>NC_134091.1:108448798-108764353 GCF_000715075.1 Nicotiana tabacum | reverse complement strand
AGTACCCTAAATGGGTCGCCAATGTAGTGATGATCAAAAAGAAAAATGGGAAATGGTGGATGTGTGTCGATTTTACAGACTTGAACAAAGCGTGCCTGAAGGACTAGTTCCCACTTCCACATATCGATTAACTCATCGACGTGGCGATCAGGCATGAGTTATTGAGTTTTTTGGATGCGTACTCGGGCTATAACCAGATACTTATGAAAGAATAAGACTAAGAGAAAACCATATTCATCACCCACTAAGGAACATATTGTTGCAGGGTCATGCCATTTGGGTTGAAGAACGCAGAGGCTATGTATCAACGACTGGTCATGAAAATGTTCAAAGATCAGCTCAGTAAGACTATGGAGGTGTAAACTGATGACATGCTCGTCAAATCCGTAAAGGTAGATGACCATATCGACCGTTTGAAGGAGGCTTTCGACATACTAAGATGGTACATAATGAAACTAAACCTGGAGAAATGCGTGATCGGCGTAGCCTCTGATTAGTTCTTGGGATTCTTAGTATCACAACGAGGGATCGAGGTCAACCAAGACCAAATCAAATCTATTGAAGCAATGCCGGAGCTCCTGACTACCAAGAAGCAAGTCCAAAGGTTAACAGGATGAATCACCACCTTATCGAGATTCATCTCGCGGTCATTTGACAAATGTCACAGAGTTTTTGGCGTATTCAAAAAAGACAACGTCCTCGAGTGGACACCCGAGTGCATATAAGCTTTGTGAGAACTGAAGGCGTATCTTTCATCACCGCCTCTACTGTTAAAGCCCGAACCCGGGGAATATCTCCTTGTCTACTTGGCAGTCTCCGAAGTAGTAGTAAGTGCAGTTCTGATTCGAGAAACCAAAGGTACGCAATCTTCCATTTATTATATTAGAAAAACACTTGTCGATGCCGAAACGATGTACCCGTACCTCGAGAAACTAGCCCTGGCTCTAGTCATAGTTTCACGAAAGCTTAGACCATATTTCCAATGCCACCCTATCTCGGTTGTTACAACCTCTCCCCTATGAGGCATTTTACATAAACCCGAGCTATCAGGAAGGCTGCCAAGTGGGCCATTTAGCTAAGCGAGCACGATATCACGTATCAGCCGTGAACGGCGATAAAATCGCAAGTGCTCGCCGACCTCGTCGCAAACTTCAGTGCAAAAATAATGCCTAAAGTCGAGAAGGAAGCCATCCAAGCTTCTCTCCAAACATAAGATCCTATACATCGACAGCGCATCCAACGCCTCTGGATTCGGACTGGGACTCAGACTCGAGGTCCCTACCGGCGAAGTAATTCACCAGTCTATAAGTTACCCAGATATGACTAACAACGAGGCTGAGTATGAGGCCGTTATTGCAGGATTGAGGCTCGCACTCAAGTATAACGCAAAGCGGTTGAAACTCCGTTGTGATTCCCAACTAGTCAACCAAGTCATAGGGACTTTCCAAATCAAAGAACAAAGGTTGCAAAGATATCAGACCGAGTTATGTAAGTTGCTGCCTGAGTTCGACGAATGCCAGCTCGACCAGATCCTGCATGCTCAAAATGCTTGAGCAGACGGTCTCGACCAGGGATAAAAGTATAGTCAACCTCCTCAACTCATCGCTAGACCAAATTGAGGTAAGATCTGTAAGCTTAACTTGGGATTGGTGCAATCGTATTATCGCTTATTTGCAAGATGACACACTCCCAAACAATAAAAAGGAAGCCAAGAAATTAAGAATGCAAGCAGCCAGATACAATATCCACCATAGCGACCTGTACAAGAGGACATATGGCGGCCCTCTGGCTAAATGTCTGGGCCCAAGCCAAACCCAGCGCATTCTGGAAGAAGTCCACGAAGATCATTGTGATGCTCACTCTGGCAATTGAGTACTCGTTAGGTGCATCATATGGGCAAGATACTTTTGGCCCACCATGAAAAAGGATGCCTCGGAATTTGTGAAGAAAAGAGAACAATGTCAGAAATACGCCCCAATAATTTACCAAGCCAGAGAACACCTCCACTCAGTCACCTCTCTGTGGTCGTTCATCAAGTGGGGGATGGAAATCGTGGGCCCCTTCCCAGCAGGGCGAGGTAATATACGATTTCTTCTACTTTTAACTGACTATTTCTCTAAATGGGTGGAAGCAGGAGTGTTCGCCCAAATACGCGAACAAGAAATCACCTTTATATGGAGAAACATCATATTCCAATTCAGCCTACACATGGAGATCAACTACAAACACGGACCCCAATTCACGGGAAAGAAAACCGCCGAGTTCTTCGAGAAATGACATATTAAGAGGATACTTTCAATCCCGTATCACTCGGGGTAATAGACAAGCAGAATCCTCCAACAAGTGTATATTAAACATTATGAATAAAAATCTTGAAGACACCAAGGGACTGTGGCCGGAGATATTCCCAAAAGTATTATGGGCATATAGAACTACCCCGAAGACGAGCACAGGAGAAACACCCTACTTTTTGGTCTATCGGATTGAAGCAGTTATACCAGTCGAAGTCGGAGAGCCCAGCCTAAGGTACTCCCACGAAAGTGGTACTAGTAATGATGAGAATAGAAGGTAGGAACTCGATAAAATCGATGAACGAAGAGATATGGCATACATAAGGATGGTCACCCAAAACCAGCAAGCAGAGTGTTATTACAAAAAGAAAGCAAAGGTCCGGCCGCTCAAAGTCGAGGACTACATACTCAAAGCCAAAACTCAAGCAAGCAGAGATCCACGAGAAGGCAAATTGGGAACAAACTGGGGCGACCCATACAAAATCAAAGCCAAAGCAAACAAAAGTTCATTCCAATTCGATGGAAGGAAGACAATTACCGAACACTAAGAACATCAGCACCTAAAATACTTCAATTTCTAAAAGGAAGAGGCGTCTCCAAGTCGTACTCTTTTTCCCTCACTTCAGTTTGTCCAATTAGGGTTTTCTCAATGAGGTTTTTAACGAGGCGACAAAAGGGACACTTCGAGTCGAAGTACATGAGGGAGGGGTTGTTCTTCTCCTTAATTTCCTGACTCCTCAATAATCTCCAAGTCGAACAATGAAGGGACTAGATAGACTGGGACTAGAACGCCAGCCAACGTCCAAAATCTGTAACTTTCTCTAATCATGTAACCCGAGCAACAACATCAAAGTAATAAGAAACTTACATTTACTAGAATGCCTTTTATGTAAAGGTTAGGTTTGACCCAGCTCGAACAACACCTTTCGGCCCTTGGCGTGATTTAATAAAAGGTTAAGTTCAACCCAGTTCGAACAACACCTTTCGGCCCTCGGTTGCATTTTAATAAAAGGTTAAGTTCGACCCGGCTCAAACAACACCTATCAGCCATTGGACGCGATTTAATAAAAATTTAAGTTCGAACCAGCTCGAACAACACTTTTCGGCCCTCGGTCGCATTTTAATAAAAGGTTAAGTTTGACCCGGTTCGAAAAACACCTATCGGCCCTTGGCCGCGATTTAAGAAAAAGTTAAGTTCGACCCAGCTCGAACAACACATTTTGGCCCTCGACCGCATTTTAATAAAAGGTTAAGTTCGACCCAACTCGAAAAACACTTATCGGCTCTTGGCCGCGATTTACAAAAAGGTTAAGTTCGACCCAGCTCGAACAACACCTATCGGCCCTTGGCCGCGATTTAATAAAAGGTTAAGTTCGACCCGGCTAGAACAACACATATTGGCCCTCGCCACATTTTAATAAAAGGTTAATTTCAACTGAATTCGAAAAACACCTATCGGCACTCGATTGTGCATTAATAAAAGGTTAAAGTCGACCACGTTCTTGTAACACCTACCGGCCCTCGGCCACAATTTGGCAAAAGATCAAACACCTATCAGCCAAAATAAAGAGGCACACCCGACCTATACAAACAAAGGGCAGATATGGCCCATAAATATTCGACAACAAGGCTACGACCAACTAGAAGATAACAACAAGAGAGAAAACAGAAAGCAAAATACACAAATGTGGAAACAAGTAACAGGTTGGAAGAAGGCACAAAAAGCAACTTAAATATTCATACACGAATAAAGATTCCAATACAAAGGCTCTTAAAGAAGCTGTCAAAAATACATAAAAGGTCTGAGAGAAAAACTATTGGCCCTCGCCATCATGGCCCTTTGCGACCTTCCTACTTCGACCCCTGACATCTTCGCCACCTTCACCCTGAGGGTAAACGGTATCATACCAAGCATCCTTCTCGAGATGGTCTACAACTTTGTCCACATCCTACTCATCAGGTTGAGGCGTAACGGGATCATATCCATAAGTTACTCGAGCTTCACGAGCCTCAACTCGGGCATCCTCAAGGGTAGCCTTAGGAACGGAGCCTGCTGCATACAAGTCTCGAAACACATCTAACCGGGCCTCGGCATGGATCCACTCTTCGTACAACTCTCGAGCCACACTGGAAAAATCATAAGTATTGGAAGAGGATTGTCGTGCAAGCAATTGAGCCTTCTCGGCCTATAGGGCGATCACTCGATCATGAAGGATAAATTTGTCTTTCTCCAGCTCCCTGATCCTCTCCTTGAGCTGGTCTTCCTTAGCCCTCACCGTTGATTGATCATTTTCCCGCTCGGCTCGAAGAGTCCTATTCGCTAATTCGAACATCTATGCCTTCCTCCGAGCGTCCAAACAAGAAAACTCTGCCTTCTCAAGTTCCTCTTGTTTCTCGGCAACTTCGCCGCTAAGGGCCTCCATCTGAAATTGGCACTCTTCAAGTTTCCCGCGCAATTCAACCACTTGAGCCTGAAGATCACTGCAATGGGCCTTTATGCCCCAACTAACCTCAATATCCTCTTCCCTACTTCTCAACATCCCCTCAAGGACGCTGCATTTCTCTATGGCCTGCACCAGCTCCTCATCCCTCTTCTTCAGATCTTCCCTCAGGGCCTGCAAGCCTTCGTGAAACTGACTACAAACCCAGATACTTGCCGCAAAACTCAAGGTATTTGTCTTTCAGTTTCACGAAGATCTTTTTATGTTGTTTCTCCCTCATACGCTCTCGATTTATAAAATCAACGTCTGCAAACCAAAAAATAAAAGAGAAAAAGGTCAGAACTTTGAATGCTCTAAAAAATAGGAAAACGTTCGTGTGATAAAACTCACCCTAAGAGTGAGGCCAGCAATACTCCTCGACAAGGCACCGTCATTTAGTTCCTTAAAAGTCTTACCCTCAACTTCGGAGGAAAGAGAACCGAGGGTAAGGAATACCTCCTCAGTGTCCACCAACAAGTCGCAATCCATAGAGATCGAGAAAGTCCTCGAACCCCCCTCTAACCTTACCTCAAGCTGAGTAAGCCCCTCTTCAATCATTCTCAGGTCGTCCGCATCAACGACGAAACCTGACTCGTCGTCCTCCTCAACAATGTTGTTGCCCCTATCGTCGGCATGAAAAGAAGCATCCGCGGCTGTTCGAAAGGTCGATGCCTTGATGGTAGGCTAGAATCACATGTTTTAGTCATAGTTTACACTCCAATTACTGCATTTTACTTGTGTTTGAGCTTAAAGGATAGATGACGGGCGCAAAACACAACACAAAATTATTTCTTGCTAGTCAAAGATAGTATAGTAAAATATCGTCTCCACATGGATTGAATTTAAACAATGTTCGAGTAATTTATGATTTAATTGCTATTCAGGAGGATCAACACTTGAGTTAAATGATTATGAACTACGTTTAACCACTAAAATAAAGGAATTGACAATTGACAATAAGGAATTAGAGATTCGTAGAGTTGGTTTCTTATCAATGTGAGGAATAGGGGTTTGACAGGACAGGTGCAAGATAGCTATTTGGGATTTAAGTCTAGTTTGATTCACTCTAATGTTCTAATAATTCTCCCGAATTCACTCGATGATTAGTTCAAACGTGTAGTCAAGACTCCTCTCTCGATTCAATCTTATCTCTACGAGGTGAACTAATATAAGCGATGTGAAGTATGCAAGCATGCGTTAATAGATTGGTCCTTAGGAAAACGTCTCTCGAATATTCTCCTAACTTAATTTAATCAACAATTCAATAAGCTCTTCCGATTACTTGAGAGAATCAATGAACTAAATCAAACAAAATAATGCAAAGATAATCACCAAGATATTCCTCTTTCGATTAAATAAACTGATGAATAAAGTTGCAACAATTCAAAACTTCATAAACGAATTCAAGCGAACTAGAGTTGAAATTCACAAATATTTATCAACACACTAAATCCATCAAACCCTAAGGTAAACTATTCCATAATCATGGAGGAAGTCATCACAAATATAATTAAAGAATTAGAAAGCATCAATCTAACGTTACAATCCAAACTCTCGCATTGAATTGATGGAAAGATGATGAAATGCCGAGTCTTGTAGCCTCCAATGCTCTCCTAAAGCTTCCAAGGTCCAAAGGCCTCTAACAATCGTGCTTTTGGTGTATTTATACCATGTAGGATCGTGTCCGGATAAAACTACCCTTTCTAAGCTGAAGTGGGACACTTGGACCGAGAAAATACACTAGCGCGGCACCCCATGCGCCACATTAGTGAGGATCTTCAGAGAGTTAATTTTTTTCACTTTGCAGGAATTTTGCACTAGCGCTATGAGGCCCGCGGCGCGGTAGTGCAATTTTTTCACAATAATTTTTGTTTTCTCACTTTTTGATATCTAGACTTGGTCCTCGAACCCCGAACGTAATCCTGACTTAATTTCTTGGGATTTTACTCAGACTTCAAAGCTCCAACTTGTTCAAATTAACTCCAAATTATCTTAATAGCTCGGAACCACTTCTTTCAAGGCATAAAATACATAATAAGTGCAATACACTAACATTTAAGCTCAAACACAAGTAAAATGCAGTAATTGGAGTGCAAAGTGACATGGGTTTATAGCCTACTATCAACACCCCACACTTTAACCATCGCTCGTTCTCGAGCAATCAAACTACACTTCACATAGAGACGACCTTCTTATCAGACAACTTCCCTAACGCATCATGCCAAGAATACTTAAAACAGACTAAGCACCATATCATTACATCCTAGACTCAACACTCGACTCACAAGCACCACATATTTGTTTTCATAACCCACTCACTTACTCTAACACAGAGGTCAAAGATTTTACCTTACCTTCTCAAATCATGTGCCCTCACACACAGAATAGAGAGAAGTTCCACACACGATAAATTTCAAGAACAATTAGGAATTCAAGATAGAAAAAAATCACTCACTCTTACAATTAAAATTCATATGCCACAGAAGACGTACCATAGGCATGCCCGTAGTTTAATACTCTACTAATTGAGCTCATTCAGTCAAGGATCAAGTAGGAGTTTACTTGGTTGTAGCGTAGGCTGCGGGACGGGTAGGATAGATTTGGGTATAGTAACTACACCTCCCTAATCACTTTAATACATATACATTAACAATTCAAACCCCACATTTATGTTGAACAAAACCCCAACCTTCACTCATAATAGCATCAAGCTCCCAATATCTTTAAGCACAAACAAGATGAGAACTACCACTATCATGGAATCCATTCTTTTCTTCTAAGTTCTGATTTTTATTCTTTTCTTTTTTTTCAATTCTCTACAAGTGGCTCTCACAATTTTTCAAACAGTGCATATTTCTCCCTTTTCTATAGTTCCACTCAAAACCCGACCATAACTCACTTAACTTTTACAAGCTCATAACAAAATCAAGTGCTCAAGATAGGTAAAAGGTTCAAACAGATAGACAATTCAAACAAAGAGGATCAGACTTGTATTGTGGTTGCCAAAGAAGTAGGATTACAGGCTCAACGGGGCTAACTAAGATACACATTAATTTGGTGGGTAAAAGCATATATTTGGCTCAACAAAAAAATGTCTATATCGCTTCCTAGGCTGAAAAAGACTACTATTTCGCTTTGCAAACATCCGGGGCAAGTTCTAGACATCAGCCGACATGCACAGAATATCACAAAAACCTCACACACATTGGCACATAACTCACTTAGGACCGGATATATCCCGACTCTCTAGTCAAAGTAGTTCAGCAGAATCACAATCAAACAAGTTAAGGTGCCTATCCATGAGTCAAAAACCGAGCCTATGCGTCACAACTAAGGCACTCACTACTCTCAAGGCACAACAACGTCAAGAAAAGTTATCTCCATTTAATACACGACACAAGACTTCACTATTCCTAATAAAAGAAAAATTAACTACATCCGATTCAAACAAAACCCTTAGAAAAGAACCGCGGCACAAAAAAAATAAGGAGGAATTATTACACAACCTCAGAAAAACATAATATTTTTTTCTTTGACTTTAGTCTCTCAAGAAGACAGCCGAGGAAATCCATCGTAGGGAAAGGTAAAAATTGTATTTATTTCTAATCAAAAGAAGCGACTACAAACACACATATACATATATACACTCCCCACCCCACACTTAAAATTGTGGCATATCCCCATGTCACACAAATAAAAAGCGAGAGGTAAAGAAAACTCCCCTGAACATTTTCTGTTTTCGAGAACTTATGAACTCTACCCCTAATTCTGAATTCATTCCTCGCTTTCGCTCCTTGGGATTCTTTATGGAGCTCATCGGGCCAAAGTTTTCTAAGGATATATGCAAGCCCCTCTTTTTTCTTTCTTTCTTGGCCTCATTATGAGCGGTGGATTGTTCTTGTAGGATCATCCCCAACTTGTTTCTGTATTCTTTCACAAGATCAATCCATGTATATTCCAGTAAATTCCCAAAAATAAAATCCACATGATCAAGGTTAGAATAAGAAAACAAAGAAGAAAGGTCATGTGAGTATTCCTCTGGTTATTCCAAGACCATTTGTTCCTCATTCTCTTCTACTAAAGATTGTAAATGTGGATAGGTGGATGTGGGTTTGAACTCTTCTTTTATTGCTTCACAATCAACCAAAACCTTATTTTCAATCATCTCAGTTGAATCAGAGTCCTCTTGCAAAGTAGAAAGCTCTCTCTGTAAATGCTCATCCTCTTGGGCAGGCTCATTCTTACAGGGTATCTCTTCTATATATTCATTATCACAATGCAATAAGCTTTTTGAAAGTATATTTACTAATTGACCCACTTGCATTGTTAGGTTCTTAATAGCTTCAGTATTTTGTATAAGTCCTACTTGATTTTGTATAAATCTTTTTTCAACACTATTCATGAACCTATACACAAGCTCTTCTAAACTACCATTCTCCTCTTGAAGTGGTTGTCTCACTTCGCTCTCATTCCAGTCATAATAAGGGTATTCGTTCCATGCATAGTTAAAATTTTGCCCATATGAAACTGTATACCTGTACGGTCTAGAAATAGAATGAGACTCTTCAAAAGATGAATTATAATAGGAATACTTACCTGCTTGATAATCAACCCATAGATGATTTTCACTACTTTTAAAATAAAATAAAAAAGCAAACTTGTGATAATGTTCAGCTGCTAACTCTTCAATCATTTGCTTAGGCTAATTGAGCTCCATCTTCACAGTATTTAGAGTTCAATATCAGAAATATTTTCTTCAGGTTTTCTCCCTAGAACTTGTCAGGTACTACAGAAGAAATCTTGAAGACAAGTTAACTAAAAAAAAAGAAAAAAGAAAAAAAAAGTTAATTCCTAAATTAGCACCAAAATTTATTTTGAACACTATTGATTGTCAATCCCCGACAACGGCGCCAAAATTTGACGAGCGCAAAATACAACACAAAATTATTGCTCGCTAGTCAAAGATAGTATAATAAAATATCGTCTCTACAAAGATTGGATTTAAATAATATTCAAGTAATTTATGGTTTAATTTCTATTCAGGAAGATCAACACTTGAGTTAAATGATTATGAACTACGTTTAACTACTATAATGAAGTAATTGACAATTGACAACAAGGAATTAGAGATTCGCAGAGTTGGTTTCTTATCAATGTGAGGAATAAGGGTTTGACAGGATAGGTGCAAGATAGCTATTTGATATTTAACTCTAATTTAATTCACTCTAATATTCTAATAATTCTCCCGAATTCACTCGATGATTAGTTCAAACGAGTAGTCAAGACTACTCTCTTGATTAAAACTTAACTCTACGAGGTGAACTAATATAAGCACTATGAAGTATGCAAGCATGCGATAATGGATTGGTCCTTAGGAAAATGTCTCTCGAATATTCTCCTAACTTGATTTAATCAATAATTCAACAAGCTTTTCTGACTATTTAAGAGAATCAATGAATTAAATCAAATAAAATAATGCACGGATAATCACTAAGATATTCCTATTTCGATTAAATATACTCATGAATAAAGTTGCAACATTTCAAAACTCCATAAATGAATTCAAGCAGGAACTAGAGTTAAAAATATTTATCAACAAACCAAATCCATCAAACCCTAAGGTAAACTACTCCATAATCATGGAGGAAGTCATCACAAATATAATTAAAGGATAAGAAAACATCAATCTAACGTTACAATCCAAACTCTCGTATTGAATTGATGGAAAGATGATAAAATGCCGAGTCTTGTAGCCTCCAATGCTCTCCTAAAGCTTCCAAGGTCAAAAGGCCTCTAACAATCGTGTTTTTGGTATATTTATACCATGTAGGACCGTGCCCGGATAAAACTACCCTTTCCAAGCCGAAGTGGGACACTTGGACCGAGAAAATACACTAGCGCGGCACCCCATGCGCCACATTAGTGAGGATCTTCAGAGAGTTGATTTTTTTCACTTTGCAGGAATTTTGCACTAGCGCTATGAGGCCCGCTGCGCGGTAGTACAATTTTCTCAGAGCATTTTTTTCTCACTTTTTGATATCCAAACTTGGTCCTCGACCCCCGAGTGTAATTCCGACTTAATTTCTTGGGCTTTTGCTCACACTTCAAAGCTCCAACTTGTTCAAATTAGCTCCAAATTATCTTAATAGCTCGAAATCACTTCCTTCAAGGCATAAAATACATAATAAGTGCAATACACTAACATTTAAGCTTAAACGCAAGTAAAATACAGTAATTAGAGTGCAAACTACGACTAAAATACAGGTTTCCAGCCTACCATCAATAATGTATTGCACTTATTATGTGTTTTATGCCTTGCAGGAAGTGATTTCGAGTTAAAAAGATATCTGGGAGCTAAATTGAACAAGTTTGAGCTTTGAAGTCTGAGTAAAAGCCAAATGGATTAAACATGGATCGTGTTCGGGGGTCGGGAGCCAAGTTTGAATATAAAACATCGAAGAAAAACAATTCACTTTGGAAAACTTGTACTGTCGTGCTGCATGGGGTGGCACGACAGTGTATTTCTGCTGCTTCCCGTCAGAACCTGCTCTCTGAACTTCCCCACAAGCGCCCTGCATGGGGCGTCGTAAGGGGCGGCGCGCCTGTGCAATTTTCTCAGAGTATTTGTCCTGTTTTGGCTTGGAAAAGGTAATTTTGACTGGTCCCACTCCTAAGGGTATAAATACACCAAAAAGATATTTTTGAAGGACTTTTGACCTTGGAAGCTTTGGGAGAGCATTGGAGGCTACAAGACACGGGATTTCATCATCTTTCCATCAATTCAATATGAGAGTTTAGATTGTAAAGTTAGACTGATGTTTTCTCATTATTTAATTATATTTGTGATGACTTTCTCCATGATTATGGAGTAATTCCCCTTAGGGTTTGACGAATATGGTGTTTTGATAAATATTTATGGATTTTAACTCTAGTTCGTGCTTGAATTCGTTTATGGAGTTTTGAATTGTTGCAACTTTATTCATTAGTTTATTTAATCGAAAGAGAAATATCTTAGTGATTATCTTTGCATTATATTTTTTGATTTAATTCACTGATTCTCTTAAGTAATCGAAAGATCTTGTTGAATTGTTGATTGATACAAGTTAGGAGAATATTCAAGAGACATTTTCCTAAGGACCAACCCATTAACGCATGCTTGCATACTTCACAGTGCGTATATTAGTTCACCTCGTAGAGTTAAGATTTAATTGAGAAAGGAGTCATGACTACACGTTTGAACTAATCATTGAGTGAATTCGTGAGAATCATTAGAATATTAGTGTTAATTAAACTAGAGTTAAATCCCAAATAGCTATCTTGCACCTATCCTGTCAAACCCTTATTACTCACATTGATAAGAAACCACTCTGCGAATCTCTAATTCAACAACAAACAACAACAACAACCCAATAAAATCTCACTAATGGGGTCTGGGGAGGGTAGTGTGTATGCAGACCTTACCCCTACCCCAAAGGAGTAGAGAGGTTGTTTCCGAAAGATCCTCGTCTCAAGAAAATAAAAAGACAAAGGGACAAAAGGCGACAATATTAGTATCACCGCAACAATCATAGGAAAAATAGGAACACCATGAAATTCAGCAGAAAGATGCAAAGCAAAAGCGATAGCTAGTAAATAGGACCTGCACTGAAAAGCGAAATAGTAAGACACAACATTGCCACTAGCTATCTTAGACAAAAATCCTACCTGGTTAGTCCCACAATGGTATGAAGTAAGGCAAGACTCAACTACATCCTAACCTACAACCTTAATACTCGACATCCACATCTTCCTATAAAGTGTCATGTCCTCGGAAATCTGGAGCCTCGCCATATCCTTCCTGATCACATCTCTTCAATACTTCTTAAGCCGCCCTCTACCTCTTCTCGTGCCCTCCACAACCAGCCGCTCACACCTCTGTACCGGAGCATCTAGTCTTCTCCTCTAAACATATCTGAACCATCTAAGCCTCGCTTCCCGCATCTTGTCATCAATGGGAGACACATGCACTTTCTCCTGAATATCATCATTCCTAATCTTATCTATCCTAGTGTGTCCGCACATCCACCTCAAGATCCTTATTTCTGCTACTTTCATCTTCTGGCTATGTGAGTTCTTACCGGGCCAACACTCAGCCCCATAAATCATGGCCGGTCTAACCACCGCTTTATAGAACTTACCTTTGAGTATCGGTGGCACTCTCTTGTCATACAGGAATCCAGATGCTAACCTCCACTTCATCCATCCTACCCCAATATGGTGTGTGACATCCTCGTCGATCTCCCCTCCCCCTGGATAACCGAACCAAGGTACTTGAAGTTATCTCTACTCAGGATGACCTGTGATTCAAGCCTCACATCCACGCCCACTTCCCTCAGCTCAGCACTGAACTTACACTCTAGTTATTTCGTCGTCGTCCTGCTCAGCTTGAAACCCTTAGACTCAAGAGCCTGTCTCCAAACCTCCAGCCTCTCGTTAACACTGGCTCGCGACTCATCAATCACAACTATGTCATCGGCGAATAGCATGCACCATGGCACCTCCCCTTGAATATGGTGTGTTAACGCGCTCATCACCAGGGCGAATAAGAACGGACTGAGTGCAGAACCTTGGTGTAACCCCATTACAACCAAAAAATGCTCAGAGTCGCCTCTTATTGTCCTAACCCAAGTCTTAGCCCCATCATACATGTCCTTAATCGCCAAAATGTAGGGAACCAACACATCTTTTGCCTCCAGGCATCTCCAGAGAGCTTTTCTAGGAACCTTGTCATATGTTTTCTCTAGGTCAATAAACACCATGTGCAGATCCTTCTTCATCTCTCTGTACAGTTCCACCAACCTCCTAACAAGGTGTATAGCTTCTGTAGTCGAACGACCCGTCATGAACCCGAACTGGTTGTCGGATACAGACACTGTCATCCTCAACCTCGCTTCAACTACCATCTCCCATACTTTCATGGTATGACTCAATAATTTGATACCCCTATAATTGTTATAATTATGGATAACACCTTTTTTCTTATACAATGGAACCACCGTACTCCATCTCCACTCATTCGGCATCCTCTTTGCCTTAAAAATAACATTAAATAACCTAGTCAACCACTCCAAACCTGCTCTCCCCACACACTTCCAAACTTTTACCGGAATATCGTCTAGCCCGGTCGCTCTGCCCCTACTCATCTTATGCATAGCTCACACAACCTCTTCAAACGTGATACGCCTGTAGTACCCAAAGTCACGGTGACTCTCAGAATGCTCCAATTCGCCTAGCACAATATCCCAATCCCTTTTTTTCATTCAGAAGTTTATGAAAGTAAGTCTGATATCTCCTCCTAATCTGTGCATCTTCCATCAATACTCTACCATCTTCGTCCTTGATGCATATCACTTGGTCCAAATCCCGAGTCTTCCTCTCTCTCAACTTGGCCAGCCGGAATAACTTCTTCTCCCTACCTTTTTTCCCCAGTTTCTCGTACATACGACCATAAGCCGCAGTCTTAGCCTCTGTGACTGCCAGCATAGCCTCCTTCCTAGCTTCCTTATACCTCTCTATGCATGCTCGCCTCTCCTCCTCACCTATGCAGCCTACTAACTTTAGGTACGCCGCTTTCTTCGATTCCACTTTACCTTGGACCGCTTTATTCCACCACCAGTCTCCTTTGTACCCACCAGAGACGCCAATCGAGACCCTTAACACCTCTCTCATAGCCTCTCTAATACAGTCTGTTATCGCTGATCACATAGTGCTCGTGTCACCATTGCTCCTCCAAGCTCCTAGAGCCGACAACCACCCCTCCAACTCTTGGTCTTTATCCTTAGTTAAGGCTCTCCACCTGATTCTTGGTCTTCCTCGAGTAGACCTTTTCCTCCTCTTTAACATAATACCAACCTGCATCTCCAATTCCGTGCTGTTAATTGTCAATTGCATTATTTAGTAGTTAAACTTAGTTTATAATCAATTAACTCGAGTGTTGATCCTCCTGAATAGCAATTAAACCAAAATAATTACTCGAACATTGTTTAAATCCAATCCTTGTGGAGACGATATTATACTATACTATCTTTGATTAGCGAGCATCAATTTCGTGTTGTGTTTTGCGCTCGACAAATTTTGGTGTCGTTGCCGGGGATTGGTAATCAATAGTGTTCAAAATAATTTTTGATCCTAGTTCAGAAAAATTTTTTCCTATTCTTCACGGGTTTCCTCTTCCGTGTGGAGGCAACAGATTGACATATCTGGTGTATGACTCGGTCTTCTTCAAAGAAATTGATTCCATACAATCCAGAGGTAGAAAAGAGACTGTGACGACTAAGGAAAGAGAAAGAGCTCACCGAAAACTTCTTGGGGTATCCTTCAACCGAAGAACACATGGCTAATAATGGTGAAGACGAGGTGCAATTAGCTACAAGAGAGGCAGCACGGTAGTGAGAAAAACCTGTGAGGATAGCAGCTGAGGCAGGTCATAGAGCTGAAGAGGAGACCGTCGAAGATGATAGGGATCGAAGATTCAATCTAAATAGACTATTGATTAAAGACCAATTCGAGAATGCGGTACCCAGGCCAGGTAGAGCATTGAGTGATTCTGCCAGACCAGTCTACAATCAGGGATTGTCCAGTGTCAGACCTCCGCCAGTAGCAACAAATATTTTCGAGTTAAAGCAAGGCTTGATTCAAACTATTCAAAACAATTGTGCCTTTAGAGGGAAGGTTAATGAAGATCCTAACATTCACTTGATGGATTTTAAACAAATCATGAACACCTTCCAATACAATGGAGTGTCAAAAGATGCAGTATACTTAAGGGCATTCCCCTTTTCACTGAAGTATGACGTGAAACACTAGTTTCGTAGTTTACCAACAGGGTCGATCAGGACATGAGAAGATATGACTAGAAAGTTTCTTGAGAAATACTTCTTAGCTACAAAAACAGTGAAGTTAAGATCCAATCCCTGTGGAGACGATATTATACTATACTGTCTTTTATTACCGAAAATCAATTTCGTGTTGTGTTTTGCACTCTTCATGCCTCCTCTTGCCGCAAAAGGTCAAGGACATCCGCTGCCTCCCCTTCGGTCTACATCCCCTCGGAATGGAGAAATACGTCTACATCAGCTTCTACGTGCCTCGAGACTCAGCTCAGCATCACCACTTACAAAAATTATCACTGTCTCACATAACAAAAAGTCCCCTTTTGTCGCATCAACGGCCAGAGTAACTCTGTCACCCACATCCACCAACCTCCTCTTTCGAGGTTGGAGATCTCCATATTGGGCAAATGCTTATCGTCCTTGTTAATGAGAGAATATAGAGGAGAAGCGGAAGTCTGAATAGTCAGAGCATAAATAAAGGCGGAAGTGGCGACGAGAGGAATTAGAACGAAGACCGGATCGGCCGTAGTCACAGCAGGAGCGGAGACTAAAGTTGTAATAGCCCTCCTCTTTCAAAATGAGCCCGTAGACCCCCTGGTCGAAGCTAAAGAAAAACGAGAAACGAAGAAGTCAGAGAAGGTAACGGATGTAGGAGAAGCTATCACGGCGTAGACAATAGGTAACAGGTTACCTTTCGAGGGAAGAGAAGGCCTAAATCTCTGAGAAAAACTCGACCAATCATGTATCCCCTCCGTATGAGAAAGAATCTATCTAACCCAATCGGAAATATGGGCCACCATCTGGAGAGGTCGAGTAGTAGTTGCAAAAAGTGGAAAGCCAATTAATCGACCCACAATAAGGAAAACATTGGTAAAGAAAAGGTATACAAATAGGTACGAACACTTACGAATGGGGTTCCAAGCCTCAGGGAAGCCTGCGGCAGTGGACACTACATACTCGGTCCTGAAGAAGAAATGGCCAAGCTAGAAATGCTGACTAGACTTGTCATCCATCCTCACTACCAAACATTTCCCCCCATGGTAACGAAGATTCAGCAAAGTTCCTCGATAGAAATAAGGGACGAAGATTTGGATCAGGTGGCGTACTGTTATATATACATTAGCCAATTCAGTGAATTTCATCAATATCATGACCACTTTGAAGATATAAGGGGCAAGTTGCGTTGGGCATACGTTGTAGTAGCATCATAACCCTTCTATCAATGGCGGCAATGATGTTACACCCTATGCGTCCCAAGGTGACGTAATGAATATGAGCCTTGTTAATCATGATTTAATTGATTTTAAAGTCATAATATGGCTATATATGATGTTTGTATAGAAAATATGAAATTTGGAAACAATCGGATTAAAGTTGCGGAAAGTCCGACTAAGGTTTTTGCCTTGTAACAGAGCTTTTTGAGAAATAGATTTCGTATGCTATATGAGTTTATTTTGAGACATATTATATACCAAATTGAAGGTCTTGGAATTTAGTTTCCAACTCTCTTAACCGTTTGTTCATACGATATCCGGATAAAACGTTATAAGCATTGGAAGAAGGACCAATGTTAGGGTGCCAAGTAGCACCTTTTGACTTTTCAAACAAAATGGATATTTATATCCTTATCTTGTTTCTTTCTTCAATTTTCCAGAACAGGCAACCAAATAAGACCCCTAAATTTAATCTTAAGCTCTCTACAAGAGCTTCAAACAAGATTATCATCCTGGGCACGGAATCAAGAAACGATAACATTAAAATGATCCCTACGACATAAGTATCGCTATATCGCCTCTCTTTTTCTTTGTAGTTTGACTTTTTAAAGGTATGTCATAGTTAATAAAACGTGAAATTTCTGTATTTAAGTGTTTAAATATCAATTAAGGTTGATAAATTCGTTTTCTAATAGTTAGAACTCAGGGGACGGTAATCGGAAGCCGTGAGTTCGAGTTATTCACTTGTAGCGGACTGTTTTGTGAATTATTTTGTGTTGCTATTGGGCTGCGTGTTTTACTGCTATTTTATGGAGTTTTGGAGGAGTAAGGTTGTGGAGAAACACCACATAAATATAGGGTGTTGGGCTGGTCATTCGTCGTAACATTTTTGGGCCGTTTGACACTAATACAGTGGTCGTTTTGTGTATGAAGAGATTGGGGTGTGTTGGGCTGTTTTGTAGTATTTTGTGGTGTATATAAGGCTGGAAGATAATGTATGCATGTTGATATTGTTGTGTTTGGTGTTATCTTGAATTTTAAGGAAGTAAGGATTATAAGGGAGATGCTGCCCGTTTTAATACAAAATAAGTTTGTCGTTCGTTGTGCGATAGTTGTACCTTTCGTAATTTAATGATAGTATTATTATTGTTGTTGTAGATTAAGGTACTAAGAGGTGATTTCAACTTGGTAATTGGAAATATTGTGATAAAGTATATTAAGGCTATCCCTTCTTTCCTTTTGGCATGATCCGTACGATACAAATGAAATGAGCAAATGCACAACTTTTATAAATGACTCTATTCATAAAAGTATTAGAGATGCCTACGTTCTTGATTTCCCATGTGAATTATTATTATATCTTCTGTTCATGGGTCTCAGAAAAATATGTAGTTGATAAAATTTATCCGAAAGGTATATTGATCTTATTAACGTATTTCTTATGCATTTCATTCATTTATACATGTACATTGACCCATGACCAGATGGAGTTATATACGCGTATATATGTATATACATGTATATGGGATATGGAAAAAGGTTACGACGTTATATACACACCACCACCTGATCAGCTAGTATACGTTGATGATTTTGCCTACAGTGGCTGAGATGATATGATGGGATACCCTCAGAGGCTTGATGATGTTATGTACACAGATACCTATGCATGGTATGACATTTATACGCATATGCATGACATTATAAATTTTTCATGATTCACAGAGCTATTCAGACTTACAGGTTGAGTTCTTTACTCCATATTTCTTTCATGCCTTACATACTCGGTACTTTATTTGTACTAACGTCCCTTTTACCTGGGGACGCTACGTTTCATGCCCGCAGGTCCCAATAGATAGGTTGAGAGTTCTGCTAGTAGGCTATCAGCTCAGCGGAAGGTGTTTGTGCACTCCACTTGTCCCGGAGTTGCCTATTTGGTCGGTATAATTTGAATATGTATTGATTGTTAAGGCGGGGCCATGTCTTGACATTTATGACATTTATGTACTCTTGGAGTCTTATAAACAAATATCATGTATATGGACACTTGTATGGCCTTATCGGCATATGTCTTGAGTATATAAATGATTATGTCGTCCTTATAGGCTCGTATGTCACATGTATAAGTTTATGTATCATGTTGGGTAGTCCTATGTCTAGTATTCCCTTATATTTTATTCTAGTTATCTCATGACGGCCTTTTCGGTTCATTTACCCATGATAGTATAATAAGAATGATATGTTACGTTGATACTCGGTTGAGTTAGGCATCGGGTTCCCGTCGCGGTCCTACGGTTTGGGTCGTGACAAATAGGAACGAATATCCAATTAGGAACGGATATGCGCAAAGGGCGCAGAAGCTGGGACGATGAACCCACACCTCGTCATCGTCCGCAGGTACCAAGTCTATGTAACCAGGCAGGCCGAGTCTAGTCTTGAGTTCAGTTAGTCGTTCAACCGTCATCATAAATTTAAAGCTCTCTGTCACCACTTTTGACGCCTTTTGGAAGTCGGATTTAGCATCGGGATATCGAGGTACGATTTCCTCTACAGTAAATAGGGTTTCCTCCTCAACGGCAGCTCTCACATCTTCCCCCTAGTCAGGAAAAATGACGTCTAGAGGAATAGAGATAAGAAAGTAAAGAAAATAATAGAGAGATACAAGGGTTCTGCGAAGAAGAAGAAGAAGCTCTGCTTATGAAGTAGAAGAAGTTTGGAAAAGTTTCAAAATCAACAAACCACCCCCTATTAATAAGGCTTGGGGGAACCAGAATCGAAAAGGCAGGCCATGATTGGCATGAAGATCAAAACGACAGAACAAAATAAGGGTCACACGAGAATCGACGCAATGCGTCGGGAAACGGCGTTATCATGATGCATGACGTCATGGCGTTACTCTTTCTCTTGGACCAGAGGACTCCAATGGACTTCTCGGGGAAATTCGAAAAATTAAAAATGTGCGGTCCTTAGAAAGCCAGGTTGTCTGATCGTTACGACGACTACGACCTACATAACCAACTCTGTAAGTTCGACCATAATCGGCACTATCCACTCATCGACCTCGCTCGCGAGGACGGCCTCGATAAGCAGAGGGACTAACTATATGGGCCAAAAATATCTTTGATATAGGCAGGCCACGTCAGCACCATTATGGCCTTCATCGACCTCACGTTCTATCAGTAAGGGCCACACAAAGAGTGCGGCCGAAGAGTCAGCAAAGATCAAGGTCTTGAAGTCACCGTAGTTCAAGGTCGAGGTCGAGCATCTTAAACAGATTTATAACGGTTAGTTCTAAGATAATACATAAAAGAGAATATTCTAGTGGATATTCTCTACATATGTACTATTAGGTTTTCTAGAAATGTATTCCCTATAAATAGAAAAAGACATAAGGATATGGGACATGAGATATTCATTTGTAAAAAAAACATTGACTTTATAGAGAGAATCTGGTCTTATTGCAAGCATACAAAAACAACCTTTTTACTAAGATTCTTATCTAACATTTTTACCAGATCCAAGAACAACCTAAGTGTTCAAAGGCTTATCAATCATTCATTATTGTCAGAAGGAATATCCACTAATCCCACCCCTTTTTGGGTGACTCACACGTTTTATTTATTTAAATATCATTTATTGCATTTATTACTATTTAATGTCACATTCCATCTTCTTGGGTCAATGAATACTGTTATTATTGCTTATATCTGTTGCCATCTGAACAAATATACTAGTTATTTGTTACAACACCAATATCTTTATCTTTAGGATATATTTTTAACTAAGATTAACTCTTCTTTATTTTAATCTATGTGGTTGAACCAAGATCTACATTTTTTTGTCAAACACATACTTTTTTAAAAATTATTTTGAATAATTAACATAAATAGTTGTCCACCCAAATTAACTTATAAATATAATTCATGTATAATATAAATATAATCGTATATAATCAGTGTATCATCTATGTATATCGGGTAAAAAAAATAAAGAGTAAATTCAACCAACTATTTGAATAAAAACCCAATTATTTTTCATAGATCATTTAAAAAGGAAATTCAAAAGTCATTAGGCCAATATTCTTCTTCATCGTTTTTGAATAAATTATCAATGATAGTACATAGTAGTTAGACGAACAAATAATTTGAAGATAGGTAATGTCCGTTATTATCCACAGTGGGTCCACTCCAAAGGACTTTTAGTCCAATCTAAGGATTCGTGGCATTGCGAAAGATACATTGTTACCTAACAGTTTTTCAGTTTAAAGCTCTAATCCTCAGTTAGTACAATAATAATTCGGGATTAATACAATATACATTGTTACCTAACAGTTTTTCAGTTTAAATTATACCTGCCAGAGGGCGGAATAGTAATCACAGGATAAACCAGTAAAATTGACAATTTCAGGATTAATACATATACCATACAATCAATAAAAATTAATACAAGAACAACTAATCCAATATAACTAATCCAGCATAAATAATTGTGACGACCCGGCCGATTATTTTGTGTATTTGAGCTCGTTTTCCCTTTTGATGCTTCACACATGTGTATTTATAGTTTTATGACTTGTAGGATTGATTAGTTTCGTTTCGGGAAGGTTTTGGTTTGATTTGGACCCCTTGGTTCTTGGGTTAGAGGTCTAAGTTAGAAATGTTAATCAATGTTTGACTTTTATGAAAACGACCTCAGAACGATGTTTTGATGTTTTTGATAGGCTCGTATCGTAATTTTGGACTTGGGCGTATACCAGGAATCGAATTCAGATGTCTATAGGTTGATTTGATTTGTTTTGCGGAAGGATGGCAATTTGAGGTTTAGAGGTTTTTTCAAGTTTGATCGTAGGTTGACTTTTGGCTATCATGTTCGAAATTTGGCTTTGGGACATGGAATAGGTTCGTTTTGTTATTTGGAACTGGTCTGCAAAATTTTGTGTCATTTGGAGTTGATTTGATAGGATTCGGACGCTTGGTTGCAATTCTATAGGTTCTTCAACTTTTCCTTGAAATTCATGGGTTTTGATATCTGATTCGTAGTTCTAGATGTTATTTTGTGTTTTGATCGTGCGAGTGAGTTCGTATGATATTTTTAGACTTGTGTGGATATTTGGTTTGGAGCACGAGGGCTCGAATGAGTTTCAGACGTATTTTCGAATGGTTTTGAACTGAAATAGGACTGCTGGTGTGTTAATGCCTCAGGTGTCGCAATTGCGATCTTAGCAGGGGGGTATCAGGTGTCACAATTGCGAACACAAGTATCGCAATTGCGATATTAGCGGGGGGTCTTAGATGTCGCAATTACGATGCCTGAGTCGCAATTGTGAAGAAGGTTTGGAATTGGGTAGGCTCGCATTTGTGACAACAGTGTCGCATTTACGATGAGGACAGGCTTCGCAAATGCGAAGCCACTGTCCCATTTGTGACTTCCTCTTAGGATGTCAGTAGCCACATTTGCGAGATTTCCTTCGCAATTGTGAAGGTTCACAATTAAGAACCCAGTGTCATAATTGCAAAATCTACAACTAAACAAAAGAGTTGGGAGTCGGAATTTCATCTCATTTTCTCTTATTTTAGAACCCTGGACTCGGTAGGAGGTAACTTGGAGAGGGGAAATTCATCTACATATTAGGTAAGTGATTATAATCAATTTTAGACTATATCTCATGATTTTATCTTAGATTTAACATCAAAATGAGAATCAAAGAGGAAATTTGGAGATTTTTGTCTAAGTTTTGAAAAATAAAAATTTGCGTTTTGAGAGTCGATTTGGACTCGAATTTGCAAACAAAATATGTATAGAACCGTGAGGTTATGGGTAGTCGGAATTTATACCCTAAATCCTAAACTCTAACCCTACCTTGGACCCGGTTTTGGCCCGGCGGGCCCGGGGTTGACTTTTGTTCACTTTTTGAAAAATGTGTAAATATCATAGTTTTATCTATTGTAATTAGTTTCTCTTACATTATTGATGATATTAAGTCACTATTGGTTAGATTTGCGCCGTGTTGAGGCGAATTTTAGGGAAAAAGCTATTTTCGAGGGTTGATTTGGTCTAGCTGAGGTAAGTATCTTACCTAACTTTGCGTGGGGGAACTACTCCTTAGGATTTGGGTGCCTGTATTATTTGTATTATGTGAAAGACGTGTACACGAGGTGACGAGTGTGTACATGGGCTACATGTGATACTTTGACCAGTTTAGACTTTTAGACTTCTTCCATGCATTCAATTGAATTTGTCATAACATGTTATATCTTTCGTTGCTAAATCTACTCTCACATGCTCTATTTGACGTTGTTTGCACTTGTTCCATCTTTTATTTGTTATGTTTGTTCTTACATGATTTAGGTGAAGTTACTACCTCTCTTACTGTCTTACTATCTCTCTTATTGTTGAAATACTCTTGTTTGAAGTTGTTATTTTGTGGGAATATGTTCTTGTTGGGTTATTGGTGTTGAAGTTGTGAAAGCCATAGCACATTGAGGTTAAAGTTGTTGATTGTTGAGATATCTTTCCTTGTTGAGTTTTTTCAATTAATTTTGTTATTATTGAGATTCTTGTTCACATTGTGGTTGAGTCATGGCTATACATTGTGATAATATTGTTATTGTGGATTTTTGGCAAGTTGTGGCATATGGGCACATGTGGTGCAAGTTGTTATTGTGTTGTGCTATTGATACGCATGCGGTGATATAAAAATATAGGTTGATACACGTGCGGTGAGTGATGTCGCCCAAACTCACACCACAAATATAGGTAGTGAGGCGGTCGAAGCAATAATAAAATCCAATGCAAGTCGGGGTCGAATCCTCAGGGAGTTAGAATTGGGATTAGGTATATATTTAGTGTAATTGTACAATATGACTTAGATTATACTTCCACATTCTTGTTTGTTGTTTCTACTTCTACTTTAAACTATTGATTGCAATTATAAAACTAGAAGACAATATTTTTGGTTTTGGTTGTTTTTCAAATGATAAAAGATCTAGGTTCTTGACTTCCACCTAGGTGGTTACCTAATGGGTTGAAAACTCTAGGACAAGCCTGATTGGTCCGGGTTGTAATATAGCAATCACACGCTTACCCACTCTATACCTCTTGGTAGTTTTAGTGGTTTTTCCCAATTTGACTTTCTCAAGTCCAAATGGGTATTGCACAAAACAAGTGATAACTGTTCAAGTCGGGTCTTACTATCTCTAGATTCAACCCTTTAATTGGGGCTATAATTTTCTTGAGTTCACCCCAATTTCTTATTAGCCAAGTTTTCCTAGACTTAGTCTCTCTTTCTAAAGTAGAGACTAAGTCAATTAGGTATGAATCAATATTTGCAACCATTAATTCTTGAATTCAAGAAGGAACTAGGCTAAATATCACTAATCCAATCACAAACAAGTCCTAAATCAAACACCCATTAAGTATTCACACTAGGTTTGGGCCACAACCCTAGCTAGAAATTTAGCTACTCATGAAAAATAAAAAAATACAAGAAATTAAGGTAGAATGCATAATAATTGATTAGGAAAAGAAAATCTAATATTTAGAAGATAATCTAGTACAATATTACTCAAAACAGTAAAGGAAAACGTCTCAGGTGCTCTCCCAAAACAAAACTTACCCTAAAAATGACAAAAATTCTATTTATACTAAGCTGAAAATATCTGATAAAAATGCCCTTGCGGAGATTGTGCGGCCGCATAATTATGTGTGTGTTACGCACAACGAGACTTGGCTTGACAGGTTCCAGTTTTGCGACCGCACAATTCTAGATTGCGGCCGCACTCTTTCAACTACTGCAGACCGCACATTTGTGAGTGCGGTCGCACTCTTGCTTGGCTCTGGCTGTGTGAGACTTCTACGGACCACATAAAAATGAGTGCGGCCGCGCTCTTGATTATGCGGCCACACAAAAATGGTGCGGTCCGCATTTCTTCTTGACTTGAAATCCCATCCCTCTGATCTTTGTCTTCCGCGGACCGCATAATATCGAGTGCGGCCGCACAATTATAGTGCGGTCCGCACTCCTTCAGCTTGCCCAAAACCAGCTCTCTGAATCTCCTCTTCTACAGCCGCACAACATTTGTGCGGTCCGCATACTCTGAAGAAGAACTGACATGGCTTTTCCTTTGTTTTGCGGCCGCACACAGTATTATGTGGTCCGCATTGTGGGCCTTTTGCCTTGTTTTGGTCCTTGTCCACTTTTGACTCTTTTATGAGTTGATTTTGACTCTTTTGGCTCATTTTCCAATGTTCATGTACAAAAGCACATTTCATTCATTTTCGGGAATACCTTTAAGCATTTTTGAGCTAAAACGCAAGTAAAAGAGAGCAAATAAGCGGTCAAAACCCCTACTTATCAACTCCCCCAAACTTAAGCTCTTGCTTGTCCTCAAGCAATTAATGCAATTTCCACCTCCACTAGAAAAAGTGATATTTCAGCTGGCCTAATGGTGAATCAATCACACATCAATTGGGACCAACAATTACCCATAACACATATGAATTATCAATAACGCAATGATTTGACTTTCTGAGTACCACAGTTCTAATGCGACACTAGAGAATTAAGAGTTGACTGTATTCATCAAGGGCGCTCGCTCTTTCACATAGGTCATTTTGGATCCCAAACTCCCCCTCCTCTAGTCTCCATTAGCAAATCTCACTTTAGAATGTAACACGCGAATCAAGGATTGTGAAAAATACGCTTATCTCTCTCAAAAGAATGTCATAAGTCTGGCTCTAAGTACCATAAGCTTGCCCCTCATGTAAATCACCACTAATAAGCTCACTCAACCTGAAATCATATAGGGCTTTTGCGGGATGTAATGAAAGCTTTTGGACCAAGGTAGGACTTGTTGGAATAGAATGGTTTCATCTTTCCTCAAGCACTCCATTTTCTCTTTTCAGCTCATACTTTTTCGACTCTTTGAGTCATTTTCTTTTTCCTGGGGGGAACTAGAGAGACGTAACGTCACTCTTTCTTGATCATGACATACATGCCTATCATCATTGTTTTCTTTGAATCCCTTCAACTTTCTACCTTATTCACTTTTTTTGGGCATTTTTCTTTTTGTTCTTTCTTTTCTTTGCCTTTCCTCTTTTTTTTCATTTCTTTCCTTTCTTTGTACCTTTTATCACTTCCAAACTCTTCGTCTCTCCCCCAAAATTATGTTTTTGCCAATTGTTTCTCAAGAATGCTAAGGAAAGATCGGGTGCCAAGAGAGGGTCATTACAAAACGGATAAAGGCTTGTAACGTGATTATTTAAAGAAAAAGGACTTAAGCTCAAATGGGTTGACTAGGGATATCATATTGGTAGACTATGGAAGATTTCAAATTTAAAATTGGACCAAGGAGAGTCTACAATCATTTCTCAAGCTAAGCTACACTTAGAATTTCGCCTAGAAAAACATTCGGGGCAAGTTCTAGACTATTAGCACAGGAACTTGGACTTGCAATTCAATACCTCACCTTTCACACTGCTGGATTGCTAAGGAGAACGGAGTCGAGAGCCCATAATAAGCCTAATTGAGATTGAGAATCACAAATGGCTTGACTGAACCACTCGATGACTGCTTAAGTTAACACAAGAGTCAAAAAGTCACAACTAGAGATAATTTATGCCAACAACTTATTTTTAACCATAAGGTCGTGGGTAAATGTGTTGGTAACAAGTGAAGCATGTTTGCCTAAACATAAAAGAAAACGGACTCAATCCCTTAAGAAGGTTGTCACGCTATCTATCGCTGGGAAGAGCCACCTGGTTCATACAAAATCCACCTTAGAAAAGAACCGTGGCATTAAGAAAACCAAAGGTTTATTGTTCACTGAAACGTAAAAAAAAAACTAACAAATCAAAAATAAGTTACTAAAATAAATAAGAAGTTATACTACTAAGAAAGACAAACTAAAGAAGCTAAACTACGAAAAGTAAGGCAAACGAATATACAAATCGAGGGGAAAATGAATATAAACATCAAGGGAAAGGGAAGAATATATACATAGCCAAAGACAAAATAATGATAAAAGAAAAATAGTATAAGAGTTATTACAGACTAAATGTCAATGTCAAATTAATCAAAATAGACCACCACCCCCCAAATAAAAGTGAGCATTGTCCCCAATGCTTATCAAAAATAAGAACAAGAAGGGGTAGAGAGTTAAGAGAACTCCCTATGTGGTCTCAGTCTGCATGGCATCCTCAACACCCTCGGTCTCCTCTAGTTGTATCTCATCATCACCTGGCTGAGGGACAATAGGGTTGCTAAGCATCTGGATCATCTCCTCAGCAGTGTGGGCAGTCGTAACCGGCTCCTCAGATTGGCCGGCTACTATATGTTATGCCTCTGGTATTGCTCGTGCTGAAGGTGCTCCCTCCATAAATAGGTCCAGTGATAGATCTCCGGCCGATGCACGCTTGGTAACTGTTGTTGTCAACTTATCCACCGACTTCTTCGAAGCTTGAGACTTCCGCATTTTCTTTACCTGCTTGCCCAAATCCTCAATGATATCCACATATGCTACCAGAGTCTCCATAATGGTCTTCTGGTTGTCCAGAATCTTCTTCAATGTTTCCTCCACTGACGAAGGTACTTGTGGTGCAGCCTGGGTAGAAGACTGTGCTGCAACATCACTGGATATGTCAGACAGCTTTGAAGTAGCTGCCTGCATCCAGTTGTTGAGACTCGCCAATATCTCGGAGACTCGCAGCGCACTCAATGGATAAGTAGATAAAGCTGGCACTGATAATGGAGCTGATGGTCTGGAAGAAGAAGATGGTCGTATATCTGTTGTCCCGGTGGAAGGTCCGGCTGCTGTGGAAGTCATAGCATCTGCGGAAGGCTCAGCAGCTGAATCAGTAACTACTACTGTTGGCTCCTTAGACTGGACAGCGGAGGTAGTTGCCTTACCATTGAACTTCGGGTTGTGAGAACCCTGTAGGTGGTACCATGAGAAAGGGTTCTTGGCCTTTACTTTAGTATCATACTGCCTCGGCTCCACCTTTTGATCATTGAAGTACTCTGTGAGGAAGTTTGGGTAGGGGTAGGATCTCTCATTCTTCTGGACAGCCAAAGTGAGGTTGGTTGACATTATAGCACCCATATTGATCGGGTACCCAGCCATAATTTAAGCCACCAGGACTGCTCGGGGAAGTGGGATGTTGTTCTCATTCAAGCACAGGTCAATGCGACTGCACACAAAAGTCTGCCACCCTTTAGCTTCAAAGTTTAGGGTGGTCCGGACTATGGGAACCCCTGCTGTGAGCCACGTAGGTGTTGATCCTTGAATATCCAAAATCTGAGCTAGCCACTAGCGAGATGCATCACCCATAGCCAGCTTTTCCAAGTATTGGGCTGCCTCCACTTCTTCAAATCCCACGTAAGAGTTCAAAGCACAGGAGTCGAATCGTATTTTCAAATTTCGCACTTTTGTCACCTTGGTACCCTTCGTAATGTGAGCCACATTGGCATAAAATGCTTTAACCAAGTGCTCATTTGCATCGAGGTCACTTTGGGTGAACCATTTCCATCATTTTCTCCCCTGGAACTGTCTGAGGACATTTGGGTTGTGCTTGTCCAAATCCTTCATCAAGAATTGTCGCTCAAGAGTGAGCGATCTCTGGGGCCACCACTCTCTAAATCTGTTAAAGGCAGTCAAGCTGGCAAATCTGTCTTCCCACATCTCCCTTTTCTTTGTCCTATCAAGACCACCCACTTGAGTGTCTCCCCCTCTACCATCATCTGGTACGTCATCATCATCATCAATATTGATTGGTACAGCCGGGGCATGTGAGGAAGAGGGATCAGAATCATGTCTACCCTCTTCCGAACCCTTAGAAGAACTAGCAGTGGAAGATGATTTATCAACTAAGTGGAATCTACCTGGGACTTGTTGAGGTTGGGTGTTAGGTGGGGCTTGGTCAGAGTTTCCCTCAGAAACTTCCCTAGACGGGAAATACTCACTGGTGTCTGATGATTCAGGGAATCTGTTGGCCGTAGCCTTCTTACTTAACACTCTCTGGATGGCTAGTGGTAGCTTACTCTTGCTTCGTCCTCGGCCTCAGCCTCGGGAGGGTTATGCCCTCCTTTTTGGTGTATCTCCTCCACCACGTGATCTAACCATCGTCTGCAGTTCATAATAATAAGAATCAATTAGAGTTCAGGTACATAGGACACAGATATATGCATGATAGTTGCAGGTCAGTTATGAAACAAAACAGAAGAGGTAGTGCGGACCGCACAAAAGTGAGTGCGGCCGCACAATCAAAAGTGTAGGCCGCACAATTTTGAATGCGGCCGCACAACCCCAGGTTCAGACTACTGGGTCTCTGATCATTTAACAGTACGGACCGCACAATTTCACTATGGACCGCATATTTTTGAGTGTGGTCCGCACAATTCAAGCATACAGATACCCTAACTTAGAGACTACGGATCGCACAAAAGTGTGTACGGTTGCACAATTTGGATTAACACGGCACTGCTTTACAATTCATAAAAGTTTTGCAAGAATTAGACATGGCCCTAATAATCAAGCACGATTAGCTATTTACCTAGGCCCCAATTAACAATTATGAAGCTACCCACATGATTTTGAGCAAAGATGACTAACTATTGACATTTTTAGGCATGAAATTAACCCTAGACAAAAGAACAAAACTAAAAAAAGATGAAAAATGTAAAGATAAAATGAACATACCAGTGATGGAGGATACAGGTGAGAATCTAAAAGATGAAATGCTTGAAGTTTGAGAATTAGTGGGGGATGCACTGTGTTTGCTTAGGGCTTGAAGGTTCAGAGAATGTAAAGTGTAAAACGTTGAGAAAAGCCCTATTTATACTTTGACCCGTTGGGCCCAAAACTTACCTGAGTGTGGCTGCACAATTTTTAGTGTGGTCCGCACTCATTACCTGTTCCTTCGAAGACGTTCTGCGGACCGCACAAAAGTGAGTACGACCGTAGAATGTGTGCGGCCGCACTTTGTTAAGGATTTTTGACAGGCCAAACTTTAGAGAGCATGCAATTATGATCTTCCAGTTGTGCAACCGCACACAGAATTGTGCGGCCGTAGAGTGATTGTGCGGTCTGCATAATTTTGGTGCGGTTCGCACTTTTGTGATACTTAGCTAATTTTTTCTTGCACAGTCCCTGCAATGCACGCCCATTTCTGCATACACTTCAAAACTAGTTAGCACAAAACAAAGCTATCTAACAAAGAAGAAAAACAAGAAAAAGAAAAAGATACATGGGTTGCCTCCTAAGAAGAGCCTGATTTAACGTCGTGGCACGACGTAAATTACCAATCATTTGAAATAAAGGACCGCCACAATGTGACCATCATCAACCTTGCCAAGATAATGTTTAACCTGGTGTCCATTGACTCTAAACACCTCGTCATTCTTATTTTTCAAATCTAGATCACCAAATAGGGTGACATTCACCACTTCAAAGGGGCCACTCCATTTTGACTTCAATTTGCCCGGATTCATCCGTAACCGGGAATTGAACAATAGCACAAGATCACCCTCTTTAAATTCCTTGTTATGGATGTACTTGTCATGGAGGTACTTCATCTTCTCCTTGTAAAGGGGCGAGCTTGTGTAGGCATGATACCGGAATTCATCAAGCTCATTCATTTGTGACACCCTTAGATTTGCCGCGACATCCCATTCAAGGTTCAACTTCTTCAAAGCCCACATGGCCTTATGCTCAACTTCTACCGGAAGATGACATGCCTTCCCGAACACTAACCGGTATGGAGACATCCCGATCAGTGTTTTGTAGGCCGTTCTATAAGCCAAAAGAGCATCATCAAGTTTTGTTGACCAATCCGTTCGGTTGGCATTGATTGTCTTTGACAAAATACTCTTTATCTCCCGGTTGGAGTCTACAACTTGTCCGCTTGCTTGAGGATGGTAGGGGTTTGATACTTTATGAGTGACACCATACTTTGTGAGTAAGGTATCAAAAGCCTTGTTGCAAAAATGTGAACCCCCATTACTAATAATGGCTCTTGGGTATCAAACCTCGTGAAGATGTTCTTTTTCAAAAATGCCACCACATCCTTGCTTCATTGTTGGGCAAAGCAATGGCCTCAACCCATTTAAATACATAATCCACCGCAACTAGAATGTAGGTGTTCCCACAAGAGCTAACAAATAGACCAATAAAATCAATACCCCACACATCGAAAATATATATCTCCAAAATGGTGATGAGAGGCATTTCATTCTTCTTTGAGATCCCACCAGCCCTTTGGCATTCATCACACCGCTTTACAAGCTCACTAGCATCCTTGTAGAGAGTAGGCCAATAGAATCCAGAACTCAAAACTTTTGCCGTTGTTCTTGCTCCACCATGGTGACCACCATACGGTGAAGAGTGGCAAGCCTCAAGAATACCCATTTGTTCTTCCTCCGGCACACATCGTCGGATCACACCATTGGTACTTATCCGGAAAACATACGGCTCATCCCAATAATAGTCAAGGCAATCCCATTTGAGCTTCTTTCTTTGGTTTGAAGAGAACTCATTTGGTACAATACCACTCACAAGATAATTGGCAGAGTCGGCGAACCATGGCATCCCGGTCATAGAAATGGCTAGGAGTTGCTCGTCAGGAAATGAATCATTTATCTCAAGGCCATCATGTGTCCTCCCCTCCTCCTCCAATCGGGACAAGTGGTCCGCCACTTGATTTTCACTACCCTTTCGGTCTTGAATCTCTAGATCAAACTCTTACAATAGAAGCACCCATCACATCAACCTTGCCTTAGAATCCTTCTTGCTTATCAAATACCGAAGTGCCGCATGGTCGGTGTGAACAATTACCTTTGTACCCATCAAGTACGGGCAGAACTTCTCCATAACAAAGACAATAGCAAGGAGCTCTTTTTCGGTCACTATGTAATTGACTTGGGCATCATTCATGGTCTTGCTTGCATAATAGACCGGATGGAAGATTTTGTTGATATGTTGCCCCAACACCGCTCCAACCGCCACATCACTTGCGTCGCACATGAGCTCAAAAGGCAAGCTCCAATCCTGTGCGGTAATAATAGGAGTATTAGTCAACTTGAACTTAAGCAACTCGAATGTCTTCATGAAGTCTTCATTGAAATGGAACTCGGCATCCTTCTCCAAAAGTTAACACAAAGGGTTCACTACCTTAGAAAAATCCTTGATGAATCGGCGATAGAACCCCGCATGACCCAAAATGCTCCTCACTCCCTTCACAGATGTAGGGGAGTTTGGAGATCACTTCAACTTTGGCCTTATCAACCTCAATACCATACTTTGAAATCTTGTGACTGAGAACAATGCCTTCCTCGACCATGAAGTGACATTTCTCCCAATTCAAAACCAAGTTAGTTTCCTCACATCTTGCCAATACCTTGTCCAAGTTGTTCAAGCAATCATCAAAAGAATTCCTAACGACGGAGAAATCGTCCATGAAGACCTCAAGAATATCTTCAACCATATCGATGAAAATAGCCATCATACACCGTTGAAAAGTCGTCGGTGCATTACATAACCCAAATGGCATCCTCGAGAATGCAAAGGTACCATATGGACAAGTGAAAGTGGTCTTCTCTTGGTCCTCAGGAGCAATAAGAATCTGATTGTAGCCGAAGTATCCATCCAGGAAGCAATAAAAAGCACGTCCGGCCAACCTATCCAACATTTGATCAAGAAATGGAAGTGGAAAATGATCTTTCCGAGTGACTTTGTTGAGCTTCCTATAGTCCATGCACACTCTCCACCCGGTGACAGTTCTTGTTGGGATCAATTCATTCTTGTCATTTGTTATCAAAGTCATGCCCCCTTTCTTTGGGACACATTGCACCGGAGAAGTCCATGAGCTATCGGAAATGGGGTAAACAACCCCGGCATCCAACCACTTTATGATCTCCTTCTTGACCACCTCTTGTATTGCTTTATTTAGCCTTCTTTGATGCTCCACAGAGGGTTTGGCATCCTCCTCCAAAATAATCTTGTGCATGCAAAAGGCGAGGCTTATACCCCGAATATCCGCCAATGTCCAACCTATCGCTTTCTTTCACTTTTGAAGCACCGCCAAAGTAGAATCTACCTCCACGTCAGTCAAGCAAGAGGAAAGAATAACAGGTAAAGTGGAACAAGGGCCAAGAAACTCATACCTAAGATGTGAAGGTAAAGGCTTTAACTCCAAAGTGGGAGGCTCCTCGATTGAGGGCTTTGTTGGAAAAGTCTTCCGGTTCTCAAGATCTAAGGACAATTTTCGGGGTTCATAAGTATATGATCCTATTCTTTGCAAAGCATTGACACATTCCACAAAGCTTTCCTTCTCATCATCATCATGATTGAGCAACATAACTTCCAAGGTATCCTCAACATTCATCACAGCACTAGCATCATCAATAATTACTTCGGTCACTAAATCCACGAATGAACAAACTTTGTTGCTATTTGGTTGCTTCATCAATTTGCACACATGGAAAACCACCTTTTCGTCATCCACCTAGAAAGTGAGCTCACTGGCTTCCACATCAACAAGAGCCTTCCCCGTAGCAAGAAAAGGTCTACCCAAGATAATAGGCACCTTGCAGTCAACCTCACAATCAAGGATCACAAAGTCCACTGGAAGGATGAATTTATCAACACGGACTAACACATCATCAATTATTCCCAATGGCCTCTTCATAGTCCGATCCGCCATTTGCAACCTCATAGATGTGGGTCTTGGTTTCTCAATTCCCAAAGTTTTGAACACAGAGTAGGGCATCAAGTTGATACTTTCCCCCAAATCACATAAAGCTGCAAAGTCGGTGCTCCCAATAGCGCAAGGGATTGTGAAAGTACTCGGATCTTCCAATTTCGGAGCCTTTGAGTGAACAATAGCACTCATTTGATGTGTCATCTTGATAGTTTCACAATTCATCGACCTCTTCTTGGTGACCAAGTCCTTCATGAACTTTGCATAACCCAGCATTTGTTCCAATGCCTCAACTAATGGTATATTGATAGACAAACTCTTCATCATGTCAATAAACTTTTTGAATTAGTTCTCACTATTTTTCTTTGCAAGACTTTGAGGGTATGGAGAAGTAGGCCTTGGCATTGGTGCCTTAGCCTTTGGCACTATCGGTTCCGGTATGTCAATCATGTGCTCCCTAGACGGGTTCACCTCTTCTTGCGTCTCCTCCACATTTTCATCAATATCAATTCTCACTTCGTCATTAGCTTGAACCACATTGCTTGGAATTTCATCTTCTTGAACTACAACATCATCATCCACAATTCTTCTTTGATATGAGGTGGTTGCATCTCTACCTTTTCCACTTCTCGTGGTCACGGCCATAGCATGTCCCGTACTATTCCCCCCTCCCCGGTAGTGCCCCCTTAGGACGAGTGTTCAATGCTTGTGAGATTTGGCCAAGTTAAACCCCCAAATTGCGGATTGAAGTGTTGTGGGAGTCTAATTGAGCATCAGAGTCGGCATTTTTCTCCATCATTTATTTGAACATACTTTCAATTTGTCCCATCTCATTATTAGAAAAGGTCAGGATCGGACCTTGAGAAGGATAGGGGGTGGATTTCTTGGTTGTTGGAACATCGTGGGCCTTTGAAAACCCGACCCCTGGTTGTTTTTGTTGTTCCACCCTCCTTGATTACCTCCCCAATTACTTTGATTGTTGCTACCCCAATTGCCTTGGTTTCCTTGATTATTCCAACTGCTTTGATTGTTACTGCCACCACTCCAATTGCCTTGGTGGACTTGGTTGTTCCAATTTTCTTGATTTCATTGTGATCTCCATTGTTGTTGATTTTGAGCATTGTTTCTTTGACCTTGATAATTGTTGGCGTATCGCACTTCTTCTTCTAGCTCATTATACGAATCACCTTGGTCATACCCACTATCATCTTGCATGAATTGTTCCGGACGGCTTTGCCCTTGTTGACCTTTTTGCTGTCTCTTGTTCATCATCATATTTACACCTTCCATTGCATTCACTTGTTTCGGTCCTTGAATTTGTTGCAGCTGAGCTTTGGCCAATTAGTTCATTGTGGTTGTTAACTCTACGATAGCTTGCCTATGATCATGAAGTTCCTTGTGTAGGTGAATGACATTGGGATCACCTTGCGGAACATTGGCCCTACTTTGCCATGCCGATGAGGTATCCGCTATCTCATCCAAAATTTCACAAGCTTCGGCATAAAGTGTGTTCATAAAGTTCACGCCGGTGAGTTGATTTACCACATATTGATTTGTTGTGTTGATCCCTCTGTAGAAGTTTTGTTAGATCCTGGCCTCGGTTATATCATTATTTGGGCGCTCTTTAACCATGGTACGATATATTTTCCAAATCTCATGCAATGGCTCATTGGGATCTTGCTTGAACGCTAGAATTTCATCCCGTAGTGCAACCATGTGCCCCGGAGAGAAGAATTTGGCAATGAATATTTCAACCAACTCATCCCATATATGGATAGAATGATTGGAAAATCTCTCTAGCCAGTCTAATACTTTTCCCCGTAAAGAGAAAGAAAATATCCTCAACCTCAGCGCGTCCTCAGAAACATTGGTTTGCTTGTTCCCCCATCAAGTATCGACGAACCCCTTGAGATGCCTGTAAGAATTTTGATTTGGAGCTCCGGTGAAGAATCCTCGTTGCTCAAGTAGTGTAAGCATCACGTTGGTGATTTAAAAGTTGCCCGTCCTTATGCGGGGCGGGACTATAGCACTTGCATAACCCTCGTTCGGCAACACCCGGTGCGCTGCTGCTCTTGGTGGAGGTGGAGGTGGAGGTGGGGGAGGGACACGAACATTATCATTAGGTTGTCGGCCTCGTCTATTTGCTTGAGGTTCGGAAGAACCACATCTCCTTGATCATCGTCCACTTCCTCCCCCAATGGCAAATTACCAATGGGCTCGTTGTTGAGAGCCATTATCGTATCTATAAGCAATTCAAAAATAAAATTAGTGACTCGGAAGAAAAAGAAGACAAATCACACAAAAACTTAGATATATAGCTAAATTCGTTTAATTCTCCGGCAACGGCACCAAAAATTGATGTCACCCAAACTCATACCACAAATATAGGTAGTGAGTCAGTTGAAGCAATAATAAAACCCAACGTAAGTCGGGGTCGAATCCTTAGGGAGTTAGAATTGGGAATAGGTATATCTTTAGTGTAATTGTATAATATGCCTTAGATTACACTTCCACATTTTTGTTTGTTGTTTCTACTTCTTGGAAGACAATAATTTTGGTTTTGGGTATTTTCTAAATGATAAAAGATCTAGGGTCGTGACTTCCACCTAGGTGGTTACCTAATGGGTTAAAAACTCTAGGACAAGCCTGATTGGTCGGGGTTGTAATATAGCAATCACACGTAATTACCCACTCTATACCTCTCGGTAGTTTGAGTGGTTTTGCCAAATTTGACTTTCTCAAGTCCAAATAGGTATTGCACAAAAAAAGTGATAACTGCTCAAGTCGGGTCTTACTATCTCTAGATTTAACCCTTTAATTGGGGCTATCAATTTCTTGAGTTCACCCCAATTTCTTATTAGCTAAGTTTTCCTAGACTTAGTCTCTCTTTCTAAAGTAGAGACTAAGTCAATTAGGCATGAATCAATATTTGCAACCATTAATTCTTGAATTCAAGAAGGAACTAGGCTAAATATCACTAATCCAATCACAAACAAGTCCTAAATCAAACACCCATTAAGTACTCACACTAGGGTTGGGCCACAACCCTAGCTAGAAATTTAGCTACTCATGAAAAATGAAAAAATACAAGAAATTAAGATAGAATGCATAATAATTGATTAGGGAAAGAAAGTCTAATATTTAGAAGATAATCTAGTACAATATTACTCAAAACAGTAAAGGAAAACGGCTCGGGTGCTCTCCCAAAAAAAAACTTACCCTAAAAATGACAAAAATATTTATTTATACTAAGCTGAAAATATCTGACAAAAATGCCCTTGCGGAGATTGTGCGGCCGCATAATTATGTGTGCGGTGCGTACAACGAGACTTGGCTTGACAGGTTCCAGTTTTGCGGCCGCACAATTCTGGATTGCGGCCGCATTCCTTCAACTACTGCAGACCGCACATTTTTGAGTGCGGCCGCATTCTTGCTTTGCTCTGGCTGTGTGAGACTTCTACGGACCGCATAAAAATGAGTGCGGTCGCGCTCTTGATTATGCGGCCGCACAAAAATGGTGCGGTCCGCATTTCTTCTTGACTTGAAATCCCATCCCTCTGATCTTTGTCTTCCGCGGACCGCATAATATTGAGTGCGGCCGCACAATTATAGTGCGGTCCTCACTCCTTCAGCTTTCCCAAAACCAGCTCTCTGAATCTCCTCTTCTGCGGCCGCACAATATTTGTGCGGTCTGCATACTCTGAAGAAGAACTGACATGGCTTTTCCTCTGTTTTGCGGCCGCACACAGTATTATGTGGTCCGCATTGTGGGCCTTTTGCCTTGTTTTGGTCCTTGTCCACTTTTGACTCCTTTATGAGTTGATTTTGACTCTTTTGGCTATTTTTCCAATGTTCATGTACAAAAGCACATTTCATTAGTTTTCGGGAATACCTTTAAGCATTTTTGAGCTAAAACGCAAGTAAAAAGAGCAAATAAGCGGTCAAAATCCCTACTTATCAACTCCCCCAAACTTAAGCTTTTTACGTGCGATGCTAGTAAGAGAATTACTTGGAGTCACGCTGTGAGATAAGGGGGCTAAAATGCGTGTAGCTATTTCGGAAAAAAATTTAAAATCAAAAATAAATGCATGGCTCACGCGGTGATATAAGGAAAGATTGTGATTTAAGTTGTGAAATGTGAATATGAATACTCGATTGTGATTTTTGTTTTACATTCCATGTTAAAAAGGCTCGTTGGTTGAAGAGTTCTTGTTGTTTTCTTTATTGTCTTAATTGTATTTGTCCGTATTTACTTAGTTGTTGTTCTCATTGTGTGATCACTTCTAGTTGCCTTTCTTGCCTTAATTTCTGTTATTGCCTTACTCTGTGTCTAAATCTAGGTTTAACACAATTCTTGTAGAATTTGTTTTTATATAAAGTAAAATTTTATTTGACCAAAGACTTCATGTACAATGTATTGGATTCTCACGACTCAACGTAATTACTGAATTCACATTTCTTTTTCTTTTTCGGTTATCTTTTTCAGATTGTTAATGAACTTCTAAGATTGCATAAATTTAAAAATCTTATAATTCTCTTCGAGTACGCTCAATAATAAGGGATTAAATTGTATCACAAATACGAGAACTTTTTTTAGGGATCCTAAACATGAAATTGAAATGTGACACCAACGGGAGGTATAGATTAAAGTTATTATGAAACCTCAACTTTTTGTTCGGTCAAAGTTTTTTTTTGGTCAAAAATATTTTTTTCTCTCTAAAATTAAGGTATTTGGCCAAGCTTTTCGAAAAAAAAAGTGATTTTGAGTAGAAGCTAAAATAGTTTTTGAGAATCAGAAAAAAGAAGTTTTTTTTTCAAAAGTACTTTTTCACAAAAAACTTATGAGAAAAATACATTTACAAATAGTTTTTAAAAGTTTGGCCAAACACTAATTACTGCTCAAAAGTATTTTTCAAATTAATAAGCAAAACACAAATTACTTATCACTAAAAATATTTTTTTTTTAAAATACTTTTTGAAAAAAATACTTTTAAGAAAAATACTTTTTAAAATAAATATTTTAAAAGCTTGGCAAAACAAGCTATAAGACGAAGAATATATTTATTACTATTTCTTACCAATATAAGCATGGAATAATTAGGTCTATAAAAACTTTAACAAATGAGAAAAAATCACATGACATTTTTCACTTCTTGAAATTTGAACTCTAGTGTCTCGTGGTTCATTCCAAGTTTTCCAACTTCCGTGACCCTTGGGTAGGAATGGCAGGCGGGACGGTTGCTATCTTAACCCGTTAAATTTCAACCCGCCTCGCGTATGAATTAAAACCGAAATTTTGTTTCTTTTCTTCGTCTATACCATTTTATTTAAAACACATTGGATGGTTTTTGAACCTTAGTTAACTAATTTAAAATACTACAACTTCATTTCTTATAATAGCGATTCGACTGGTTGCCCATCATTTCCTATTATTTTATTTTACAAATATGTTGGAATGATAGATAAAGAATTTTGTTGAACATTAAGCTTTAACTCTGCACCAGTACTATTATTTGCTATAGATAAATCTTATATACTGCATTTCATTGATTTTCATTCAGGATTGGTAGTTCAGAGTCTATGATTTCTCACAGATTGATAGTTAGCTAATTGTTTGTTGTTCTTCTTGCCAATAAAATCATACTTATTTATTTTCCATTTTTAGTTAATGATGCATCTTCCAGATTGGAAGTTTTATTCCTCAGATGCAGTGAAGCATGAAACTAGCAAGTTCCGATCTCATCTTCTATTAGCTGAGAGTAGCGTTTTAGGTTTAGTTCAAAAAATTAAATTCCGACCCGCGACCTGCTCCGCCCCGCAGTAATTTTTTTTAAAAAAAATAGAACCCGCCCGCCCCGCCCCCGCAAATGTTGTAACACCGCCAGTGACGGACGCACATGGTGGAAAGCGGGTTCAACTGAACCCGCTTCGTCAAAAAATAATACTGTATATATGTATAAATTACGATTAAAGCTGCATAAATTTTGTATAATTTTATTTGAACCCACTTGACAACTACTATTTTACGACTAAAGTTATGTACTTATAAGATTGAATCCGCTTGCACAAAATCCTGGGTCAGCCACTGAACACCGCCCCGCCCCGCGACTACTGAAATCCGCCTCGCCCTGCACCCGCACCGCCCCATTGCCATCCCTACTTGGGGCAAAAATTCTTGGCAATCAAATATCTTCTTGTTAGGGCAAATATTCTCATCTAGTTGAAATCAAGCTTAGAGAAACAGATAAACTTTGATTCTGTTTTGTCAAAAGAGGATCAAAGGGAAATTCAACATCTGCTCATTTTCAAGAGCATGGAGGTAAAAGGTAAGCTTCTTTAGCAAAGTAGTCCTATTAACTTATTGTTCTTTCCGATGATCAATGACAATTCACCTGAATTAAACTGGAATGCCATAATATTTAAAATTATTGAAAGATCATAATCTTCCTAAGAATGCGTTGATTTTTTTTAATACCACAGTTTGAGGAATAAGAACAAAATATTACTCCTATAATTGATGGACTTTCCTCGATATTTCTTTTGCGGTATCTGTCAATCTCGTCATTCGAATATTCTTTACCAAAATTGGTGCACCAATTACCATTTCTTTCTAAAATAAAATGCCTTCTAAATATTCCCATAATAAAGCTCAAATCCAACAAATTTGCACAATCGTCTCTACTTTTAGAAAAGGTAAAGTAGTATAGTACATAATTTGAACTTTAAATTTTACATTATATTTAGTACGGAAAAAAAAGTGGAGAATTATTATTAGGGATCGCCTGATTTGTTGCTTTCGGGCATCTGCAACCCTCCCCCATTTCTCCCTAATGCAGCCCTTTTTTTGCCAAAATGTGGCTCCAATGCTCCTTCATTTTTGCCACCAAAATGGGGGCTGAATAGTGTTATTCCAAATTTGGAGTGACACTATTCATCTACTCCATTACTATTTATCCATTTATTATTATTTTTATTATTTAACTCTTTTAATTTATCTCTTTATATATACCTAACTATGTTTATGTAATATCTTTATAATATTAATTTTACATCTTAACTTCGGCCTATAATTTTGATAAATTAATTTTCGTGCATTTATTATTTTTATGTAAAATTGTAAGTTAATTTTATTATAAGTTATAATTGTACAAAAAAATATATAATCATTTCAAAAAATAAATGGTGCAAATATAAAATATTAGATGTTGTTAAAATTGAAAGGTGCGAATATAAAATATTAGATGTTGTTAAAATTGAAAAGTAAAAATTGAAAATACATTAAAACTGGAAATACATGAAAATTAAAAATATATTAAATTAAAATACATAAAAATTAAAACTACGGTAAATAGCATGATAACTTAGTAGGACTTATGTCGTTTTTAGATACCCAAAATCATTATAGTATTGAGTGAATGAGGCCGAGGATTGTTGTGGTTGTGACTGTGGAAATTGTTGACTTCTTCTATACATTACTTGTTGTTGTTCTTGTCGCAAAAATTCACGACGAGTCGGATTGACAATAGAATCCACATCGATCATTAAAACTTTATTTTCTTCTTTCAATTCTTTTAGTCTTAGTTTTTCTTTTTGACCAGTCAAAACTTTTTTGTCTCAGTTGCATAATAGTAGATCATTTATGTGAGTATACTAGAGGTGAAAGTTGAATATTTATATAATTATTAATCCGAACTTTACCATAATGTAATATATATTTAATTATCTTGTATCTCAATGATTTTACTTTTATTTGAATTATCCGTTAATATATATAATATATAATATTTGCTTACAAATTATATTATTTAAAATTTTAGGGTATAAAATAATATGTAAAAAAGAAAAAGAGATAGAATTTCTTTAATAGAAATAAGAAAATAAAAGATAATAATATAATATTAAAGAGAGAGAAGAATATAAAATGAAATATATAAGAAAATAAAATTTAAATAAAAAATAATAATATAATATTGGAGAAAGAGAAGAATATAAAATGGAATATTCTTTTTTGGAGTAAAAAATGGAGTAATGGTTGGAGATGGCCTCACGAATAAATTATGCAGGAATTATCATACCGAAATTATAACACATAAATTAATAATCATTAAATTTGTAAGTGCATGTAAATTTCTTGTTTTAGATTTGGTTCATTGTATGAAAAAACGAATATACAATGTACAATTTAAAACGTGTTACTAGTATTTGGTTTCAGATTGAATGAGATTTTTATTACAATTGCACCCTACTACTTTTGAAGACTGGAAAAAACTAGTCCAACAAGGGTGTTTTTGGTATTATAGTATTTTATCCAAATATAGCTAATACAGCTTGTTATCCAAAAATTGTATCCATGTAAAGTAAATTGTAGATTACATACGAATTAGGTTTATAAAGGATATGAAAATAGTAACTAACGAAGAGTTAAAGATTTACCAAATTTTACCATGATTATCTTTCCCTTACTTCTAACCAATGAGCCATTGGTAAAATATAAAACCGGAAGGAAAGTTATAAAAACAACAGTAAATATTTATCTACACATAAAAATGTACTTGTACACAAGATCTTTCTCATTTAATTGTAATTAATTAATGTATATTTTTTACTTTATTAAATCACTTAATAATGATAAATTAATATAATTTCCTAAAGTTATTCCACTCCCTACACAACCGGCCCTATTCTCAGTAGTTTTATAGATATTTTTGTGAAAGATGATGATAAAGAAGCTCAGTCTAACTGACTTTATCTGTTCAATCCAACAACATCGTCCTTGATACCCCCAAAGTGCCAACTATTAATCTAGCTGTCAACTCACATGACCCCCTCTTCCCCTCCCCCCCTACCCCCACCATCAATTCAAATTTATAAAATTCATTAGAAGAAAAAATATTTCTTATCAAAATTATTTTCGTATTCAAAATTTTGTAGTAATTGTTTAATTCAGAAGACCAGTACCTGAATTTCCAGTTTCCACTAGACATAAATATTTTGGATAAACCATGTACTATAATTAAGTGGATCTAATCATTAATGGAGTATGTAAACCAACGCAACATGAAGGATTTGGTACGACTTTAGAATAGAAATTGTGATAATCAGGAAATCTAACAATATGGTTTTAGAGTTACAATATATTTAGTCTTTCAACAATAAATGTTTGTGCAATCTTACACAAAATGCTACTCCGTACCTTTAAAAAATGTGTACATACTTTTAAAAAGATATTTAATAATTTTTTATATAAAATTTTCCATCTATATGCTCTCTATTTGTCTCTTAAACGTCTCAAGTCTCACTTAATTTGACAATAAATAATAAATGTTTCAATTATTTTAAAACGTTAAATATATTTGAAAACATTTCACAAAAAAATAATAAGTGCACCAATATCTTATGCAAATTAATTATATTAAATTAAATCAATTAAAGGGGAGGTTTTGTACTCCCTCCGTTTCAATTAACGCGAGCTCATTTGACTATGCACGAATTTTAAGAAAAAATATAGTAAGACTTTTGACTTGTGATGTAAAATGAGGCACAAATACTTTGTGAGGTTATAAATTATTGCATAAAGGTAAATTATTTTTAAATAAAAAAATGAGTAATTCTTTTTTTTGCACGAATTAAAAATATATATATATATTCAATTAAATTGAAAGGGACGGAATATTAAGTTGCACTAACTCCACTGGTAATCTGGTATTATGAAACCTCAAACATGCAATGCAAGTGCGTCTGGTGTCATTTCAGGTGGTAAATACCCTCTCAGGTGGGGCCAATTATTAGGAGGCGAGGAAAGCGGAGTGAGGGCCCCTTCCCCTGAAGCATGCATTGTATATTCTGCGTGTATACACCCTCTACACGGTAAACTTTAACAAAATGATTCTTTTCATTAAATATATATATAATATTATATTCAGATCTCTCTATATCATCACTCTCTATATAACACTCATTCATTATAAATGTCAATTTTTTTAAAATCAATTTTTATGTTATGTTATAATATATATTTTAATAACATCACTTCATTATAGCAGAAAAAAATATCGGAACAAACGAGGTTGTTATAAAGAGATAAGACTGTATTATTAAATTTAATTCAAATATTCTTATATCAATAGTATAATTCCATATAACGACCTGACCAGTCTTTTAGAGAGTAATAGCCCTGATCCCCTATTTACTGTTTTCCCCGTATCTCTTTCTGCTTATGTGACTTGCCGGGAGGTTTTGGTTGTGTTTTCGGAGTGTTTTGGAACACTTGGTCCCTAAAGTTCTAAGATTTTGACCGTAGTTGGAACTGTATGAAGACGACTCCGGAATGGAGTTTTGTCGGTTCTGTTAGCTCCATTGGGTGATTTTGGACTTATGAACGTGTCCGCATTGTGTTTTGGAGGTCTGTAGCTAAATCAGGCTTGAAATGGCGAAAGTTAAAATTTTGGGAAGTTTGACCGGTAGTGGACTTTTTTATATCATGGTCGGATTCTGATTCTAGAAGTTGGAGTAGGTCCGTAATGTCGATTATGACTTGTGTACAAAATTTAAGGTCAATCGGATGTGGTTTGATAGGTTTCGACATCGGTTGTAGAAGTTTGAAGTCTCAAAGTTCATTAAGTTTGAATCGGATGGTGATTCGTATTTTTAGCGTTGTTTGATGTGATTTAAGGGATCGACTAAATTCGTATGGCGTTTTAGGACTTATTGGTATGTTTGGTTGAGGTCCCGGGGGCCTCGAGTATGTTTCGGATGCTTAACGGATTAAATTTGGACTTATGCAAATTGCTGAAGTTTTCTGGTTTCTAGTGTTTTCGCACCAACGATGGGGAAACCGCATGTGCGGACTCGCACGCGCGGAAGATGGAGCACAGAATCAGACGAGGCCTAGAGCGTGAGGATTCGCAAAAGCGGAAGATATCCGCAGGAACGGGCGCGCAGGTGTGGCCCCTTGCTCGCAGATGCGGACCCAGTCCCTTAAGTATCGCTGGGCAGAAAAGATCAATTTTGAGGGTTTGTTCTCATTTTCATTTTGGGTCTTTGAGAGTTCGGATTGAGGCGATAATTCAAGGATTTTTCAGAGAGAACTTTGTGGTAATGATTCTTAACTCGTTAATAGTTATATTCCACTAATCTATAGTTGATTTCATCATCTAATTAAGGAATTTGGTTGAGAAATTTGAAAAAGTTGGAAGGTTCTTCAAATAAATCTTTGAGTTTTGATTGGAATTTTAATATCGGATTTGGATAATTTTGGTACGAGTGAACTCGAGAGTGAATGAGTGTTCATATTTTGTGAATTTTACCCGATTTCTAGACGTGGGCCCGAGAGACTTTTTGGGGCGATTTTCTAATTTCTTGCTTTAACTTTGATTTCATTAATTAGATTAATTTCCTATAGTTGTATTTATGGTATGTAATTGATTTTGTCTAGATTTGGGACATTCGAAGTCGGATATTCGTGGAAAAAGCATTGTTACTTATTGATTGAGCTTGGTTCGAGGTAAGTAGCTTGCCTAACCTTGTGTGGGGAAATCTGTTACTTCCCGTACTTTTCTACGTTGGATTTGTCATAAGATAATTGATATAAGTTCAACGACAAGACTATTTTTGAGGTTATAAGTGCTTATGATATTTATATCAAGTGATAAGTTAGTGTTGTGAAAGTCATAGGGTAAACAAATCGAAGAAAGCGAGTTTTGTTAATTTTGATATTTTGGGATAAAATACGGTCCAAGCTATAATACTCCGTATTTATGGACTAGTGCCATACAAGGTACCACACGATCATGATAGTAAGGTATATGGAGTATATTAGTATTTAAGTGAATCGAGACCTAGAAATTATTGTGTGAATAATTGGTTAATATTGGTATAAAGTCATGGAATATGGAATTAATTATAAGTGAATAAGTGTCATTTGTATGAATCCACGTGGAATCATGAGGATAAGGGGGACTCATGACTAATCAACTATATAAGGATTGAGGTGGCAACAAGTAGGGAATTCAATATTGACTAGGCAAGTCTTGGAGCTAGGTGGCAAGATTAAGGAGTTTTGGTGGCGTAGTCATCAAATTATTGGGGTGGATAAGTAGTTAAAATATTTGTATAGACTTGACTTGATAAGCCTCCCAACGTGGCATACAAGGAAAGCCCAATAAATGACTCTTAAGTCATAGAGCAAGATGGCACATTTAGGAAATTGGTGGATAAGTTAGGTGGGAACATCACCTCCCATGTGGCAACAAGTAAAAATGACTCAAGTATCCAAATGGCGACTCTTTAGTTTATGGGATTAGGTGGCGTTTTAGGGGAAATAGTGGGCTGCCACATGGCATGAAGTTGGCCAAGGGTGGCACTGATGTGCTCATGAGTCATAGCACTTGGTGTGCTTTGTTTACATGGGGCAATGCAAGCCTTTAAGCCTTCATATTATACTTCTTTTGCAATTAAGATATAGAAAGAAGGTTAAAATCTTTCCTTCTATTATTAGGGAATCTCTTATGTCCAGTAACATGAAATATGCCATGATCATAAAAAGTGCTTAGTTCTTGTTCAAAGATTTAAAGGAGCAAAAATTATTCTTGGAAAGCTCAAGTGAAAGTAGTTGATAATTTCATCAAGTAAGGTATGTTAAGGTTATCCCTTCTTTCGTTTTGGCATGATCCATATGATACAAACGAAACGAGCAAACATACAACTTTCATAAATGACTCTATTCATAGAAGTACTATGTGTGCCTATGTTCTTGATTCCCCATATGTCCTACTATCATATCGTTTGTTCATAGGTTTCATGACATTCCGAGAGATCTTATTGACTGACTTCATTATGCATTGCATTCATTTATACATGTATATTGACCTATGAAAATATAGCGTTATATACACGTATATTATATGTATATAGGGTAAGAGAAAATGTTACGTCGTTATATAGGCACCACCACCTGATCAATTGGTATACATTAATAATTTTTCCCACAGAGGCTGAGATGATATGATAGGATGCTCTAAGAGGCTTGATGATATTATGTACGTACAGACCTATGCATTATATGACATTTATATGCATATGCATGACGTTATAAATATTTCATGATTTATAGAGCTATCCAGACTTATAGGTGGAATCCTTTACTCCATGTTTCTTCCATGTCCTTTATATACTGATTTGCATGCCTTACATACTCGGTACATTATTCGTACTGACATCCTTTTGTTGGGGATGCTGCATTCATGCCTACAGGTATAGATAATCAGTTTGATGAGCCCTCGTAGTAGACGAGGTTAGCATTCAGCGAAGGATCGGTAAGACTCCACCTCATTCAGAGTGCAGTCGAGTCTATAAGTCATCATGTCATAATTTTGTCACAGACATATGGGCAGGCCGGTACCCTGTTCCATTTGATGTCAAATAATCTTAGAGGTTTTGTAGACAAAGGTTCATTTTGTACAATATGTCAGAGACCTTGACGGCCCATATGTATTCTTGTTTTAAGAACGATGGTTCATTGATACAACGTTTACCCACTTATAGTTATACATTACGAGTTGTGGCCAAGTTGGCCCAATTTAGTTACAAAAAAAAATGACAGAGTGGTTCATTCGGGCCAGTACGACATCGGGTGCCAGCCACGCCTCCCCAGATTTGGGGCATGACAGAAGAAAGAAATGAGTTACAGAGTGGTTCGCCCGGGCCAGTACGACACCGGGTGCCAGCCACGTCCCCCAGGTTTGTGGCGTGACAAAATCCCCTTAGGATTTGGTACTGTAGTGATATGCGAGTGTTGTGTACGTGAGGTGACGAGTACGTACACGGGCAATTTGCTGTAAAACCCGATATATTTTACTGAGTAGCAACATATTTTTCCTTTAATTTGAGTTATACCGTTTAAATGAGTATTAGTTTGTTTTCATTTTTAATTTATCTATTCCAATATGTGTAGTTATCTTGTTTAGTCTAATATCGCATGTCTATGTGCTTTAACTGCTTATTTGAACTCTGTGAAGCATGCCTAGTTGATTTCCTGCTTTTCCTTATTCGTTATTAGTATAATTAAAGAAATCTTGCTATTAACAGTTGTATTTATCGGTTTGAGTTGTGTGTTTACTTTTGAGACTACGAGGCGGTTCCTCGGGAGTTCTCCCTGCACATTTACTTTTAAGACTATGAGGCGTTTCCTCGGGAGTTCTCCGTGCACATTTACTTTTGAGACTACGAGGCGGTTCCTCGAGAGTTCTCCCTGCATATTTATTTTTGAGACTACGAGGAGGTACCTCGGGAGTTCTTCCTGTATATTTACTTTTGATACTATGAGGTAGTACCTCAGGAGTACTCCATGTATATTTATTTTGGGAATACGAGACAGTATCTCTGGAGATCCCCTGTGATTTACGCTTGTGTGTTGTACTGTTACCTTGATGTGTTTCCTTTTGTTAAATTCTAGTCTCTTATTATACTGTATATTCTCTTGCCTTATTTATTATTTACCAGTAGGCCTGACCTGACCTCGTCACTGCTCGACCGAGGTTGGTTTTGGAACTTACTGGGTACTATTGTGGTGTACTCATGCTACTCTTCTCCACATGTTTTATATGCAGATCCAGGTACTTCTTATCAGCCCCGCTACTAGTTGAGAGTGCTTGCTGTTGTACGGAGACTTCAAGGTACATCTGTCACGTCCGCAAACCTCAGAGTCCCCATCTATTCTCTCATATGTTATTTACCTTCCGTATTTCTTTTATTAGACTCTGGTGTATAGAGATTCTAGTTTTCTTCTGTAGCTTGTGACTTACGATATTCCGAATTTTGGTAAGATTGTGTATTTATAGAGTATTGGTTATTGTACATGCCGAGCGATATTGTTACTAGTTACTCAGTTATCCACTGCTGTTAGTTGCCAAGTTTTACTTTCGTTTTGTTATTTTCCGCAATTTGTTAGGCTTACCTAGTCGTAGAGACTTGGTGTTGTCACTATGTTATACATAGGGAGTTTGGGTCATGACAAATTGGTATCAAAGCTCTAGGTTCATAGGTGTCATGAGTCACAAGCAGGTTTAGTAGAGTCTCGCGGATCAGTATAGAGACGTCTGTATTTATCTTCGGAAAGCTATGAAACTATTAGGAAAAATTACACTTCTTTGATTCCTTGTCGTGTGAAGTTGTTGACTTCGAAATTCTAAACTTTTGTATTCTATTCTCTCACAGATAATGAGGACACGTACATACAGATCTGATGACCAGGCACCTGCGCCCTCTACTAGAGCCGTGAGAGGCCAGAGTTGGGGTAGAGACCGAGGACGTCCATGCGGTGCAGCTAGAGCACCCGCGCGAGCTGCGACAGAGGAGCCCCTAGTAGCTCCAGCTGGAAGGCATACACTTGAGATATCTATTGCTGCACCAGCCCTCCAGGAGACTCTAGCCCAATTTCTGAGCATGTTCAGCACCTTAGCCAAGGTTGGATTGTTTCCACTTGCTCCTACCACATCTCAGGCCGGGGGAGGAGCACAGACTCCTGTCGCCAGTACTCCAAAGCAGCAGGTTCAGGTCAACTAGGTTCTAAAGATTATACCGATGCAGTCGATAGCTCCATCTCAGCCCGAGGTTAGGGAAGAAATTTCTGAGGCGGAGCAGCTCAGACTTGAGAGGTACAAGAAGTACCATCCTCCTACATTTAGTGGATTGGCATAAGAGGATGCCTGGGGTTTTCTGGAGGAGTGTCACCGTATTTTCCATACTATGGGTGTAGCAGACTCGAGTGGGGTTTCCTTTACTGCATTCCATCTTAGAGGATCAGCCTATCAGTGGTGGCGTACTTATGAGTTGAGTAGTCCGGCTGAGGCAGCTTCGCTTACATGGACTCAATTCTCGGACATTGTTTTGAGAGAGTATGTCCCTCAGAGCCTTAGGGATGCATGGCGCATGGAGTTTGAGCAGCTGCGCCAGGGTGCTATGACTGTGTCAGAGTATACAGTTCATTTTAGTGATTTGGCCCGACATACACCAGCCTTGGTTGCCACAGTTCGGGAAAGGGTTCGTCTGTTTATCGAGGGACTCCACCCTAGTATCAAGCTTAGCATGGCCTGGGAGTTGGAGATGGATATTTCTTACCAGCAGGTTGTGAGTATTGCTAGGAGATTGGATGGCATGCTTGCTCGGGAGAGAGAAGAGAGGGAGGCCAAGAGGTTTCGAGAGTCTAGCACTTACAGTGGTACTCGTGCCCTAGCTGCAGTTTGCCATGGTAGGGGCTATGAGAGTCGCCCCATTCATTCAGATCTCCTAGCCGCCATTAGTATTCCGGCCCCTTCTAGACCTCAGGAGCCTTATTATGCACCGTCAGTATCTAGTGTGCCTCCTGCACGGGGTGCTTTTATCGGCCAGTCCAACAGAACTAGCCCGATCCAGTCACAGTAGCCACACTCTTTGAGAGCTTTTTTTGAGTGTGGCAACACTCGCCATATGGTGAGGGATTGCCCTAGACTTAGGAGGGGTACACCTCCACAGACTTCTCAGCCACCGCGTGTTCCACCGAGTCCTCGGGCTATGATTCCAGCACCAGCTACTGCCCCACTTGCTCAGACAGCTCGAGGTGGAGGTCGGGGAGGTTGAGGTCGCCCTAGAGGGGGAGGCCAGGCCAGATATTATGCTCTTTCAGCTCGCACAAAGGCAATTGCTTACGACTCTATCATTACAGGTATTGTTCCGGTCTGTCATAGAGATGTGTAGGTCTTATTTGATCTAGGATCTACATATTTCCTATGTGTTCTCTTATTTTGCCCCGTATTTGGGCGTATCTCGGGATTCCTTGAGTTCCCCTATTTATGTGTCTACTCCTGTGGGAAATTCTCTTGTTATGGACCGCTTATATCGGTCATGTTTGATTGCTCTTAGTGGTTTTGAGACCAAAGCCAATTTAGTATTGCTCAGTATGGTAGACTTTGATATTATCTTGGGCATGGACTGGTTGTCGCCCCATTATGCTATTCTTGATTGCCACGCTAAGACCGTGACGCTGGCTATGCCAGGATTACCGCAATTAGAGTGGAGAGGTACCTTAGAGTATACTCCCGGCAGAGTTATTTCATATGTTAAAGCTCAACAAATGGTTGAGAAGAGGTGTGACACGTCTCTAGATTATGTGAGAGATGTCAGTATTGATACCCCTACATTTGAGTCAATTCCATTAGTAAGGGACTTTCCAGATGTTTTTCCAGTTGATCTTTCGGGCATGTCGCCCGACAGAGATTGATTTTGGCATTGATTTGTTACTGGACACTCAACCCATCTTTATTCCTCCATATCGTATGGATCCTCCTGAGTTGAAGGAGTTGAAGGAGAAGTTACATGAGTTGCTTGTTAAGGGCTTCATTCGACCCAGTGTATCACCTTGGGGTGCTCCTGTCTTGTTTGTGAAGAAAAATGATGGTTCTATGAGTATATGCATTGATTATCGCCAGCTGAACAAAGTTACAGTGAAGAACATGTATCCATTGCCTCGTATTAATGACTTATTTGATCAATTATAGGGTGCTAGAGTGTTTTCCAAGATTGACTTACGTTCAGGCTATCATCATTTGAAGATTTGGGAACCAGATATCCAGAAGACTGCTTTCAGGACTCGGTATGGTCACTACGAGTTCCTTGTGATGTCCTTTGGGTTGACCAATGCCCAGCAACGTTTATGCACTTGATGCATAGTGTGTTGCGACCCTATTTTGACTCTTTCGTCATTGTGTTTATTGACGACATTCTGGTGTACTCCCGGACTCAAGAGGATCATGAGCAGCACCTGATGACTGTGCTTCAGACCCTGAGAGAAAATAAATTATATGCAAAAATTTCCAAGTGTGGGTTTTGGCTAGACTCAGTGGAATTCTTGGGCCATGTCATATCAAGTGATGGGATCCAGGTGGATCCTAAGAAGATTGAAGTAATGCACAGTTGGCCCAGACCGTCCTCAGCTACGGAGATTCAGAGTTTTCTTGGTTTGGCGGGGTATTACTGTCATTTGATAGAGGGATTCTCATCTATTGCAGCACCTATGACCAGGCTGACCCAAAAGGGTGCTCCGTTCAGGTGGACAAGGAATGTGAGAAGAGCTTTCAGAAGTTCAAGACAACTTTGACTACAACCCAGTTTTGGTATTGCCTACAAGTTTGGAGTCTTATACTGTATATTGTGATGTGTTGCTGATTGGTCTCGGCACGATGTTGATGCAAGACCGTAGGGTGATTGCCTATGCGTCCAGACAACTGAAGGTACATGAAAAGAACTATCATGTCCATGACCTTGAGCTAGCAGCTATTGTTCATACCTTGAAGATTTGGCGGCACTATTTTTACGGTGTCCATTGTGAGATCTACACCAATCACCAGAGTTTGCAACATTTGTTTAAGCGGAAGGATCTTAACTTGCGTCATCGAAGATGGTTGGAGCTGCTTAAGGATTATGATATCACTATTTTGTACCATCCCGTGAAGGCCAATGTAGTGGCCGATACTTTGAGTCACCAGGCGAAGAGTTTGGGGAGCTTAGCATATCTACCAGCAACAGAGAGGCCATTGGTGTTGAATGTTCAGGCCTTATCCAGCCAGTTTGTTAGATTGGATATTTCTGAGCCGAGTTGAGTATTGGCTTGTGTGGTCTCTCGGTCTTCTCTTTATGATCGTATCAGGGAGCGTCGGTATGATGACCCCCATCTGCTTGTCCTTAAGGACACGGTTCAACACGGTGATGCTAAGAAGGTCACTATTGGGGATGATGGTGCATTGAGGATGCAGGGCAGGCTATGTGTGCCCAATGTGAATGGGTTGCGTGAGTTGATTCTCCATGAGGCTCACAGCTCGCAGTACTCCATTCATCCATGTGCCGCGAAGATGTATCAGGACTTGAGGCAACATTACTGGTGGGAAAAAATGAAGAAGGACATAGTGGAATATGTAGCTCGGTGTCTGAATTGCCAACAGGTAAAGTATGAGCATCATTGGCCAGGTGGATTGCTTCAAAGTTAGAGATTCTGGAGTGAAAATGGGAGCGGATCACTATGGATTTCGTTGTTGGACTCCCATGGACTCAGCGGAGGATTGATGTAGTTTGGGTGATTGTGGATAGGCTGACCAAGTCAGCTCATTTCCTCCCTGTGATGACTACCTATTCTTCCGAGTAGTTGGCTCGAATTTATATCCGCGAGATTGTCAGGCTTCATGGAATACCAGTATCTATCATCTCTGACCGGGGTACGCAACTTACATCACGATTTTGGAGGGCCGTACAACATGAGTTGGGTACTCGAGTGGAGTTGAGCACAACATTTCACCCTCAGACGGACGGGAAGTCCGAGCACACTATTCAGATATTAGAGGATATGCTCCGTGCGTGCGTGATAGATTTTGGAGGTTCTTGGGATCAGTTCTTGCCACTTGCGGAGTTTGCCTACAACAACAATTATCAGTCGAGCATCCAGACGGCACCGTATGAGGCTCTATATGGCAGGAGATGTCGGTCTCCAGTGGGTTGGTTCGAGCCAGACGAGGCTAGATTATTGGGCACAGACTTGGTTCAGGATGCTTTGGAAAAGGTTAAGGTGATTCAGGATTGACTTCACACAGCCCAGTCCAGACAGAAGAGTTATGCGGATATGAAGGTTCGCGATGTTGCATTCATGGTTGGGGAGCGGGTCTTGCTCCGGGTTTCGCCAATGAAGGGCATTATGAGGTTCAGGAAGAAGGGCAAGTTGAGCGCAAGGTTCATTGGTCCCTTTGAGGTGTTGCGGCGTGTTGGGTAGGTTGCTTATGAGCTTGCCTTACCTCCCAGTCTAGCAGGAGTTCATCCGGTATTCCATGTTTCTAGGCTCCGAAAGTATCACGGTGATCCGTCTCATGTGCTGGATTTCAGCTTAGTCCAGTTGGACAAGGATCTATCTTATGTTGAGGAGCCAGTGGCTATTTTGGACAGGCATGTTCGAAAGCCGAGGTCAAAGAACGTTACTTTTGTGAAGGTTCAGTGAAGGGGCCAGCCGGTCGAAGAGGCGACTTGGGAGACTGAGCAGGATATGCGCAGCCGTTATCCTCATCTTTTCACCACTTTAGGTATATCTCTATGCTCACTCGAGGATGAACGGTTATTTTAAGAAGGGGAGGATGTAATGACCCGACCGATCGTTTAGAGAGTAATAGCCCCGATCCCCTATTTACTGCTTTCCCCGTATCTCTTTATTCTTATGTGACTTGCTGGGAGGTTTTGGTTGTGTTTTTGGAGTGTTTTGGAACACTTAGTCCTTAAAGTTGTAACTAAAGTTCTAAGATTTTGACCATAGTTGGAACTGTGTGAAGACGACTCCAGAATGGAGTTTCGTCCATTTTGTTAGCTCCGTTGGGTAATTTTGGACTTAGGAACATGTCCGGATTGTGTTTTGGAGGTCTGTAGTTAAATTAAGCTTGAAATGATGAAAGTTGAAAATTTGGGAAGTTTGACCATGTGAACTTTTGGACTTTTTGATATCGGGGTCGGATTCCGATTTCGGAAGTTGGAGTAGGTCCGTAATGTCGATTATGACTTGTGTGTAAAATTCGAGATTTTGGTTGTGTTTTCGGAAAATTTGGGAAGTTTGACCATTTGGACTTATGCAAATTGCTGAAGTTTTCTGGTTTATGGTGTTTTCGCACCTGCTGCGGGGAAACCGCAGGTGCGGACTCGCACGTGCGGAAGATGGAGTACAGAAGTAGACGGGGCTTGGAGTGTGATGATTCACAGAAGCAGAAGATATCCCCAGAAGCGGGCGCGCAGGCGCGACCCCTTGCTCACAGATGCGGACCCCGCCCCTTAAGTCATTTCCGCACCTGCGAGGGAATTTCTGTGGGTGTGACTGGTGGTTCGCAAATGCGGAATCGCTGGGCAGAAAAGATTAATTTCGAGGGTTTGATCTCATTTTTATTTTGGGTCTTTGAGAGCTCAGATTGAGGCGATAATTCAAGGATTTTTCAGAGAGAACTTTGGGGTAATGATTCTTAACTTGTTTATGGTTATATTCCACTAATCTATAGTTCATCTCATCATTTGATTAAGGAATATAGTTGAGAATTTTGGGGAAAAGTTGGAAGGTTCTTCAAATAAATCTTTGAGTTTTGCTTCGGATTTTGATATCGGATTTGGATAATTTTGGTACGAGTGAACTCGTGAGTGAATGGGTGTTCATATTTTGTGACTATTACCCGTTTCCGAGACATGGGCACGAGGAGGCTTTTTGGGGCGATTTTCTAATTTCTTGCTTTAGCTTTGATTTCATTAATTAGATTAATTTCTTATAGTTGTATTTATGGTATGTAATTAATTTTGGCTAGATTTGGGCCATTCAGAGTCGGATATTCATGAAAAAGGCATTGTTACCGATTGATTGAGCTTAGTTCGAGGTAATGGCTTGCCTAACCTTGTGTGAGAAAATTCCCTTAGGATTTGGTACAATTGTGATATGTGAGCGTTGTGTATGTGAGGTAACGAGTACGTACACGGGCTATTTATTGTAAAACCCGATTTATTCTACTGAGTAGCAACATGTTTTTTCTTTAATTTGAGTTATACCGTTTAAATGAGTATTAGTCTATTTTCATTCTTAATTGAGTTATTCCAATATGTGTAGTTATCTTGTTTAGTTTAATATCGCATGTCTACGTGCTTTAACTGCTTATTTGAACTCTGTGAAGCATGCCTAGTTGATTTTCCGCCTTTCCTTGTTCTTTATCAGTATAACCGTAGAAATCTTGCTATTAACAGTTGTATTTATCGGTTTGAGTTGTATGTTTACTTTTGAGACTACGAGGCGGTTCCTCGAGAGTTTTCCCTGCACATTTACTTTTAAGACTACGAGGCAGTTCCTCGGGAGTTCTCCCTGCACATTTACTTTTTAGACTGCGAGGCGGTTCCTCAAGAGTTCTTCCAACATATTTACTTTTGAGACTACGAGGCAGTACCTCGGGAGTTCTCCCTGTATATTTACTTTTGAGACTACGAGGTGGTACTTCGGCAGTGCTCCCTGTATATTTATTTTGGGACTACGAGACAGTATATTGGGAGATCCCCTGTGATTTACGATTGTGTGTTGTACTGTTACCTTGATGTGTTTCCTTTTGTTAAATTCTAGTCTCTTATTATACTATATATTCTCTTGCCTTATTTATTATTTACCAGTGGGCTTGACCTGACCTCGTCACTACTCGACCGAGGTTGGGTTTAGAACTTAGTGGGTACCGTTGTGGTGTACTCATGCTACTCTTCTGCAACATATTTTATGTGCAGATCCAGGTACTTCTTATCAGCCCCGCTACTAATTGAGAGTGCTTGCTATTGTACGGAGACTTCAAGGTACATCTGTCGCGTCCGCAAACCTCAGAGTCCCCATCTATTCTCTCCTTTGTCATTTACCTTCCGTATTTCTTTTATTAGACTCTGGTGTATAGAGATTCTAGTTTCCTTCTGTAGCTTGTGACTTACGAATTTCCGAATTTTGGGAAGACTGTGTATTTATAGAATATTGGTTATTGTACATGCCGAGCGGTATTGTTACTAGTTACTCAGTTATCCACTGCTGTTAGTTGCCAAGTTTTACTTTTGTTTTGTTATTTTCCGCAATTTGTTAGACTTACCTAGTCGTAAAGACTAGGTGCCGTCACGACATTATACAGAGGGAGTTTGGGTCGTGACGTTCCACAAATAGAATTTAAAAAGGATGGAGTGTACGCAGAACTTGCTCCCATCTTATGTGAGGTAAAGAGATTGTTTCTGAACTTGCTCCCAACTTGCTCCCATATTATATTAAAGAACTTAAATTACTGTGTATTGAGATGAAAGAGGTAGGGGTGGTTATCGGGCGTATTGGGCGGATAATTATGCTTAATGGTTTGGTTTATCGGTTATCGGTTATCGAATTATAAATGTAGTAATTCGCTAGCCATCCAATAAGATAACATGCGGATTATATCAGATTAACGATTATCGGACGGTTTATCGGCTAAATCAAATAGAAATTATTTGAACAATCAATATCAAACGGCCAAATGCATAATTCAAACTGTCTTTGTTAGTTTTTGAACAATCAATACCATCAGCATGGTTATCCACAAGGGTAATACTATGGCTCATAGAAGAATTCAATTAATGTCCACTCATAATTCATGAGAAGCCAGAAACAATGCCATTGGCTACAGACAATTCTATCATTCTATGTACAACTACTTATGCAATAATGTAGTAACAAGTTTATATACATAGGGGTAAATGTGTAAATATAAAAAATTTAACGGGTTAACGGTTCACCCGACAAGAAAATTAAGTAATTCGCCCCCAATCCAATACCAATAAATCAATAAGCTATTGGTTCGATTTGATTTGGTTAACAGTTTCGATTAGATTTTGAACAACACACCCTAGAAAGAGGTATAAATAAAGCTAAGAAGATAATAGGAGTAGTAAATATTCATAAAGTCAAATCTAACTTACCAGCAAATTTTTTAAAAAATTAGAATTTTAAATCAACAAGGAAATAGTATCAAGGCTTGAACTCCTATGTGCAGAGTACTTTTGGGATCAACAATGTGTCCACTAGACAAATTCCAAGAGTAAATTGGATTAAAGTTGAGAATACTGCTGATGTGCAAATTAGGCTGTGGACATTTCTTCGAATAAAAAATATAATAATAATAATAAAAGAAAAGTAAAAAATAAAAAAACAAAGCAGCTGGAAAACTATAAGAGACATTCTTCTCCGGCAAAGCATCTTCCCTCCCCATCCACTTTTTTCATTTTCTCTCTCCTCACTCTCCCACCCCCACACACATGGAACCCCCACTACTATCCGGCGGCCCACCGATTTCTACCACCGTTACAACGGCGTCGGTGGTTGGACCTATGACACAGCCACCACCACCGACGTCATCGTTACATCTAAACAACTACGCCAACTCACTAGATTCCGCCTCCCCAAAGTCACGCAACTCCAACTCCTGGGACGATCAGCAACCGGCTAACGCCGGTGGCGGCGGAAAGCTCCGCCTCATGTGCAGCTACGGCGGACACATAATCCCTCGCCCACACGATAAATCCCTTTGCTACATCGGCGGCGACACCCGGATCTTCGTCGCCGACCGCCGTACTTCTCTCTCCGACCTTTCCTCCCGCCTTTCCAAAACCCTCCTTTCCGGCCGTCCGTTTTGGCTTAAATACCAGCTCCCTAACGAAGACCTAGATTCCTTAATCTCCGTTACCACCGACGAAGACCTCGAAAACATGATCGAAGAATACGACCGTGTCACAAAAACGTCGCGTATCCGTGTTTTCCTCTTCACCAGTGAGTTCGATTCGGTATCTTCGATCGGGTCGCTTCTAGAAAGTTCAACAAAATCGGAGGATTGGTTCGTACACGCGTTGAATAATGGGGGAAATTCTGGTTCTATAACAACTACTAAGGTGTTTTCTGAATCTTCCTCAGTGAATTGTCTTCTAGGTCTTGATGATGATGTGAATTGTAACGTAAAGGGTGAAAAAAATGTGAAATTAAGTGCTCAAGATGTTCAGTCAGTGCCGGATTCTCCGATGGTTGAAACGACGTCGTCCTTTGGATCGACTAATTCCACGCCGTCCCTTGCTAATTTGCCGCCGATAAAGGTACACGTGGAGGAGCATAATCAGAGGGTTGGGCTTGAAGAACAGTTTTCACAGTTAGGGGTTGGAGGCAGCAAAGTGGATTCATCTTCACCGCCGGCACCGACTGCTCCGGTTACCGGAGTTGGTTTTTCCGGTGTGCCGGTAGTGGTTGGTGGGGATTATGGAAGTCGGGTATTTTCAGATGATGAGAGATCGGAACAGAGCGTTGGTTATAGGAATCTTGGTCAAACACAGACACAGCAGCAGCAACAGCTACAGCAGCAGCCTCCACAATTGCAGCAGCCAAAGCCTGTTGTTGTTCCTTCTGATTTGCCTTCCCCCAATTCAGTTTCAAGGTAAACTTATATAGCTATTTTTCATTTTCCAATATATGGTTGTTGGAACATACCAGTTGCTTGAGAAATGTGTTATATAGTTATATGAGACTCTGTTGTTTTCATAAAATGCTCAAACAAAGGGCTCACCTTGTGCACAAAGTGCTCTCTGGTTAGTGAGAGTTGTGGGTGGGAGGGGGAGTGGCGGATTCTAAAAATACTAATGTGTCACACCTACGATTTGAATATGTGATCTAAAAGCAAATTTTGAACCTCCTTTGCCACTACACCAGAATCTTCCCTCATGTTAAATATGACTCGTAAGTTCACGTATAACCAAGAAAATTCGTTTACACCAGAATCCCTTGCCTTCCTATAGCTCAACCCGGGGGATGGGGGGTGGGGAATTGAGCTCATAAATATGCAGCTATCCCCTTTTATTTTGTAAAGGTACTTTTTTCACACCTTGCAAACTCCTGACCTACCGGTCACTAGAGGAACAAACTCTATGACTCTTTATTAAATGCTCAAATTGGTTATGAAAATTCTCTGAACTAGGATCTGTCATTTTATTTGATGCAGTGAGAGCAGTTTGTCTGGGCAAAGGCATTTCTTTTATCAAGAACCAGGGGGGCAAATTCAGTCAGGGAACAATAGGGTTTCCGTCAATTCAGTTGATCCAAATAATAGGCCTCAGGTACAACAGCAAGTCCAGGATGCTGGATATGCATTGCCAGTCCAATATGATCAGCACCAACAAATGTATCAACCCCAACAATATGTTCATGCTGGTCAATATATCCACCATGCCCCTTCTGGGCCTGTGCCGATGACGTCTTATTATCCTATATACCCTTCACAGCAGCAAAATCATCCTCAGCATCCTGCTCTTGACCACCAGTACCCAGTTTACTTCGTTCAATCTAGACCTTCACAAGCTTACAATTTGCCCATGCAACAAACAAATTATAGTGAGTCTGCTTCTACAATGCCTTCAAATCAACCCCAAACACCTCCCGCTCCTAATATGGCCACTCCTGCAGCAGCTTACAACCATGCTAGAAACCCTGCTGCCTCCAAACCTGAAATGAATGTTGGTGCATATAGAACAGCAGCTGCGGCAGCTCCACAATTGGTACAGATGACTTCTGGTCAGCATCAGCAGCAATATGTTGGCTACTCCCAGATTCACCATCCCTCTCAGTCAATTGCTCCTACATCCGCTGCTACTGCCAATTATGCATATGAATATTCTGATCCCACAAATGCACAAATATACTACACTCAGTCTCATGCTCCCCAGTTTGCTGCTCAATATCAAACAATAGCATCATCCCCTGCTGTCGGTTTACCCAATACGTCTTCTCAGCTTCCCTCAGAAAAAAACCAAGCAACAAATTAGAACTTCACAAGCCATGAAAGGTGAGTTGCACATGAAGAAACAATTTTGTGGCTATGGGTTTGGTTTATGTTTAAAGTTTCTGTTATAAATGCTTGGATTCTCATTATTATTGGTTTGTCAAATGTATTTGTTATAGATATAAGACAATTGGCGTTCTTGTCTTTTTTTGTGCAATCCATGAAGTGATAGCTATCTGGATCATACTGTAAAAGCTTAAACTCATATGATATCTTCCCTGTTCTATATATGTGAATTACGGAATAAATGTAATATAGTGATTGAGGGATTTAATTCAGTTGTCTTAGATTTTACCCCCTCGTGTGTGGTGTGTGGTTTATTGAGCTGTGTGCCCGCATTCCGTATGCAATTTATCTGTATCACCGTGACGTAGTAGTTAAGAACATACATGGAAACGAACATTTGCGATCTTTACCTTATGGAATAGAGTTTCATTCTTTTTGATGCTAGGATAGCTTTAAGTTCAGAATAATGTGTGAATCAGCCCAAAACTTATGTTTTACTTGATATATTAAGAAAAAGTTTGGTTGCCCTGTTGTTTCTTAGATCTAGAAACAACTTCATCCCTAGTTTTTATGGTTATTTCTTGGGACATTTTTAGATGTTTTGAATATTGAAGGGGAGCCTTGGCGTCACTAGTAAAGTTGCCTCCATGTGACCAGGAGATCACGGGTTCGAGCCGTGGAAACAGCCTTTTGCAGAGATGCAGTGTAAGGCTTACCCGCGTACAATAGACCCTTGTGGTCCGGCTCTTCCCCGAACCCCGTGCATAGCGGGAGCTTAGTGCACCAAACTGCCCTTTTTTTAATCTCGAACTAGCAATTTCACCGGTCCTAAAAAAAACTTGAATTCTTTTGATAGGACTGAAGGTAAGTCTATTGTTCTTCATGACATAGTTTTATTAAGTACAATTGTGTCACTTCATGTATAATAATTTTGTACAATCATTCTTAATTTGAAAAACTACAAACTATCCCTACAAGTAATCTGCTTATCTTCAAAAAAATAAATTGATATAGTTAACAGAAAGTTTAGTTACAGTTTATCTGGTAAAGTTATCATTCTTCACCTTCTTTTGGATTTGGGACCCTAAGATACGGATCCTGGTAGAATGATAGTACTAAATGCCCTCTTGTGTTCTATTGGTGAAGATTTAGTTCATGAATGCTCTTGTTTCTTATTTAGAATGACAGCAAGAACTTCATTAGTGCAAAAATGTTTCATCTAGTTTCGCATTTCAGGTGTTAGTTGCGTTAAGTCTCTCTCTCTGTGTCTCTGTGTGTGTGACCATAGTGCTTGCTGGCTCGTCTCCACATGATATTTCCTAATAAAGAGTTGGTTTATTTATACAAACTTAGTTTCCTTGACTTCGGTTGGCAGTTTTAAAGACCAGCCTTTCCATATTTAACTTGCAGCAAAAGTGATGATATGCTTTACACTTGCTCTATTTCGCACCTTTCAGATTTGTTGGTCTAATTTGAGTTGCAAGTAGTATTTGCTTTATTCTACAACTTTAATCAACCTTCAAACGAAAATTCAGGTGCGAATGCAAGTGCCATTAATAGACGATGAAGAACTATAGTATGACTTGTTATTAATTTGGGATGCTTGCTTTTGCATGAGAGAGTCCTGGAAGCTTCTCTATCTATCTTTGGCCGTACAATTTTACAAACATATGATAAATAACTTGTTTGAAAGTGTAGTTACACTGATTGCTTTTAAATTAAAACCTTCATTTTTTGGCAATTGATATGTGAAATGGGAAATTTTTTTCATAAGCTGCTTAGTATGAACGTGTAGCAATATTTAGTGGGTTATGTATATGTTTATTTAACCACAATTGACTGCATTTATCCTCCAGCCGAGTTTCTATCTGAAAAAGCATCTCTGCTCTCCCCCACTTGTGGGAAATCAATGGCCTTGTTGTTGTTGGCTGCATTTATCGTGTTCCTTTTGGATTTTTATAACTACTACTATCACGTTCTAGTAAAAACTGTGGGAGATTCTTATCTGTGACGGGACAAGCTGCTTTAAAGGGAAAAGTAAAAAATATTTGATCACAGGTTCTCACGCTGCTTCTGCTAATATAGCATTTCCGTTTTATCTTATTATCTTGATGCTCCTTCAATTTTGGCCATATTATGCTTAAAAATGTATGAAGCTTATGTAAATTTGTCGAGGTTAGGGGCAATTAGTTGTTTTAGACGTGGATAATTAAATTTCCGAGTCATGTATTCATTATCTTGTTGCCGACTCCTTGCAATGTCTTTGTCTGCAAATTATCATATTCTAAAGGCAGTGAGAAGCGGTTGTTGATTCCTTGTTGCTTTGATGTCTTATTTTAAACTGCAATTATTAGTAATCTGACTTTAAGGTCTTGTTGATTCCTTATTGCTTTTACGTCTTATTTTAAACTGCAATTATTAGAAATCTGACTTTAAGGTCTGATTTATGATTCTTTCAAGTAATCATATCAGAGTTTGCATTTTGTTTCTAATGTAGGTTTCTAATCTACATTGGGAAAAGTTTGTAACGATCTTTTCTTCTTTTACTTTGCATCGGGTCTAACTTGTTTAAGGTTATGAGTGTTGGATTCGACCCTGAAAGAATAGGTGAGGCCGTGAGGAATCACTTTGGATTTTTTATGCCCAAAACTTAGGTTAAAAGTTTTCCTACTAAATGGCAATCCTCCTTGGAATATCCATTATTTTGGTCTCGACCTCCATTGTTTCCTGACGAATAATGGCAGGCTGCTTGGTCTTTTCTCTCAATCAAAGCCACCTATTATTTTACTAAATAAGAAGTGTCATATGTTAATCCATACAATACTGTAAGAGCCAATTTACTAAATTTGGTACGATCACAATCAGATTATTCCTCCCATCCCATATTTCACGTTTTCTTTTCTAAAATGCAATGTATACTACTAATTTTAGGTCTCTTGGTCCTACAGAGCTATCCATTTTTGGTGATCTTTTACGATATCTACCTTGGACCCCCCCTCCCCCCCCCCCCCCACAAACCTCCCTGGCCCTGCCAAAGGGAAAAAAGAGATACTCCATTTGTTTTAATTTATGTGGCATTTTTGTTTTACCAAACTCAAGTATGTGCTCTTTGATCAATATTTAATAATATTTTTTTAATTATATTGACATGAAAAAAAATTGCTAACTTATATAATTTATAGTACTTTTTATTTAGTTTTTGAGTATCTAAATTTAATTTTAAAATATTAAATTGATTTAATTCAATTTAACTTTAAAGATTAGTCAAATTGACTTTCAAAAATAAAAAAATATCATATAAATTGAGACGGAGGCGGGGAAAAAAGAAGTTTATCGGCGCAAAAACTCAGGAGGAAATTTAAAAATGAAGAAACACCGATAACTGATGGGAGTACTTGTTTATTTTTAGCATGAAACATGAAATGGATAAGAAGAAATCAGTATAGAGAGATGACACATGTCACCCTTATTTTTAGTTGAGTCAAGGTGTACTTGATTGATTGATATTTGGGGAGTAACTTTCATATTCGCATTCTTTCGTTGTTGTAGTATAATAACTATACCACCTAGATTGTTGAGATTATTACATTTAATCATTCTAAAATAATTTTTTCTTTGTAGTTGAAAACAAATACGTATTAGTTTAACTTCTAAAAATTTAGGGCGGAACCCCATGGGAGATTAGAATCAAATCTAAACGAAAGCGGAAATAATTGGTGACATTAATCACCTAGCGTTTGGATATAAATTTGATTGAAACTTGAAAAAATGAATTTTTTAAGCTGAGATAAAAAATAATTTTTAAAAGTTAAAATTATGTTTGGACATACATTTTACTTGAAAAAAATTAAATTTTTGTGAATAGAATATTTCAAAAACTACTCTAAAACTGTTTTTGGGATTTGAAGATTTTGTTTTCAAAATCTGCCAACAAATAGTTAAAATCTATAAACAAACAGATATTTGAATAGAAAATTTGGAAGAAACTTTCAAATTTTATGACCAAACAGGAGTTTAGTACTTGGGTAAATTGTACTAGTAAGATGTAGCAGGATGAATAAATTAAAGATACATGTAAACTGTTTCAAACACTGTTACTATAAAAAAGACTTTATTTTAGACTGACTTGAGGCAACAAAAAGAAATTCAAATTCCACAGGTGGCTTCTTCTAATTTCTAGACTAAAGTCACTAAGTTATATTTTGTAACAAGAAAGTCAGTCAATTTCTTAATTATTGTGACTATCATTACTCTATTTTTTGTAACAAAAAGCTGGATAACTTTTTCATATAAAGTTATTACTAGGAGGATTGAAAGAGATATAAATTTTAGGCAAAGTTGAATAGGATTTAGGTTACAAAAGAATTTGTTAGCGACTTTAAATAATACTTAGTAATTTTTTGTGATATTTAAATAAAATTAAGTGATATTTTCATTAAAAAAAATAATTTAATGACTTTGATACAATATAAATATAATATGCAACAATAACAGTTCAATGTAATCTCACAAGTGAGATCTGTAATATAAATATAATAGGCCATCTATAAAATTATATAAGCAATTTGCAAGAGTAAGGTTACAAGAATTCTTGTGCCTCCTTCTATATATCTCCTTTTAAATTTTGTATGACCCTAATTTTAATAGCTAAAAACGACATCATTTATTTCTTTTATTACCTTACTATTTCAGAAAAGTATTATTATTATTATTATTATTATTATTGTTATCAACTATAGCTTTTATTATTATTATTATGTTGTTGTTGTTCCATAAAACTTAAATGCAAGGATAATATAAGACATAAATTCTCAAGAGTTATGAATTATCAAGTAAATTGATAACAATTTACTCTCTACAACATAAGAATTAATTAGATTTTGATTAATTATTGTTCAACAAGATTGCTTGTACGTTTTGTTTTCTTTTGCTCATATTGACTCTTTGTACGTTTTCGTTTTGTCAGTTCAATAATAATAACATAGTCCGTGCAAAAAAGAATGATTTCTTTCCTTATTTGAAAACAATTTATCTTTATATAATAATTTATAACCATACAAAATATATGTGTCTCATTTTATAATATAAGTTCAAAAATATTTTCTATTTTTTTAATTTCGTGCCCAATCAAATGAATTCATATAAATTGAAATAGAGGGAATATATAAAGTGACAAAGGAATAAAAGTAAAAGCGTGGCATGACTGTTCCTTTTATCTCAACACACACAAAAAATAAATAAATAAAAATCAAATTATACGAAAAAAAAGGCTTAGCATCTCAAAACCTTCCAAAGTCAATACACATCCTCCCTTCCAAAAGAGTAAAGATTATCAAACCAATTTCCTTATCCAATTAAAATTACCCATTTCCCGAATTCCCAAAATGGGTTATCCAATTCAATCTGATATTCGGTCGGCGATTCAAATCGCCGCCGTCTTCCGCCACAGCCACCATTACCACCACCACCTAATTTATCACCGCCGGTTACTTCCACGCGCCGTCATTTCCTACCGCAACGCTCCGAGCTGCTGCTTTACGGTGAAACTCAGAGCTTTATCCACTAATGATAGCGACACTGCAATTCAACGTGCAGCGATCCAGAGGGTTTCTAATAAGCCACCTTTATGCACTGCCGATGAACTTCACTATATCACTGTTAATAATTGCGACTGGAAACTTGCTCTTTGGCGCTACATTCCTCCTCCGCAGGTCCGATTTTTTTTGTATTAGAACCGCAACAACAACAACGACCCTGTATAATACCACTATTGGGGTATGGAGAGTGAGGTAGATAGATTGTTTCCGATAGACCCTCGACTTTCTTATTCCAACAACTCCCCACCTTCCTCTTGGAGGGACACCTTTGTCTCTTGGAGTGACTCAAACTCACTACCTCTCGGTTGGAAGTTGAGGGTGCTCACTACTAAAGCAATTGTCTTAGAACCATTGCTCATATTCTTTAAACCATAATACATAAGTACTCTTTTTCAGTTTATGTGACACAATTACTATTATGTGACATCTGTTCCAGTTTATGTGCAAAATTACTATTTGAAAGAGTCAAGTCCACAATTTTTTCACTTACTTTTTAAATATTTTGAATTGTTAATTATAGTGACATTTTTATGTACTCTCTAAATATGTGTATTTTATTTGAAAAAAATTGAAAGTTCTATGTCGGAATTCACACCGAAAATTAGATAGTTAGACTCTTATACTCTGAATCATGTCACAGAAAGTGGAACGGAGTAAGTATTATGTTTCAAAATTTCATGACATTTTTGCAGTAACATATTTGACACTTCGTTCATTTCTATATTACCTCAAATTCGTTGGACTGTTCAAATTTTTAATTTTGTGATCAATCAAATATGGCATGAAATTAGGATATTTAGGCTATCTCGACGCATTTTTAAAATTTATTGAACTATTCAAATTTTTTTAATTCTGTGTTCTATCAAATACTGTTATATAGAATGAACAGGAAGAGAAACAGTTCTGTTGCATGCATTTTTTCTTCAAAGATTTGAGCTTTGCGTTAAGGGTGTGATTTTTGATGACAACAGGTGCCGAAGAGAAATCATCCGCTGCTTCTCTTGTCTGGCGTGGGGACTAATGCTATTGGATATGACCTTGCTCCTGGGGTATTGTAATCGTCTGCCTCCTTCCCGTTCTTTGCCCCGTCATCTGTTTTGTTGTATGTGCGATGTTGCATAAAAGTAATAGTTCAGGACATACTAATATGCGGATTGATAGCTGTATAGGTGAACTGGAGCATCTTGATTGATATTTCATTGATAGTCACGTTGAATAGATCATAATGACACAAACATGGAATGTGTATATCATCAGTGCTTAGGGGATATGTCAGGTTCCGTAAAAGAATCGCTCTTTGTCTCGTATGTTTGTAAACTTACAGCATTGAATCCGTCGAATGGTTCTTGTTTCCGAATCTATTAGACTTTTATGGCATGCTCAAATTTGTCAAATTTAACTCTGGATTTGATGTCGTTCTTTCCTTATATTGGTGAAAGGACAGAAGTTCCATCTTTTCTTACTAGTTTTCCCATTCTTTATGCATTTCAAGCACATAAAAGTTGAGTCGCCTATTTAATTTCTCCCTTCTGAGCAAAAGTTGAATTCTTCATAATATGGCTGGCTGCTGTAATTACCTTCTAAAAGTCTTACATAATTCTTGGGAATCAGGAATAAAGTCATTTAATCACTGTCTTTACTTATAAAATTATTTGTGCAGTCATCTTTTGCCCGTTACATGGCTGGGGAAGGATTTGACACTTGGGTTCTTGAACTTCGAGGAGCTGGGTTGAGTGTGCAGGAATCAGATGCCACTAAAATTGAAAAGTCTGTGAACGCAGTCTCAGAACAGATGGAAGCTGCCGCTGATTATGCTACTGAGAAAGCTCTTTCTGCAGCACAGCAGTCAACAGATGTCCAGAGTACCTTGGAAGAGTCTGACATAGCTGTGGTCAAAGATGAACCCAATGCTATTTCAACAATGTGGGATGAGTCGAGAGTAGTGAACCAGCTTACAGAAACATTTATGCTCTTGTCAGAGAGAGTCTCTGGCTTCCTCAATGAAAGCCAGTCAAGGATTATGTCCGCTAAACTATTTGATCAAATATCAAAATTGTTAGAGGATTCATTTCTTTATGAACGATTTAATGAGACAAGAGGGAAGTTGTTAAGTCTGCTGGAGACAAGGCAAAACTCTGCAGTTGCTGACCAAATAAAGGATCTTAGTCAAAAGCTAGTAAATATCATTGAAGAAGGTCAACGTTCTGTTTCACCATCATTAGTTGATCTGCATGAGCGTCTAACCACTACCATAGAAGATTTCCAGAAACAGCTTGACTTGATTGTCAAGTATGATTGGGACTTTGATCATTACCTGGAAGAGGATGTCCCTGCTGCGGTGAGGTGACAGATCTCCATATTGTAGAATATAAAGATGTTAATGTCCTTGAGATGACACAACCAAAATTTTGTTTGAAATTTGGAACTCCTTTTGCCTTTTTAGTGTTCTTTTTTATTCTGATGTGTTATTGATAATTATTTTATTTCCATTCTAGATGGAATACATAAAGGCCCAAACTGCACCAAAAGATGGTAAACTTCTTGCCATTGGACATTCTATGGGAGGAATATTGCTGTATGCTAGGCAATCACAGTGTGGTAAGATTAATTTCTTGTTTATATAGAATTAACGTTGTTAACCATTGGTAATATGGCAGGTCTAGTAATGAGCCACTTAAGATAGACTAGTAAATTAACCTGCAAGAGTCTTGAAATATTGACAAGGAGTCCTTCCCGTAGTTGCAATTGGTAAGAAACAGTAATATTCAAATGTTAATTAAATAAAGAAAGCAGTCTATTTCAAGAACTTATTCCTAGAACCTGCCGGAGTTGGATGATAACACATGTTTCAAAAGATAAAATAAATCCTGTGAAATTATTAAGAAGACTCTTAGATTTTCATTCATTGGATATACTTGAAATGTAATGGAAAGTATGGAAATCTTAAGTTGGACGATAAAACATGTTTCATGAAGAGTCTCGTTACTGATTGCTCTTGTACCTTTTCTTTCAACGTGAACATATCTGAATCAAATATTTAGAATTTGATTTGTCCTCCATTCCTCTGATTCCTGTTAATGGGTACAATCTAAAAAAAAATATTTTCAGACTTCTGATTTCTTCGGGGAATCAAAATAGATATGAGAGAATTTTTATTTGTTTCTGGTTTTACCTTGGAAAGGATTGGAAGGAAGAGAAACTGGATTAGCTGCTATTGTAACTTTGGCTTCATCACTGGATTACACATCTTCTAAGTCTGCACTCAAACTGCTCCTACCCCTTGTAAGCTGAAAATAAATGTTTTCAACTCTTGTTATGCAGCAGAAAGCCCTTTCTGCATATTCCTATATTTATTTACCTTTGCTGCAGGCTGATCCTGCCCAGGCTCTCAATGTACCTGTTGTTCCTTTAGGGGCATTACTCGCTGCAGCTTATCCTCTTTCATCTCGTCCTCCTTATGTGTTGTCTTGGCTTAATGATATGATATCAGCTACAGACATGATGCATCCAGAGTTGCTGAAAAAGCTTGTCTTGAATAACTTCTGTAAGTGCTCACATGGGCAATAAGTAGACCTTTACTTTTTCATTAATCGTGAATTGTACAAATTTATGGTCATCTTGTTTTATTACTCATTTATATGGAGAGCAGGCAAGTTTCATGTTTCATCACTTAGGTTATGGATATTTGGAGTATGAGATTTAGAGACAAACAGTATGAGAAACTTACATGTTCTGAAAAATGATTCAATGACACCATCTGACTATGGCCCAAGTTGCTGTCTGCAGTGTTTGCATACCAATTGTAGCATCTATGGTTTTAAAAACGTCTTGTTCCTCTCCGCCTCTATCTGGATGATATGTTGATTATTAATTGAGCTAATCTTCCATATTTCATATACCTTCTCATGGGTATCTGTTAGGATAGCAAATGTACTCATTATTGCTAGTAGCTCATCACTCATGATAGTCATATAGTAATACAAGGAAGATCAGCTGTGAGGTTGATCTTTGGCAAGCCAAATGTGAATTTTGATTTGTAATTTTGCCTTATCGACTTCTTAGCAAAGAAGATAATAAGTGAAGACTAATTATGTTATATTTGATTCTTATTCTTATTTGTTCGCGTAAAGTATGAGCTACGGAGGACTGTTGACATCTTCAGATGGAATAAGAAAAGTACATCAACTAAACATCAGTTTTATAGCTATGTTACTCGGACTCTTCAAAAATGTTGTTGGGTGCGTGTCGAATCCTCCAAATTTAGTGCATTTCCGGAGGATCCGACACGGGTGCGGCAGCACTTTTGGAGAGTCCGAGCAACATGCTGTATAGTGCATTTCCAGCTAGATATTTTTATCTTTTGTCAACGAGCTGCATATATCAATATATTTATTTGATCTTTGGTCTACGAGCTGTTGACTCTTTGCTCCCACAAGTTCTACTCCTTGTGTAATTGTTCTCATGACACTGTGGAATGATGTTGATATATGATCTTCATTTGGAAGTGTGTTACCATCAAAGTAAGGGATAGTTGATGCATTTCTGGTTTATATAGGCTGTAGTCTGAGTGTGATTCAGAAATTTCACTTGCTTTTGTTAAAGAGTTTCTTTAGATGATCACGTCTGTCTCTATGTTCTCTTAACATTTCACATGAACCTTTCACTATAAATTTTCTAATAGATCTTCTGGCAGGTACTATTCCTGCTAAACTTATTTTGCAGCTGACTACAGCTTTTCGAGAAGGAGGACTCCGCGACAGAAGTGGTAAAATTTTCTACAAGGATAATCTTCACAAAAGCAATGTACCCGTGCTGGCTCTTGCTGGAGATAAAGACCTAATCTGCCCACCAGAAGCAGTGTATGGTATGTTTCATAGTACTTTGGCGCTCATTGTTCTGTCTGAGGATGGTAGGCTTTCTAACAATTCTTCTCTTGCAACATATTGGCTCAAGCAGAAACTGCAAAGCTCATCCCGGAGCACTTGGTTACCTACAAAGTATTGGGGGATGCTAATGGTCCGCATTTTGCTCATTATGACTTAGTGGGAGGACGCATGGTATGTAAAACTTTAATAACTTGCTTGCTTCTTTTGGAATACATAAAGGAGAACAGAATACAATATAAGCGAAGGAACTATATGGGTGATACTAACTGATTGGATTTGAACTAGTTAATTGTGTGGGAATAAATGTGAGTTTTAGAGGAACCCTAATTTGCTTTGAATGGCAAATTATTTTGTATTAGAATGAGAGGAACCTGAATAGTCCGGATTGGATATGAACGATTCTATAACCAACACTACTGATTTAGGATTGAGGCACAGTTGATTGATTGATTGATGGATAGATGGAGTACAAAAGGATGGTGAAGAATATAAAAATGCTGGAAGACGAGAGATGCCTAGTTAGTAGTTACATTGGGATACACTTTTCATTATTTTTTGTTTTCTTATGCAAACCGGAAGAGTTAAATATAACCTAGAATAGAGAATACATTATAAGTTATTTACTTTCTCAACTCCGTGAAATAGGCATCTTTCACATGTGCTTTGTTAATATTTTTCCATATGTTGTTGCATAACAGCTTTTACTGTTCCTGGTGTCTGCAGGCTGCAGAACATGTATATCCTTGTATAATCCAATTTTTAAGCCGGCATGATGAGACCAGCTAATGCCTGCACTCTAGTTTTGACCATTCTTTGGGCAGTGAGCTCCATTTTCCTTGGTGTCAAATCCGCTTGCCCTGCCTCATTCATCACATCGCATCTGGGGAAAGCTTGTTAACAAGTGACCTAAGCTTAATTATCTGACTAGTTGATCGCTCAGTTGCTACAGCCTACATGTATAAAATACCTGAAGTGTGTGGTCTTCTATTGTAGGGAGTACATATGCGAGTCCCTGAACCTGTGGAAGTCTCATGTCAAGGAAGAAATTTGACACAGATTTATACCATACCTCATTTGTAATGTATATTTAGTTGCTCATCTGTTTACAGGTTGCTTCTTTCTTTTTTGCTTACTGCCACATATTTTCCAATTATCTCATGGTTCTTTATTTTTCCTGGCAAAATGTAAAGAGACCCTTTCAATCAGAAGGGGAGAAAGTACCTATTGCAGTTAGTCACACTGGAAATAGGACAGGATTCTATCACATGAAACTTCATTATTCAATGAGATAACAAATATACAATGTTTTAGTACTATCTACCAAGGGTTGGGGATCATATCTGTTTGTCTTATTTCCTTAATCGCGCTAACAGTTTTCTCTTCCAGAAAAAACCATACATTCAATTGGATTAATGAGGGTTCTTCGGGTATGTTTTATATCTAGTATTTGAACTTGCAAGAGAGCAATATCCAGGCTTAAAAAGTAGTTTTGCTAGTTCAGGTTCTAATAGGAGGTACCTTCGTTCCTTAGCTTTTACCACCTATTTTTACCAGCTATCACTTGCCTCATTTAATTGCTTGTTGGTGTCATCTTCTTTTTGCTAAACTCTGTTTTTCCCAGTGTCACAATCACAGAAATGTTGTCACACCTCAATTGCATATATCTAGTAACAAGAAGATTAAAAATGGAAATATCGACAAATTCTTGTGGAGTTCCATTAGAGTGATGAGAGAATATTACTCATGGGGAACAATGGACATTTTTCATCTGAAGTCACAGCCTCATAGCTGCAGTTGCAATTGCTGCTAGGAAGAAGGATATGCATTTGTTTGGACAGAAATGACCCTTGAGTGCTGAAGCAAAGATGAAGAAGATTAAACCAACCGTACCATGCATGCAAATCACGCAATTCTATAACAAATACCAAATCGAAATAATGGATTCATCTTTTATGGTGAACTATTTCGAGACCAAGAAACTTCTCTTTCTTAAGTCATTCCCTCGCTGGATTGGAGATGTTCGTTAAGCCATTGGAGAGTAACTTGGATGGTAAATCCAGATCAAACTTACATATCTTGTAGTAAGGGGTATTTCCACATCAGGCCAGCCATATTATTGGACTGTAAAGTTGCTATTATTGAGCTACTGAGGAAGAAGGAGAATACACATGCCGCCAATTGGAAGGTTCCAAAAGAATGAGAGAGTGAGAGATTGAGCTCAAAGTGGATCCATTTCATTTATCAGTAAAATGAACAAAAATGAATCTCAAGAAGAAGCTGACAGCTAACCACTCTTTATATACAATCACTCTACTAACTATAACTAACTAACCGCCTAAAACAAGATTAAGTTATAAGTTTTCGCTTATACACTTTGACCCCTAAACTAATGAACTGTGCTACGTTGATTCAATACTCCCATCAAGCTGGAGGGGAGAAAGAAATTCTTCACTCCTAGCTTGTTAAGTAAATGATCATGTTGTGTTCTGCCCAGCCCTTTAGTTAGTATATCTGCAATCTGTTCGTTAGTGTTGACATGCACTACTTTAATGGTTCCACCTTTCACCTTTTCTCTAATGAAGTGACATTATATATCTATGTGTTTTGTACGCTCATCCAATATAGGATCGACTGCTATTTGTATCGCTGCTTTGCTATCACACATCAAGTTGACTGGCCTTTTGATCTCAACTCCTAGTTCACTGAATAAACCTGTCAGCCACACTATCTCTGCTGCTGCTGAAGCCATTCTTCTGAACTCTGTCTCTGCTAAACTTCTTGCAACGACTTCTTGTTTCTTTGACTTTCAAGAGATCGAGGCATCACCATATAACACTAGTTAGTCTGTTACTGACCTCCTTGTTTGTAAACATGCACCCCAATCTGCATCACAATATGCTAACAACTATCCATCTCCTTCTGTTGGCAATACGAGGCCTTGACCTGGAGCAATTTTGATGTATCTCACCGCTATGGTGGCTGCATCTAGATGAGATTGTTTAGGAGAATGCATGAATTAACTAAGTGTCTGCACTGCATAAGAAATATCTGGTCGAGTCATTGTTAGGTATAGTAGTTTGCCCACAAGTCTTTGATACACGCATGCATCTTTTAAAGCAGGATCACTGTCATCAATACCTGCTTGTGCTACTATTTATCAAACTCCTTAGAAGTTAGTTTCTGATTAAATTCTAATGGAGTACTAGCTGGCTTTGAGCCTGCCTGACCAAGATCATCTATCAACTCTAAGGCATATTTTCTTTGGCTCATATATATGCCTTTGGATGACCTTGAAAATTCAATTCCAAGAAAAAACTTCAGCTCCCCTAAGTCTTTCATTTCGAAGAACTTCACCAGGTCTGCTCTAGTTTTATCAATCAACTCAGAATGACTACCAGTGACTATCAAGTCATCTACATAGATGAGAACAAGCACCTGACTACACCCTTCCCTTTTAGTGAAGAGAGAGTAGTCATAGTGACTTTGTGTGAAACCCATTTCATTTTCAATCTCATCATTTTGCATATATTGTAATCGAACTACGTTTTGACCTGATTCCATTTGGATATGTAGGCTTCCCGAGTCAGGCTCGGTTATATTTATCATATTTTCTTTATAATTATCCACAAACTACGTTAAGTCCTGATTCCGTTTCGGATATGTAGGTAACCTGAAAGGGTTCGGTCATAACCCTAGAAAAACCTTCGTAATGCATTAATTTAGATTAAGATGCAATCGTAGAAGCAAGAAGCTACGTCGTCAGGTGCATCTTGGAGGATCGACATCAACAAGACAAAGTCTTTAAGAAATAACGTCCGTGTTCAAGGAACTTCCGAAACATATCATAATCCGAAACGACAACATTTGCCATAAAACAAAAGATTTTTCAAAATGTTTTCTAAAGATATCATAATCCGCTCCACCTACCAAACTTCATGGCGTAACCTCATCAGGGCAGGGGTAAAGTCAGGACTTCGGTCGACACAATCCAACACCCCTCTCTCCCTCCCCCCCGCTAAGAATTTTTCTTTGAATGCAGGACCGACATGACATAAAGAAATCCTGGAAAACACTGGGGAAATGATGAATACTCCACTCCCTTATAACTATCACCCCCTTTTCTTTATTCAATTTTTTCTTATATAACTAAAACTAACTCTCGGATCCTTGGAGGTATATCGGAACCAGGCCGCTGATGTCAACCGGAGCCATGTATATAGCAAACCGTCTACTCAATTCAATAGAGCATGTTGTATATAGCAAACCGCCAACTCAATCAATCGGAGTACCTTGTACAAAATCAAGTCACCAAATTCACCAATCGAAGCCCTGTATATATTAAACTGCCAGCTCAATCAATCAGAGCGCCCTGTACAAATCGAGCGTTGGCTTCGCCAATCGAAGCCCTGTATATAGTAAACTATTCGCTTCGCCAATGAGAGCGATCCGCACCATCACTCCACCACATCAGAGATCAGAGTAGATAGCTTCAAACCTCGTTGCCAATGTTCTGCCAATAAACGACCACAATTTAGTTTCGCAGTCAAGAGTACCTCTTGGGAATGCTCATTTTTCTTTATTTTTATCTCGAATGTTTTGGCGTTTTGCTCATGCAACTTACAAGCATGATTACATTTGTTTTTCAAAGTCAGAAACTCCCATAGTGCAGAGATATTTTACGTTTCAATGCAATCACTCCCATCAGGCAGAGATACTTTACATTTCAATGCAACCCCTCCCAACAAACGAAGATGCATTCTACATATTAAGTCAACTACTTTCATCGCGCCGAGATACTCCCAACACGAGGAGACTTAACCCGGCTAACAATCGAGTCAAATTCAAGTATTTCATCATCCCAATCTCAAATAACGGCTAACCGGAAGCCATACATCATCATTCCTGCATCATTTACATCACATCTTAACATATTCTACATTGCAATATATGAGTATGTGTGTATCTCATTTTTGCAGGAACAAACATCGCAACTGGAACTCCTTCTAAGAAGCAAACCAAGCTACAACGCTATGAGGGACAACAAACTCATAAGCGGTCAAAGGATCCGAGCTCAAACTCAAATGCGATAAATGGAACTCTAATTCGTCAAATCTTTCAAATCTTAGCCGCAACTCAAAGCTATCATGAGTACCAAATCTGCTGTCTCGCAGTATCGTAATATACGATACTAGGGCAATTCCTGCGAGCATCGCTTCCCCAAAATATTCACTCTAGAACTACATGGAGCCTGATCCTTGTTAAGCCCGAGTTATGTAAGCAATTCAATGCCAGAATTTGGCCCCAGCTCCCCAAAATCCTCCCGGAATCTTCCTTAATCCACATGTCATTCCTACATGGACAAAATTGGCCTTGGTTCAATTTCTTTGCCCGAAAACTCTTTTATCGTCTTCGGTCAAAGAGGGGCAGTTAGTTGTTGACGGCCAATTTTGACCCTAATTTTTAAAATTAATTAATGTATACTTAATAATTTACACTGAATATTTTGAAAATATTTTCAATCAATAATATATTTTTTACATACTTATTTCAGTATTAGTAGTTTTGAAATTAATATTTTAATATTATAATTATAAAATATATCGTACTTACTATTTTAAGATTATTAAAATAACTTTTATATACATCACACATGCTTTATAATTAATTTAATGAATTACTCCTTAATTTTTAATTAATTAAATTATTATGTTAATAATTCGAAATTAGTTTCGTAATGTAAAAGACAAGGTATATTACAGATAATTGATTTCAATAATTAGTAGTATATTTGATAGTTATAATTTTTAATATATTTTATTGAAAATGATTAGGTTTATTTAAATTAATTTCAAAGGGTTTAAAAGACTAAAAGGCTATACTTGTAATTTCTTAGTAAAATAAAATAATTCCTACCATTTAAATTCATTTTGGCCCAAATACATAAGCCCAATCCGAAATGACCCAGTCCGAACATGTCACGATCCAAAATTCACTAGTCGTGATGGCACCTAATCCAACCCATTAGGTCAGCCAATTAATAGTTAACACATTTCTAATAAAATAAAGGTGGCCAACAAATGATATATCTGGATTCCATACAATATCCCAAGGACTAATAGTACAAGTCATGAGCTACTAAAACTGGATTGTTGCAAAAACTGATATGAAATAAATACAACTTTTATTTGAAATGTACATACACAGAATCAACTCTAAAACTACCCAGGGACATGTGGCAGTCACACCGGAAAGGCACGAACATCTTCAGAGTTAGCTCCCGCTATCCACCGCAACACCGCTCCAAGATCTGCACGTAAGGTGCAGAAGTGTAGTATGAGTATAACCGACCCCATGTACTCAATAAGTATTTTGACTAACCTCAGTGAAGTAGTGACAAGACTTTTTAGTTAAAAGATACTCACTGATATAACCTGTGCAGAAGACTAGCAATAGAACAATACTAGAGCATAACCGAAACGAGTACAAGAAACAAATATGCGAAGTAATAAATGATTACTAGAAGAAATCACAATTTATATTCCTCAATATCATGACCAATCCTTTCCTTAGAGCGATAATCAACAAACCACAGTTGTAAATCCATAACTTTTATAGTGTGAGAAATGTACTCGATATATCAAATAAAATGGCACGACAACACCCTTCGTGTATTTATCTCATTCTCACCAAATATTCGTATAACCGTATGTGAATGAAATACCAATAACAATAATGATAAAGTGGAAATACACAGGTAGCAATAATGAACAATGCAGTACATATAGACATCGGTAACAGACTAGGTAGAAGGCATAGAAGTAATGACAACAATTAGGAAAGAAGAACATAAATTTCACTAACTAATATGGTAGAAGGCCTAGATGTAGATATAACAAAAAGAGGGAAATCATGATCTTTATGAGCTAACAAATAGAAGGCATGATAACAAACCTTGTAGAAGACTTATACGAAAGTGCAACAAGTGAGGAACGCCATAGATGTAAGTATGACAAACAAGAAGGAAAAACATGATATTTGCAAGTTAAGCAAATAGAAGGCATGGATAATACAACTACAATTTAAGGTAAATGACAAAGACAGAACAACAATGACAAGTCACATAGAAAACATAGGTGCAACAGTAACAATTCAAGATAAAAGGCTTGAATATATATATATATATATATATATATATATATATATATATATATATATATATATACACAAAAAAAGATATCACAATATAATGCATGTCTCTCGTCCTCGCCTGCACGAAAATACCCTTCGTGCCATGAACACACGATAATATAAAAATATGATAATATAAATGAAATGACACGGCATCACCCTTCATGCTTTTACTCTAATCCTCACATGATAATTTAAATGAAATGACACCGCATCACCCTTCGTTCTTTTACTCTCATCCTCACCTGATAATGTAAATGAGATCATGATAATGTAAAGTAAATGGCACGATATCACCCTTCCTGCTTTTACTCTCATCCTCACATGATAATGTAAATGAAATGGCACGACATCACCCTTCGTGCTTTGCACTCTTCCTCACATGATAATGTATATGCAATGACACAGCATCACCATTTATGCTTTACACTCTTCCTTACCAAGCACGTGTATATTAATGACAAGCAAGGTAGGAATCATGGATAACATCAAGGAGAATGATTTAACGAATATTCCAAATGAACATCAATCGCAACTTTCAAGCCAATAACAATACAATAAACTTTGAGAACCTTATTGTTCAAGTATTTTAACAAGTCTCAGAAATGATCTTCAACACAAGTATATGATCCAATATCTCAAGAATAATGGTCATAGCGATGTATTAGTGATTAAGCATAGTGATGACCGAATTTAATACATCAATAGTTTCACAAAAATTCGTCAAATTTTAATCAAGTTATAATAAGCTAAATCTTGGTCTTTAGCTTTTAATTTCATATTCTTAGTAATCTAGGAGTCAAGTAAGACATGAAACAAGAAGGTCACATAATTCTACAAGGTACAATTAATTGTATAATTTACCCCCGAGTATGATTAACCGTGGCACATGCATATACGCTCGTCACCTCATATATGCATCACCCCCGTATGTAGCAAATAATGGCAATTAGTAGAAAAAATTCTCTCAACAAAGTTAGGAAAGACACTTACCTCAAACAAGCCAAATTGATACACTAGAAGCGCCATCCCACTCAAATCATCCTCCGAACGGCTTGAAACTAGACAAAAGCAATTCAAAATCATCAAATAATGCCATAGGAACCAAACCCAATCGATAAAGGTGAAATCTTTAATCAAAATCCCAAAGTCAACCAAACGATCAAACACGGGTTCTACACCTCGGAATCTCACGAAACTTATAAAATCCGACAATCCATTCAATTATGATTCCAACCATACTAGTTTCACTCAAATTCGACTCCGAATCGATGTTCAAAACTCAAAAATTCACTTCATTAAATTTTTACACCCTCCCCCCTCCCCCAAATTTCATTTAAAATTCATCAATCAAATGCCAAAAATGAAGATGGATTCATGAAATATAACTAAAACTGAGTATAGAACACTTACCCCAATCCATGTGGTGAAAATCGCCTTTACAATCGCCCAAATCGAGCTCCCAAACTCAATGTATGATCCAATGAACAAACCCTCGATATTATATGCTTCTGCCAAACTGTTATGCCTCGTTTCTTATGCCAAAGAGATCCCGAAGCTCGGTTTTGATGCCTCCAATAAATTCCTCGTGAAATTTCAGTCAAGTTAGGCTTTTGAATCACTCCATTTGACCTTATAATGAAGGAGATATGTTGGTTTCAATATTTTGGAAATAATGCATATTTTTAAATACAAATTCAGTGGCAATGTCGTAATTAATCTGAAACAAATATGGCAACCCTATTCTTAGTAAAATGACTATAAAATTCTCATACGATGTCGAAACTTGATGATTCCAGTTGATATGATTCCAAAATTACGACATAGATATAATTATTTAGTCAAAATAGGAATTAAAGGATGTTTGCCCGATATGGTAACCTTTATGGTCAAATCGACGTCGAAATCGAAAACAATCACCATACAAACCAAACTTATCCATAACTCATAGGAATTTAACTAAACTTTATGGACATGTCCAAAATCATCATACAAACCTATTGGAATAATTAAAATCCAATTTCGAGTCCGTTTATCCAAAAGTCAAATCTTAGTCAACTATTCCAACTTAAAGCTTCTAAAACGAGAATTATTTTTTCCAAATCAATCTCGAACCGCTCGAAAACCGAAACCAATCATACAAGAAAGTTATAATACATAATATGAAGCTACTCAAAGTCTCAAATCATCGAATGGAATGCTAAATCTCAAAACCACCGGTCGGGTCATTACGGAACAACCCCTCTAATCCACCTTGGCAATCCATGACACCCCCTTTAAGCCTATCAGAGCTTGCCACATAGTCTATCCCATTCTCTCACATAACAAACACAATTTATCTGAGCCGTTGTAATGAACCGACCGACGGTTTTGAGTATTGTAGTCCCGTTCCCCCATTTACTACTTATCCTATGTTCATTTATTGTTGTGTGACTTGTCAGGGATAGTTGGTTTGGTTCCGAAAATGTTTCGGAATGAATTGGGACATTTAGTCCCAAGGTTGGAAGCCTAAGTTGGAAGAGTTGACCAGAGGTTTGACTTATGTGTAAATGACATCGTAATGGAGTTTTGATGGTTCCAAGAGCTTCATATGGTGATTTTGGACTTAGGAGTGTGTTCGGATATTGATTTGGAGCTTCGTAGATGATTTTTGGCTTGAATTGGCAAAAGTTGGAAAAGTTGAAGTTTTGAGAGTTGAGAGGTTTGACTGAGAGTTGACTTTGTTGTTCTCGGGCTCAAATTTTGATTTTAGAAGTTGGAATAGGCCTGTTGTATCATTTATGACTTGTGTGCAAAATTTGAGTTCAATCGGAGTTGGTTTGTATGTTTCGGTATTTGTTTAGAAGTTAGAAGTTTATAAGCTCATTAGGCTTGAATCGATGTGTGAATTCATGGTTTTGATGTTGTTTGATGTAACTTGAGGCCTCGCGTGTGATGTTTTAGGACATGTTGGTATGTTTGGTTGAGGTCCCGGGAGTCTCAGGTGGATTTCAGATGGTTAGCGGATTGAAATTTGGACTTAGAGAAGTTGCTGAATTGCTACTGGTCTGGTGTGATAGCACCTGCGAAGGATTGGTCGTTGGTGCGCGACCATAGAAGCGAGCATGCGGTCGTATGAGCGGTCCAGTAATTGGGCAGTGGTCTGAAGTGTGAGGTATTTTCCTCATCTGCGAGCTCGCATATGTGACGAGCCTCCGTAGATGCGAATTTTGATAGATGGGGGCTGGACTCGCAAAAGAGGATTTCAATCTGCAGGCGCGGATGCGCAGAAGCGAAGAGCGGACTGCAAAAGTGGCATGTCGGATTTCTAAGTGACTTCCGCAAGGGAGGACCCCTTTGCGCAGAATTGAAGCCGCATGTGCGACTGGTGAGCCTACAAGTGCGACTAGATTCGAGCTTTTCGAAGATTGATACGCGTGGGAAGGGCTTGCTAGTGGAGTGATTTGATTTGTTTGAGGTAAGTATCTTATCTAAACTCAGTTGAGGCACTAGTTTCCTGAATTGTTATGATAGCTATGTGCTATTGGGTGTGCATATGTGTGAGGATGAACCCATATACGGGCACTAGTCTTATTTATTCATGTTCGGGTTGTGCTCGGGCGCTTATAAGCCTAGAATTTGGCTGTTAAACCTTAAGCTATGATGCTTCGTACAATTGTTGTGAACTATTTGGGCCATGTGTGAGGCCACATAGGGGTTTAATCCCTGAATGAATTGATAAATGTTTTTCTTTGACGAAAATTGCCAGTTTAAGCTATGATAGTACACTTGCACATGCCTACACTTTAGCTTGCCGTTTAAACCAGTCCAGGAGCATGAGATTTGTTATTCACTCGTTTAATAGATGTATACTTGTTTATTTGTTCCTATATGATGTGATATGACTGGATGCCTGTGACCACAGCGAGCGGATTGTGTTGTTATGCCTATGACCACGCCGAGTGGATTGTTTTGTTATGCTTGTGACCATGCCAGGCGGATTGTGTTGTTATGCCTGTGACCACGGAGGGTGAATTATGTTGTTATGCATCTGACCACGCCATGCAGATTGTGTTGTTATGCCCGTGACCAAGCCAGGCGAATTGTATTTTTATACCGGTGACCACACTAGGCAGATTGTACTATTATGCCTGTGACCACGACGGGCGGATTGCACTATTATGCATGTGATCACACCAGGCGAGTTATGATATTGAGCATGTGATCACGTCGGACTGGCAGCACGTTGAATTGGCCGTGCTTGCGTGTGGATATGGATCCACCCCCTAGGGTCACCCTCTCATGTTTCTCTCTTGATGGTGTACACAGGGTTATTGAGAATACTGATCAGTGGTTTGGAACGGATATGGATAAGTTGAGGGAATATGGCATATGTTTTGATGGATTTTGTATTTCATCTTTACTTGCAATTTCCTTGATCATTTATCTTATTTAACTGCATATCACCTCTATATGCGAAGATATTGTCTGAGCAGAGTATATGAGAAATCGCACATATACACACATGGATGTTTTTGATTATTTGATCTCAATATTGTTCTGTATCGGTTAAATGTTGAGACTAAATAAGTGATGGCTAGTATCATTAATAATTTGTGCTTCCCTTACCTTGCCGTGTTTATTTACGATACTTATTTAGTACATTGGGTCGATTATAGTCATACTACACTCTGCACTTAATTGTGCAGATCCAGGTGTAGGGACCGATTATTAGTAGTAGGCTTGCTTGTTGGACTATCTGCTCGAGGCAAGGTAGAGCTGCATCCTTGGTCACAATTTGACTTGTATTTTTTTTGTCATACTGTTTTTACAGTTCAGACAGAGTATTTATTGGTCAGTTTCAGACTTGTATTCCATTGTAGAAGCTCATGACTCCGTAATTACCAGTTTCTAGGGAAAAATATTTGTATTGGTAGTTTTCTTGTAATGCGACCGTATACTTTATGATATTTCTATGAATTTTGTTATTTTGTTGCCCTCGTTATCGTATTTCAGCTTGTCTGGCTGGTGTGTTAGGCACAATCATGACGGGTTGGGATTTTGGGTCGTGACAACCGTCTATCCTACAGATCAATAACTCTGAATTTGTCTCAATTTTCTTCTTAATTTTAATGTCCCAGCAGGCTTAATCTTGGCCGTTGAAACCAAGAGATCTAACAACCCTCAAAATTCTTCTATAAAATATTTAAACCCCAAATTATCAGAACCGTTGATCTATAAGCGGTCCAAAAGTTTAAGTGTAGTCCTAAATTATCAGGACCGTTGAATGTTAAGACACATTCACCCTAGAATTGCAAGGGTAGTCCAACCTGAAATCTTAAAGCTCTTGCAGTGTCCAAGATATACCTATGTCTTCTCTCAACAACTTCATTTTGTTGAGGAGTATATAGACATGATGTACTATCCCTTCAGAGTGCAACAAGTCTGTCAACTGCTTGTTAAAAAACTCTCATTCATTATCTGTCCTTAGTGTTTTAGGAGTAGTGGAGAATTTATTTCTTAACAAGGAGATAAAATGCTTCAACACAACAATTGACTCATCGTTTATGTTCATAAGGCATATCCATGTATACCTACTAAAGTCATCAACAAGTGTTAAGAAATATCTCTTACTATCAAAGGTTGGAAGGCCCCCAGATATCTGCATGAATAAGATCACCAAAGAATCATTCCTATTAGTACTAATAGAAAAAGGCAATCTTGTTTGCTTGGCTAGAGGGCACATTGTACAGTGTTCATTACAATCAACAAATGTCTTATTATGAAATACATGTAATCTCTTCAAAGTATCTAAAGGAATATGGCCTAATCATCTATGCCATAAAGAGCCGCTTATTCTATTAACTACCAAAGCAGATGTGATAACACAAATTGGCAGCTTGAGATCTAGCTTGTTCATGAGATCCAACACATAGAGTCCTTCCTCCAGTTTTCCAATTGCCTTCACATTCCCACTGCAAATGTCCTGGATGACACACCAATCAGGAAACAAGGCAATAAAGCATCTAATATCCCTTGTAAGTTGTGAAACACATAATAGATTGTACCTAAACTGTGGTACATATAGGACATTTTTATTGGTAAACCATTCAGAAAACTAGAGGATCCTAGGTGTGTGATTCTACTAGTTTCACCAGTAGGCAATTGTACTTTCCTTCCTTTTGCTTTAGAGACGTCTATAAAATCAGTGAAAATGTCCAGACTAGAAACCATATGGTTAGTATCACCTGAGTCTATGATCCACCTATCCTACTTAACTCTGCTCAAAAGTGACAATGGTATACCTGTAACCTTTGCATGTGCTGATGTCTCAACAAGTATTGTACTCTGGTAAAACAGTTGAAGCAGTTATTTGTATTGCTCCTCTATGAAGAAATTCCCTGTAGTTGCAACATCAGAACTTCCTTGATCTGTTGGTCCTTTGAACTAATCAACTTGTGCATTGTGTGTTGTTGCTATGTTTCTCCCAACAGATTTCTTTTTTGGCTTGTTATCAAATGGGTAACCTACCAACTTGTAACAAACATCCTTAGTATGGCTTTTTAACTTGCAATATTCACAAAATACCTAGATTTCTGCTTGTAGCCACTAGTAAATCCTTGTTCTGTGTTGTATGTCACAGTTGCAGCTCCCATCTCCAAGCCACTAACAGTCTTTGCTCGTTGACTCTCATCCTGAACCACCATTCCATAGGTTTCATTAATAGTAGGTGTAGGAATCATCAATATGATCTGACCCTTTGCATGGGCAAATGATTTATTCATTCCACTTAGAAATTGCACCAATCGATATTGTTGGATATGCTCGAGAAACACCTTTGATACTGGACATGGACATGGTGGAGTAGGGGTCATGGCATCATACTCGTCCCGTGGATCTTTTGGCTTGGAATAGTAAGTAGACACAAGTGATAATCCTTGCTTTAGAGCTGCAATTTCCTGAAGTAAATTGTAAAACCGCGATATGTTCTTTTCATCAAATCTCTCCTTCAAATCCTTCCACACATTGTGTGTAGAAGAAACATAAACCACACTGCTATACAATTTCTTTGTTACTGCATTCATAATATATGACAAAACAAAAGCACTACACCTTTCCCATTGATCATGAAGATCCTTCTTAAAATTCTCCTTACGACAAGTACCGTCAATGAATCCAATTTTGTTCTTCATGAAAAGTCCAATTCTCATAGATCGACACCAGAAATTATAATTTTCAGTGCCTAACAGTTTAAATTCAATCAGATTTTCACCTGGCAAATCTGGATGTGGCAAATACAAAGGATGATTGTGACATAGTACTGAGTCATCTCTCGTTCCTTTACCAATCGCCATTTTTACTCTGAGTTGAAAAACCCTAGCTCTGAAATTGAGGTCGTCAATGGAGAAGAACACCGAATCGAAGAATAGAACTGTCAGCAGAGCTTAATCGAGGGCTCTGATACCATATTGAGCTATTGAGTAAGAAGGAGGATACACATGCAGTTAATTTGAAGGTTCCAGGAGAACGAAAGAGATTGAGAGATTGAGCTCAAAGTGGAGCTATTTCATTTATCAGTAAAATGAACAAAAATGAATCTCAAGAAGAAGCTGACAGCTAACCACTCTTTATATACAATCACTCTACTAACTATAACTAATTAATTGCCTAAACCATGATTAAGTTATAAATTTTCACTTATACACTTTGACCCCTAAACCAATGAGCTGTGCTAAGTTGGTTCAATAGCTATAACAAATAAAGAAAAAAAAGAAAGACCATATTAAGTGAAAAGATATTGATTGACATTTTGGTAGAGCTACAGAAAATATTGGAATATGATTAGGCGACACTGTAGCTTTGATATAGTGGTTTGCCATATTCTTATTCGATTAACAGGGACAAAGAAAGTTTCAAATGGTTAAATCTTAATAAAAACAAGTGCACCTAATGATTTGAGGTCTAAACCATTTAGATTCGATCATTCAATAGGTGGGAACAAATGAGATCTTAGTAAAAAAAAAGAAGGCTAATTTATTTTGTTGATATTACAATGAGATCTTAGTACAAATAAGAACAAATGGTTGATATTTTGTTATCAACCATTTCCACTTATATTGTAATTAGTTGCGTAATTTATTTTTGTTGTGTCTTTATTCATGTGATAAGAGTGGGTTGCTCTAGTTGTGAGCACCTTCCACTTCCAACCAAGAGGTTGTGAGTTCGAGTCACCCCAAGAGCAAGGTGGGGAATTGTTGGAGGGAGGAAGCCCGGGGTCTATCGAAACAGATTCTTGTTGTTATTTTGTGTCTTTATCCATGTGAGCCCTCGTTTGGATAAATTATAAATATAAGTTTATGTTCTTTTCTTTTCTTTTTCTGAATGGTGACGTTGGATCACACATACTTTTTTTTTCTTTTTTTTTTCCAGAATGTTTTATCTCATTTGATGCTTCTTTGTATCTTAAATCACTATTCACCATATTTTAAAAATTGAACTATATAGGCAAATATAATTAAATTATTGTGTTTCTTATTCCTTAAAAAAGATCATTTTTATCTAAACACGACTATTCTCCCGATTAGAGTTATCTATTTATTTTTTCATATTCTTGATAATAATGCAATAATTATCTGCATATTACTATCCTTGAAGTCAAGTCAATAGAAAATAAAATTTATTTTAAAAAATAAAAGTATTTCGTGCAAATCACGTCCATAATCAATGTGGTCAAAAAGAGAAGAAAAAGAAAACAAAGAACATTAAAAAATAGAAGAAAAAAGTTCTTTTCTCATTGCGCAGTAGAAAGATAAATTACAAAAAGACATTGCTGAGCTAAGAATCCATTAAGCAATAATTAAGACAGACTTAATTTTGTTAGCATCACTTTTTAACTTTTTAATTCTACCAAAAAGCATGTCCAAAATGCGTTGCTAATTTGTGCTAATTATTAATGACTACTTTTGAGTTCGTTAAAATAATTTTATAATTTTCGATTTTTACAAGCCCAATTTGGAAATTTTAAACTGTAAATATTTTAAATTAAACCCGGCCTTTTGGTTACTTGCTAGTATTGTTTGACTTTTAGTAATAACATATGTTCTGTCACACGGAGTCTTCTTGAGATTTTTTGGAAGGGCGACGTAAGGCTAAGCAACCAATGTTCGTGTGTTTACTTTTTGTCAACCGAGGTCCTATTCGTATGCTAGACAAGACTATCAGTGCCGCATGGAAAAACCGATGTCAAAAGCAATTGAGAGAGCATAAAAGAGAATGAAAATGAAAGAAAACTTGATTGCAATGATGAAAACTATTACAGTAAGGCAACACATTGTCAAGAGGGAGAGACACCAGTACAGAGAATTATTTGCTTACTTGAAAGTTTGACTACTTGATTTCCCTTAATAATGCTTAAAAAAAGTAAACCAAAGTTACAGGATTAGACATAAATAAGCTAGAGAATCATAATAAAAATACAGGAAGTAAAACTACTCTATATTTACAATAAAAGAGACCTAGATTCCTACAAGGTAGAAACATGTCTATTGGCAACACTTGGAGGGGATGTAACCTTGTCTTTACCATAAGGGTCTACGCGCATGACGCTAGCCGCAGGACATGGGTCGATTGCGCTGACAACGGGGTGCGCACTAGGGCATGGCTTGCCGAGAGGCGTCGTTGGCATCTGCCTACGACTGGGCACTGACGAGGACTATTTATGGGGGCGACATAAGCTTATGCACACTTGTCACTTGACGCGGCCAAGATCACGGGGCTGTCCATGGCGCTAGGCAATGGAAGGCTTGCTAGGATGCCATGGGGCGCGTCCAAAGGGTCATGGGACATGGATGGAAAGCCGCCCATTACATTCTCCCCAACATGAGTTGGCGACATCCTTAGTGCTTTACTTACAAGATAATCATCAATCAGGCTCTTGTAGGCTTTGAGGTTTGTTTCTCTCTCCCAAGTATTCTCCTCTGTATCACAACCGTACCAAACTCTTGGTGATCTTTCCTTGAAGCGTGGATAACTTGATCATCGAGATTAGCTTCTGCACGCCTTTTCCCGGTTGATTTGGTGGTTCGGATACTGGGTATTATGAGTAGGCTCCGCGAAGGATCCCCCATGTCTTCCCAAAAGAGTTTTAGAAGGATGATATAAATGACTGAGTGAATCTTCCACCAGGCTAGGTGTAACGACCCGACCGGTCATTTTGCTTTTTATATCCTTGTTCCCCTAAATAAGACTCCCCGTATGTGCTTTTGTTATTTTGTGACTTGTGGGGATGGTTAGTTCAGGTCTGGAAAGGTTCAGGTTGAAATCAGAATACTTAATTCTTTAACGTTGGCTTTAAAGGGTTAAGTTTGACTTGGGTCAACATTTCTAGTAAACGATCTCGAAATTAGGATTTGATGGTCCCAATAAGTTCATATGATGATTTTGGACTTGGGCTTGTGTTCGGATCGGGTTTTGGATGACCCGGGAGCGTTTCGGCGCCTAAAGTTGAAAGTTGGCTTATTGAAGGTTCTAAAGATCTTTAAATTTGGTTTGGAGTAGGTTTTGGTATTATCGAGGCCTGTTTGGTATTCCAAGCCCGGGAATAGTTCCATATGGTGATTTAAGAGTTGCACGCAAAAATTTGGCATTATTACGAGTAGTTTAAGTATGATTCGGCCCGTTCGAAGCAAGTTAGAGGAACTTGAAGTTCATAAGTTAATTCGATTTGGTTTGGGGTGTGATTCTTAGTTTTAGTGTTGTTTTCTGTGTTTCCGAGGTCGAACAAGTCCGTTTTATGATTTCGAACTCGTTAATATGTTTGGACGAGGCCTCGGGGCCCCCGGATGCCATTCGGACGATGCGCGGAAGTAGTTTGGACTTGGATAAAATGGATGAAGCAGCAGAGCTTCTGGTGCAATCGCACCGGCGAGGAGCTAGCTGCTGGTACGAGCTCGCAGAAGCGAGCCAACGACCGCAGAAGTGGCCTGGCGTGGGCTGCCCATGGATCGCAGGTGCGAATAAGGCAAGCGCAGAAGCGGGCAAAGCCGCAGGTGCGGCACGTGCGCCGCTTATGCGGGCTCGTGAAAACGGGCCATTGTCCACAGATGCATAAGTATGCCAGCAGGGGGAGAGCCGCATCTGCAATACGTTTTCCATAGATGCGGAGTCGCAAAAGTGATCGATTCTCCGCATAAGCGAAAATCGCTGGAGGTAGAATGGTCCATTTAATACGGGACTTAGGCTATTTTGGCTCATATATTTCACTTCTTGGGTGATCTTTGGAGCTTCCTAGAGAGGGGTTTTCACCTATCTATTGAAGGTAAGTAATTTCTATCCAATGTAAGTTAAATACATAGATGTTGGGTGGATTTTAACATGAAAAATTGCGAAAATTATGGGTTTAGTTGAAAAACCTAGGTTTTGAAAAAAATGGGATTTAACCACTAAAGTGATTATGAAATTGGGTGAAAGTGATATATTTGAGTTTGTGAGGTTATGGGTAACAATTATCTTCGATAATTTTTGGAATCCGGGTACGTGAGCCCGGGGGTGTATTTTAGGAATCTTCCAATTTGGGTTGGATAATTACTGTAATAGCCAAATTATGAACTTTTGAACATGTATTGATTAATTTATATAACATTTGACTAGTTTCGGGTTGTTTGGAATCGAGTTGAGGATTTAAAGCATATTTTTGGATCAGAAGAGAGCTTGAGAACGGGGTAAGTCTCTTTCCTAACCTTGTATGAGGGAACTCATCCCCTTAGGTGTATTTTCATTGTGAATTACTTGTATGGGGAGCTACGTACGTACTAGGTGACGCGAGTCCGTGCGTAGCTATATTCCATGAGATGTCCGGGTAGTCATAGATTCACATCATGCCTTGATTGTACTGTTATGTTTATTATGTATATTAATTTTCTTAAATAAAGCTGAGATTAGGGATTGTAAGGTTGAAACTCTCCAATTTAGATTTCTTATTTTGGGAAGAATTGAGGAATATATAATAACTCTTGGAAATACATGTCCACTCGCGTCGCAAGTACTCCTACTAGCGCGGTAAACTTCTCTACTCTCATGGGAGCGGGCCGTTCGCCTCGGCAGGTTAATAGATGCATATATGGTTTGTGACGTTCTACCCTCGACAAAGCACACAATAAATTTTTGGATCGAACCGTACGACCTTGACATAAATCGTGTGTGATAATACTCGGAACATGATTATACTTTATATTATTTCATGCTTGTGAGGTTATAATTTATTTAAATGACAGAAATTGAATTAAGATTAGTAGGTGTTGGCTAGCAAAATTCTTGGAATTTATCATCAGTTAAGGAACCATTTATTCATTGCTTGTTACTGTTTTATTATTTCCATGTTCCATATCTGTTTATAATTCATGTATTTTATTATTGGCCCATTGTAAGTGTCGATATCGACCCCTCGTCACTACTTCTTCGAGGTTAGAATGGATACTTACTGGGTACATGTTGTTTAGGTACTCACGCTACACTTCTTCACTAACCGTGCATGATTTGAGGTAGGTGCATCTGCTAGTCATCCCGGCGCGCACTCCTGATACTCCGAGACTTAGTGGTGAGCTGCTTCTGAGTCCGTTCTGCAGAACTTGAAGTCTCTCTTTTGTATTTATTTTCTGTCTACTCTACTTCAGACAATAGTTTAGTATTTTGTATATTCTACTAGTAGCTCATACACTTATGACACCAGGTCTTGGAAATATGCTAGTAGACATTTGATGATTTTTGTGTATTTATTTCACCACACTAGTCCTTATAATTGCTCACACTTTATTTTTATTAAATTCTCACCTCTCACTTATTTCATAATTAAAAATCAACCATTTTAAAATGTTAACAAGAATAAATACAGGGCTAGCTCACAGTTGGTTTGCCTAGCGGCGACGTTGGGCGCCATCACGACCTATAGGGGAAATTGGGTCGTGACAACATGGTATCAGAGCCCTACGCTCACGTAGGTCTCACAATTTATGAGCAGGCCTAATAGAGTCTTACGGATCGGTGCAGAGACATTTGTACTTATCTTCGAGAGGCTATAGGATGTTAGGAAACTACTCTTTCTTCATCTCCTATCGTGCAGTTGATGTTGTTCTAAGTATCTTTCTCTTATTCTGTCACAGATTGTGAGAACGCGCATGTCAAATGTACCCGATCATGGAGGAGCTTCTCCCCCTATTGCTAGAGGCCGAAGCAGAGGCCGAGGGAGGGCTCCAACTCGTGGTAGAGGACAAGGACATCCCAGAGTTGTTCCTGTTGTGCCACCAATAAATCTAGTAGATGTTCCTATTATTAAGGAGCAAGACGAGGTACCTGCAGCAGAACCGGCCCCAGTGGATTTCATGTGTGCACCGGGATTCTAAGAGGTCATGGGCCGTAAGCTGCGGTTCATGAATTCTATGACTCATGCTGGTTTATTTAGAGTATACCCGGCCACATCGCAGGCGGGAGAGGGAGCACAGACCCTTACCGTTTAGTCTCCTGGGCATGCAACTGCCGTATATCAGACCCCGGGCACACTACCCGTGGGCAGAGCTCAGCCAGTCGCAGCAGCTATACCTGAGCCCAGACCAGCTGCGGACAATGAGCCACAAAAGCTTTTGGACATATGGACCATGCTACACCCTCTTGTCTTTGGAGGTGAGCGACATGAGGACCCCCAGGACTTTATTAATCAGTGCAGGGACATACTGCACAACATGAGGATATTGGAGTCCCACGGGGTGGACTCTTCCACTTTCCAGCTGGAGGGCAAGGCCCGTAGGTAGTGGCAGTCATATCTTCTCGGCAGACCAGAAGGTTCTCCTCCCTTGACTTGGGATCAGTTCACACATATCTTTCTGGATATGTATATTCTACCCTCTCAGAGGGAAGAGTTGCGGTTTCAGTTCGAGCAACTCCAACATGGTCAAATGTTAGTGACCAACAATGAGGTGAGGTTCTTTGAGTTGTCTCGCCATGCACGTATGATACTTCCTACTGATGCAGAGAGAGTGCAGAGGTTTGTTGCAGGTTTGCACTCTGGTATACATGCCACTATGGCCTGAGAGGTTGAGATGGGGACTTCTTACGAGCTAGTTATGGAGATAGCTCGGAGGATCGGGGGTGTTCGTCAGCGGAGCCGAGAACAGATGCAGCGAGACAAGTGATTCCGTTATTTTGGAGGGCTTAGTGGTGCTCTGTCTGGGGGCGGAGGTAAGTTGGGAGAGGTCAGCCTAGCAGGCCCACATATCCAGCACCGTTGCCTTCTCGGGGTGCTCCAGTGCGACCCTATTTCAGCTCCACTCCATAGAGCTCCTATCGCCCACCAGCTATTCAGGGTTCCCCCAGTGGGTATTCAGGCCATCAGGGTCAGACTTCAGGTCAGCAGTCCACCATTCCGAGGGGTTGTTACGAGTGCGAGGATCCTAGCTACATGAAGAGGTTTTGTCCTAGACTTCGAGGCAAGGCCGTACAACAGGGTCATCAGCCTATAATTACTGCACCAGCTACCACACCAGCAGTCCGGTCGCCCATAGGGAGAGGGCAGGGCCGTCCTAGAGGTAGAGGTCAGGCAGGTGGATACCAGTCATGTGGCAGTCCAACTAGATTCTATGATTTTCTAGCCAGACCAGATGCAGTGGCCTCAGATACCGTGATCACATGTATTATCTCAATCTGCGGTAGGGATGCTTCGGTACTATTTGATCCAAGGTCTACGTATTCATATGTTTCATCTCTATTTTCTCATTTCTTGGGTGTTCCTCATGAGTCCTTGGGTACTCTTGTTTATGTATCCACACCGGTGGGCGATTCTGTTATTGTGGATCAGATCTATCAGTCCTACAATGTTACTTTATGATGTATATGAGACTAGAGCATATCTTCTGTTGCTCTATATGACCGACTTTGAGATCATCCTAGGCATGGACTGGTTATCTCCATATCATGCCATTCTTGATTGCCTTGCCAAGACTGTTACCTTGGCGATGCCAGAGTTGCCTAGATTAGAGTGGACATGTTCGTCTGTCAGTGCATCTAGTCGGGTTATATATTTTCTGAAGGCTCGACACATGGTCGATATGGGTTGTTTGGGTTATCTAGCCTATGTTACGGATACTATCACAGATACTCTGGCGATTGATTCAGTGCTCGTGGTCTAAGAGTTCTCTGATGTGTTTCCTTCCGATCTTCCAGGCATGCCACCAGATCGTGATATCAATTTCTGCATTGATTTGGCTTCAGGTACTCATCCTATCTCTATTACCCCGTACCGCATGGCTCCGAAGGAGTTGAAGTAATAACTCGAGGAGTTGCTAGCAAAGGGGTTCGTCAGACCAAGTGTGTCACCTTGGGGTGCACCAGTGTTATTCGTGAAGAAGAAAGATGGTACTATGCGGATGTGCATTGATTACCGCCAGTTGAACAAAGATACCATTAAGAAGAAGCACCCGTTGCCGCGTATTGATGATCTATTTGACCAGTTTTAGGGTGCTAGGCTGTTCTCTAAGATTTACATGAGATCGGGGTACCATCAGTTGAAGATTTATGATTCGGATGTTTCGAAGACAGCTTTCCGTACTAGACATGGCCACTATAAGTTTCTAGTGATGTCCTTCGGTTTGACTAACTCCCTAGCGGTGTTTATGGATTTGATAAACTGGGTATTCAGGCCATATATTGATTTGTTTGTCATTGTCTTCATTGATGACATTTTGATCTACTCGTGTAGCATGGAGGAGCACAAGCAACATTTGAGACCTTGCGGGAACAAAAGTTATATGCTAAGTTCTCTAAGTGTGAGTTTTGATTAGCTTCTATGGCATTCTTGGGGCATGTTGTATCAGGCAAGGGTATTAAGGTAGATCCTAAGAAGATTGAGGCAGTTCAGAGTTGGCCTCGACCTATCACAACGACCGAGATCAGGAGCTTTTTGGGGTTAGTAGGTTATTATCGTCGGTTTGTGGAGGACTTCTCATCTATTGCAGCACCTTTGACTAGAGTGACCAAGAAGGGTGCTCTGTTCCGATGGTACGATGATTGCGAGGAGAGCTTTCAGAAGCTCAAGACCACCTTTACTACAACACCAATATTAGTGTTGCCTTTTGGTTCGGGGATGTATACTGTGTATTGCAACGCTTCATGTGTTGGCCTGGGTTGTGTATTGATGCAGGAGAGGCGAGTAATTGCATATGCTTCACGTTAGTTGAAGCCCCACGAGAAGAATGACCCCGTGCACGATTTGGAATTGTCTGCGATAGTTCATGCTCTTAAGATCTGGAGGCATAATCTTTATGGGGTGTCCTGTGAGGTATACACTAATCATCGCAGCTTGAAGCATTTCTTCAAGCAGAGGGATCTCAATTTGAGGCAGTGATCACATTCAAATGCACACCTCAAAAGAGGTATGAAACAGGCTTTTGCAATTATAGAAACCCAGCTAAGAGTAGGGGTCGAATCCACAAGGAGCTAAAATGGGAGTTAGGGGTATATATTTCAGTTCGCGTGATTGAACTATCTAGATTGCACTTCCACAAAAAGATAGGTTTTCTATTTCTAATTTTACTCTATTAATTGTAAAATAAAGAAAGAAGATTAGAGATAATTATTTTTGGGGGTTTTCCAAATTGATAAAAAACCTAGGGATGTTACCATTGCCTAGGTGTTTGCCTGATGGGATAAAGACTTTAATGCTTTTTTATTGATTGAGGTGTATTATAGCTATCAACTCTAAATTACCCACTCAATACCTCTCGGCCAAAGAGTGGTTTTGCTAATTTGGCTTTCTCAAGACCAAATGGGTATCACATAAAATAGTTGATAAAAGATCAAGTCGGTTTATTACTATTTCTAGGTTGACCCCTTTAATTGGGTTAATTAATCTCTTGATTGACCAAATTCCTTGTTAGCTAAGTTATCCTAGACCAAGTCTCTCTTTCTCAAGAAGAGACTAAGTCAAATAGGCATGAACTAATATTTGTAACCATTAATTCCACAATTAAAACATGAACTAAGCTAAATAATAAACACCCAATCATAAACAAGCACTAAATTAGATACCCATGAGGTTTACACACTAGGGTTGGGTCACAACCCTAGTAAAAATCTAGCTACTCATACTTGAGTTTGAAGAATATAGAGAAGAAAGACTAATTAAACTCATAATGAAAGCTTAAAATAATTAAATCTATTGTAAAATACACCAAAGCAAAGTAAACTTCCAAAAATGGCAAAGCAAAACGGCTACTGTAATGGCTGATGTTCAAACTTGAATTAATTTTGTGAAACTCATCTATTTATACAAGGCTCAAAATCTCGGATAAAAATACACCTCGGGAGGTTCTACGGCCGCACAATTTCATGTGCGTTATGTAGATTTCTTCATCTGACAGGATCTGGAGTTCTACGGCCGCGAAGCAACTTTTCTGCAGTCCACAAATTTAAAACTGCGGCCGCAAGACGCTCTTTTGCGGTCCGCAATGTTAAGGTTGCGTCCGCACAAATATTGTGTGGTCCGCAATGCACTGAGGTTATGGACTTGGTAATTTTCATAATCTCTGATCTTGACTCCTAGCCCCACTTTTGCAGCCGCACAGTTCATGTACAGTCTGCAATTTGCACAATTATCTGCAAATGTTTCCTTCTTTGGTTGCGGCCGCAGATGGGATTTTGCGATTCGCAATTTCTTTGGCGACCACAGAATTCCTTCTGCGGATCGCACATTTTGTGCTTCTGTGCCCTTTTAATGCCTTGTTCTTAGACTTTTCCTTTTTGAGTCGGATTTCATCTCGGGAGCCCAACTTCGAGCATTCCTATAATTTTGAACAATTTCATTAGTTCCGGAAATACAATTCAATGCTTTTAGACTAAAACAAAAGTTAAAAGGCGTTAATAAGTAGTCAAAATCCCCACTTATCAAGCATCGTATGTGGCTTGAGTTACTAAAAGATTATGATATTACCATACTTTATCATTCGGGCAAGGCGAATGTGGTTGCGGATGCTTTGAGCAAAAATGCGGAGAGTATGGATAGTTTTGCATTCATTTCAGAAGAGGAGAGGACATTAGCTTTGGACATTCAGTCCTTGGCTAACAGATTTGTGAGGTTGGATATTTCAGAGCCTAGGCGAGTTCTTGCATGCGTCGTCGCCCAGTCTTCACTATTCAAGTAGATCAAGGCTCGCTAGTACGACGATCCGCACTTATTAGTTCTTAGAGATACGGTACTACAGGGTGGTGCCAAGGAGGTTACTATCAGTGGGGATGGTGTTCTGTGATTCCAAGGTCGTCTATGTGCACCTAATGTTGATGAATTGAGGGAAAAGATTCTAGAGGAGGCACACAGTTCTCGATATTCTATTCATCCAGGTGCTACGAAGATGTATCGTGACCTGAGGCAGCATTATTGTTGGCGACGGATGAAGAAGGACATAGTTAAGTATGTAGTGAGGTGCGTTAATTGCCAGCAGGTTAAGTACGAGCATCAAAGGCCAAGTGGCCTACTCCAGCAGATGGTTATACCTGAGTGCAAATAGGAGCGCATTACTATAGATTTCATAGTTGGGTTGCCGTGGACCTTGCGGAAGTTTGAGGCAGTTTGGGTCATTATTAAATGGTTGACCAAGTCGGAATACTTCATTTCAGTGGTGACCACATATTCTTCAGAGAGATTAGCCCAGATTTACATTCAGGAGATTGTTCGGTTGCATGGTGTGCCTGTCTCCATTATATCAGATAAAGGCCCTCAGTTTACTTTACATTTCTGGAGGGCAGTACATATTGAGTTAGGGACCCGGGTAGAGCTCAGCAAAATCTTTCATCTGCAGACCGACGGGCAGTTGGAGCGGACGATTCAAATCTTGGAGGATATGCTTAGAGCATGTGTGATTGACTTCGGAGGGCAGTGGGATCGATTCCTGCCTTTGACCGAGTTTGCTTACAACAACTGTTATCAGTCCGACATCGAGATGGCCCCATATAAGGCTTTATATGGTCGGTGATGTCGTTCGCCCATCGGATGGTTTGATTCAGGAGCGACTTCACACAACACAATCTAGACATAAGAGTTACGCGGATCAGAAAGTGCGTGATTTATCATTTATGGTTGGCGAGGAGGTTCTTTTGAAAGTCTCGCCGATGAAGGGAATCATGAGGTTCGGGAAGAAGGGCAAGTTGAGCCCAAGGTTTATAGGTCCATTTGAGGTGTTGAGACGAGTTGGGGAGGTTGCTTATGAGCTTGCTTTGCCTCCCAGTATATCGGTAGTTCATATGGTATTCCACGTGTCTATGCTCCTGAGGTATCATGCCGACACGTCGCATATGTTAGACTTTAGCACGGTTCAGGTAGATGAGAGCTTGGGTTATGAGGAGGAGCCAGTTGCCATTGTTGACAGGCAGGTTCGCCAGTTGAGGTCCAAGAAGATTTCTGCGGTAAAAGTTTAGTGGAGGCGCCAACTAGTCGAGGATGCAACTTGGGAGGCGGAAGAGGACATGCGAGGCCGATATCCACACTTATTCAGCACTCCAGGTATGATTCTAGACCTGTTCGAGGATGAACATTTGTTTAAGAGGTGAAGAATGTAACGATCCGACCGGTCGTTTTGCTTTTTAGATCCCAGTTCCACTAAATAAGACTCTTCATATGTGCTTTGCTATTTTGTGACTTTCGGGGAAGGTTAGTTCGGGTTTGGAAAGGGTTCGGGTTGAAATCGGAATACTTAGTTCCTTAACATTGGCTTTAAAGAGTTAAATTTGACTTGGCTCAACATATATAGTAAATGACCTCGAAATCAGGATTTGACGGTCCCAATAGGTTCATATGATGAGTTTGGACTTAGACGTATGTTCAGATCGGGTTTTGGATTACACTGGAGCGTTTCAGCGACTAAAGTTGAAATTTGGCTTATTGAAGGTTCTAAAGATCTTTAAATTTGGTTTGGAGTAGGTTTTGGTATTATCGAGGTCTGTTTGGGATTCTGAGCCTGAGAATAGTTCCGTATGGTGATTTAAGACTTGCACGCAAAACTTTGGTATCTTTCCGAGTAGTTTAAGTATGATTTGGCGCGTTCGGAGCAAGTTGGAGGAACTTGAAGTTCATAAATTGATTCGATTTGGTTTGGGGTGTGATTATTAGTTTTGGTGTTGTTTTCTATGTTTTGTGAGGCCGAGAAGATCCGTTTTATGATTTCGAACTCGTTGGTATGTTTGGACGAGGCCTCGGGAGCCCCTATGCCATTCGGACGATGAGCAAAAGTCATTTGGACTTGGATAAAATGGCTGAGGTAGCAGAGCTTCTAGTGCAATCGCACCTGCGAGGAGCTAGCCGCAGGTGTTAGCTCGCAGAAGCGAGTCAACGACCGCAAAAATGGCCTGGCGTGGGCTGCCCAGGGATCACAGATGTGGAGCAAGGACCGCACCTGCGAAAGCGCAGGTGTGAAGATGGCAAGCGCAAAAGCGGGCTCGCAGAAGCGGGCCATTATCCGCAGATGCGAAAGTATGCCAGCTAGGGGAGAGTCGCATTTGCGATGCGTTTTTCGTAGATGCGGAGCTGCAAAAGAGACCTATTCTCCGCAGAAGCAAAAATTGCTGGAGGCAGAAGGGTCCATTTAATACGGGACTTAGGCCATTTTGGCTCATTTATTTCACTTCTTGGGCGATTTTTGGAGCTTCCTATAGAGGGGTTTTTACCTAGCTATTGAAGGTAAGTAATTTCTATCCGATCTAAGTTAAATATATAGATTATGTGTAGATTTTAACATGAAAAATTGTAAAAATTATGGGTTTAGTTGAAAAACCTAGGTTTGGATAAAAATGGGATTTAACCACGAAAATGATTATGAAATTGGGTGAATATAATATATTTGAGTTCGTGAGGTTATGGGTAACAATTATCTTCGAATATTTCCAGAATCCGGGTACGTTGGCCTGGGGGTGAATTTTAGGAATCTTCTAATTTGGGTTGGGTAATTACTCTAATAGTCAAATTATGAACTTTTGAACATGTATTGATTAATTTATATAACATCTGGCTAGGTTCGAGTTGTTTGGCACCGACTTGAGGATTTAAAGCATATTTATGGATCAGAAGTGAGCTTGAGAACGAGGTAAGTCTCTTGCCTAACCTTGTAAGAGACAACTCATCCCCTTAGGTGTATTTTTGTTGTGAATTACTTGTGTGGGGAGCTACGTACACACTAGGTGATGAGAGTCCATGCATAGCTATATTCCATGAGATGTCCGGGTAGTCTTAGATTCACATCATTCCTTGATTGTACTGTTATGTTTATATGTATATTAATTGTCTTAAATAAAGTTGAGATTAGGGATTGTAAGGTTGAAACTCTCCAATTTAGATTTCTTATTTTGGGAAGAATTGAGGAATATATAATAACTCTTGGAAATCCATGTCCACTCGTGTCGCAAGTACTTTCGCGAGCGAGCTAAACTTCTCTACTCTTATGGGAGCGGGCCGTTCGCCTCGACAGGTTAATAAATGCATCTATGGTTCATGCCGTTCGATCCTCAGCAGTGCACACAATATACTTATGGATCGGGTCGTACGACCTCGGCATAAATTGTGCGTGATAATACTCAGAACCTGATTATACTTGATATTATTTCATGCTAGTGAGGTTTAATTTATTTAAAGGACATAAATTGAATTGAGATTAGTAGGTGTTGGCTAGAGAAATTCTTGGAATTTATCATCAGTTAAGGAACCATTTATTCATTGCTTGTTACTGCATTATTAATTTTATTATTTCCATGTTCTATACCTGTTTATAATTCCTGTATTTTATTATTGGTCTATAGTAAGTGTCGATGTCGACCTCTCGTCACTACTTCTTCGAGGTTAGACTGGATACTTACTGGGTACATGTTGTTTATGTACTCACGCTACACTTCTGCACTAACCATCCAGGATTTGAGGTAGGTGGATCTGGTAGTCATCGTCATCCCGACGCGCACCCCTGATACTCCGAGACTTAGTGGTGAGATGCTTCTGAGTCCGTTCTGCAACACCTCAAGTCTCTCTTTTGTATTTACTTTCTGTCTACTCTACTTCAGACATTATTTTAGTGTTTTGTATATTCTACTAGTAGCTCATACACTTATGACACCAGGTCTTGAAATTACGCTAGTAGACATTTGATGATTTTTGAGTATTTATTTCACCACACTAGTCCTTATAATTGCTCACTCTTTATTTTTATTAAATTTCTCACCTCTCACTTATTTCATATTTAAAAATCAACCATTTCTAAAATGTTAAAAAGAATATATACAGGGATAGTTCACCGTTGGCTTGCCTAGCGGCGACGTTGGGCGCTATCACTACCTATAGGAGAAATTGGATTGTGACACTGGGATATCCATCCGGTATGCAAATTTTCCAATGCGCTTCTCAATGGACAAAGGTCCAATGTACTTTTGCAATAATCGTGGGTCATGGACCCCTGCAAACAGATACCACTCTGGGAATTTCACCATCACTTTATCCCCAGCTTGGTATTTAACAAAATGACTATTTTGATCAGCATGCTTTTTTATCCGCTTTTAGGCTTTCACAAGATAGCTCCGCACTATCTCCAATTTCGCGTCCATTCTTTGGATAAGCTAGTGTTTCGAAGAGATTTTGACATTTTGGGGCATTCACAGTATGTGGGTGTAGCAGTTCCTGTCCAATAATAATTTTAAAAGTGCTTTTGCTTGTACTAGAGCTCTTTTGTGAATTGAAACACAGTTGAGCAACATCTAGAAGCTTCACCCAGTTCTTCTGCGAGCTAATAACAAAATAACGAAGGTATTCCTCCAGCATGCCATTGACGATTCGAGAGCCACTTGGATAGTAAATCTAAATGAAAGTTACATATCTAGTAAAATTAAGGATTTTACCTTCCTATACTACATATAAAACTTTATTACCCTCCCTAATCAAGTTGTAACTTAATTACATGGACATATGCAATTTATCAATTATATACAAATTAGTTTTAAATGAGTATCCCTTTAAATTAGGAATTGAATAAGGAATCAGTTATTTCCCATCCATGTTCTCTCTCTCTCTCTCTCTCTCTCTCTCTCTCTCTCTCTCTCTCTCTCTCTCTCTCTCTCTCTCTCTCTCTATCTCTCATTCTATGATGTTCTCTACTTTTTATCCTTTCATGTTGTATATATTTTTAATGGAATTTATCAATGAATTTCAATCATTTTACTATAGAGTTTTAATTTAGCAATTTTCCTTTCATGTTCCACAATTGGTGTTCATATTAAAATTGCCAATCAATGAATTTTGAAGGTGTTTGATTCTCCACCATTGACAACCATTAAAAAGCTTTGAAGCTTTGAAATCGAATTTGGATTTTCAAAAATCATTATTTGTTTGGATTGGGTGTTGTTGCAAACAATTGAGAATATTGTTTGGAGTTTATATCTCAATTTTGAGGGTGTTTGGTGAAGCTTAAACTTAATTTTGGCTGAATTTCAGATTGAAACTCAAAGAAGAAGAAGAAGAAGAGGAAGAAGAAGAACACATGACATACAATATACTTACGAAATTGTAGTAAAGTTGTATTATAATTATATGTAAATTGTATTATGTTGTAGCTATATATTTTTTTATTGAATATTGTATGAAAGTTGAAAAATAGTTGTATAAAATTTGTATTTAAGTTATCAATACTATCTTTTTACATAAAGTTGTTGATATGTATCAAAATTGTATTAAGAGAGTAAGTTTTGATTGGAATTTTAGAGAGTAAGAAGCACACACCACATACAAAATATACAAAAGACATATTTTATAAAATTTGTATGAAAATTGTATTTAAGTTGTATGATGTTGTAGTTGTATTTAACTGGGTAAGAAGAATGTATGAAAGTTGTAGATAAGTTGTAAATAAGTTGTATATTGTATAATTAGTTGTATGAAATTTATTTTTATTATGTATATTGTTGTAGATATATCAAATTTTGTATTAAATTTGTATGAAATTTAATTTTAATTTGTATGATGTTGTACCATGCATTATTCTTTTCTTAAAATAGGTAATTATGACAAAGAGAGATGTCACAATCCAATTTTCCCTCCGTAAGACATCATGACTGCAGCTAGTCTCTACGACTAGGTAAGCCTAACAAAATGCGGAAATAACAAAAATGGAAGGAAAACTTAATAACTAACTGAAATAGATAATTAAATAACTGATAACAATGCCACTCGGCATGTACAATAACCAACACTCCAGTAATACATGGTATTCCCAAAACCCGGAACATCATAAGTCACAAGCTACAGAAGGAAAGTAGTATCTCTATACACCAGAGTCTAATAAACGAAGTACGGAAGGTAAATGACATAGGAGAGAATAGAGGGGGACTCCGAGGTCTGCGGACACGAAAGATGTACCTTGAATTCTCCGTACAATAGCAAGCACTCTCAGCTAATAACGGGTCTGATAAGAAGTACTGGATCTGTACACAAAACATGTGCAGAAGAGTAGCATGAGTATACCACAACGGTACCCAATAAGTACCAAGCCTAACCTCGGTAGAGTAGTGATGAGGTCAGGCCTGTGCCCTACTAGGGAAATAATAATAAGACAGATGATATAATAAAAATGAAGTAAAACGAGAAATTTAACAGAAAGAATTCACAGAGAAATAATAACACAGCACAATGTGATAATAACAGAGGTGCTCTCGAGATACCGTCTCGTAGTCCCAAAATAAATATGCAGGGAGAACTCCCGAGGTACCGCCTCGTAGTCTCAAAAGTAAATATACAGGGAGAACTCCAGAGGTACCGCCTCGTAGTCTCAAAAGTAAATGCGCAGGGAGAACTCCCGGGGTACCGCCTTATAGTCTCAAAAGTAAATATGCAGGGAGAACTCCCGAGGAACTGCCTCATAGTCTCAAAGGTAAATGTGCAGGGAGAACTCCCGGGGAACCGCCTCATAGTATAAAAAATAAACACGCATCCCAAACTGATAAATACCACAGTTAACAACATAAATTCTACAGTTAAGACTGATAAAGAACAAAGAAAAGCAGGAAATCAACTAGGCATGCTTCACATAATTTAAATAAGCAGTTAAAGTACGTAGACATGCGATATTAGACTAAACATGGTAACTACACATATTAGAATAGCTCAAATAATAATGGAAACAGACTAATACTCATTAAAACAGTATAACTCAATTTAAAAGGAAAAACAGATTGATACTCAGTAAAAATCGGGTTTTACAATAATATAGCTCGTGTACATACTTTTCACCTCACGTACACGGAGCTCACATATCACAACAATACCAAATCCTAAAGGAATTTCCTCCACACAAGGTTAGGCAAGTCACTTACCTCAAACCAAGCTCAATCAATCAGTTAGAATGCTCTTTTCTCGATTATCCGACTCCTAATGGCCCAAATCTAGCCTAAACAATTACATATCATAAATACAACTATAATGGACTAATCTAATTAATGAAATTAAGACTTTAACAAAAATTTTGAAAATCGTCCTAAAAAGTCGACCCAGGCCCACGTCTCAAAATCGAGTAAAAGTCACAAAATACGAATACCCAATCAACCACGAGTTCACTCGTACCAAAATTATCCAAATCCGATATCAAAATCCCAATAAAAACTCAAAAACTTAGTTGAAGAACTTCTCCCATTTTTCCCAAATTTCTCAACCAAATTCCTTAATTAAATGATGAAATCAACTATAGATTAGTGGAATATAATCATAAATGAGTTAAGAATCATTACCTAATAGCTTCCTTTGAAAATTCCTCAAATTATCGCCTAAATCCGAGCTCTCAAAGCCCCAAAGTGAAAATGAGATCAAACTCTCGTAATTTCCCCTTTTCTGCCCAGTGATCTCGCACCTGCAAACTCATAGTCGCACCTGCGGAAAATCCATCGCAGGTGCGGACTTGAATTACACACCTGGGTTCTCTTCTGCGATCAAATGGCCGCACCTGCGAGTGCGCGCCTGTGAACAAATGTCTGCTTCTGCGGACTCCCCCTCCAGCTCACTCTCCGCATCTGCGAAACTTTAGGCGTATCCGCAGGCCCGTAGATACGGAAATTCCCTCGCACATGCGACCCCTGTCCATCTCCTCAACCCTGCTTCTGCTCTTGGCCTCTCGCACCTACGTGTCCACACCTGCGGCCACCCCACCGCAGGTGCGATAATACTAGAAGCTTGAAAGCTTCAGCAATTATACAAGTCCAAATTTCGATCCGTTAAGCATCCAAAACTCACAGAGGCCCCCGGGACCTCAACCAAACATACCAACCAGTCTTATAACACCACACGAACTTAGTCGAGCCCTCAAATCACATCAAACAATGCTAAAAATATGAATTACCATCCAATTCAACTTAATGAACATTGAACCTTCAGACTTCTACAACTGATGCCGAAACATATCAAACCACGACCGATTGACTTCAAATTTTGTACATAAGTCATAATTGACATTACAGACCTACTCCAACTTCCAGAATTGGAATCCGACCCCGATATCAAAAAGTCCATTTCCGGTCAAAATCTCCGAAAATTTGACTTTCGCCATTTCAAGCCTAAATGAGCTACAGACCTCAAATTCACAGTCCGGACACACTCCTAAGTCCAAAATCACCCAACGGAGCTAACGGAACCAACAAAACTTCATTCTAGAGTCGTCTTCACACAGTTCCAACTATGGTCAAAATCCTAAGATTAAGCTTCCGTTTTAGGAACTAAGTGTCCCAACTCACTTCGAAACCACAACAAAACCTCTCGGAAAGTCACATAAGCAGAAATAGATATGGGGGAAGCAGTAAATAGGGGATCGGGGCTAATACACTCAAAACAACCGACCAGGTCGTTACAAGAGAAGAGTATAATATATTCGTTTACCAACTACCAAAACTGATGAGAATATTTTGCTGTTATTGAAGACTCTTGATCTGTCCGATTCTTCCTCTGGTGGAAAACAAGACAAGTTGATGGTACCAAACATACATGGTGATCAGTTATTTAAGTTTCGAAGAAGTTGGTTGGATGCTAAAGAAGACAATTCGAAGGAAGGAAACAAAACTAGTGATCAACTGTTTAAGTTTGGGGAAAATAGATTTGATGGTAAAGGCGAGAAAATAATGGAAAGAAACAAAACTGGTGATCAGATGTCTGTTGCGGTTTTAAGGAGTGTGAATGGGAAATGGAAGAGGCACCTCTTGGATTGCACCTCTTCATCTCACCCTTTCATTGGGGTGTGAATGGGAAATGGAAGAGGTACCTCTTGGATTGCACCTCTTCATCTCACCCTTTCATTGTCTATAAATAGAGAGGCTTAGCCTCATTTTCAACCACTGAAAAATCTGAAATCTCTCCCCTTAATTTTCTGCGTACTGTATTGGTTTTTCAAAAGCAAAACGTAAGCATTTTTGTGTGATTTGCTCTGCCATTTGAGTTCGCCGAAATTCTGTGATTTGAAGTGCCGCTATCACAGAATAGTTATCCCGTTCTATCCTGGGAGGAATTAATCCGCAACCTTGGGCATTGTGAGGGGATTAAATTCCTTAAGGAAACACAAGAAACTTGTGGGCTCGGAATTTTTTCTTCTTTATTTTTTTCCTTAAACTAACATTTATTGATTTACTGGTTTTGAATACAGAGTGATAACAAGCTTAAGGAATTTAATATTTATTTCTGTATTCATCTTACATTCTATTTTTGGGAGACTAAAATCTTATTGATTTTCTACTCCCGTTTTGGAGATTAAAATCTTCGAATTTTCTACTCCAGTTTAAGATTAAAGTCTTTGTGACTTTCTACTCAATCCGAGATATAAAAACTCGACTGCTTGTATTCAGTTTGAAGATATAAAAACTTCACCGAGATACTAATTTTGTTTGTCAATTTCTATTACAGAAAAATGACAACAAGTGCGGAACAACAGAATAATTCTGTTGGGACTACTGCTGCAATGGAAACTGCATCTTCAAGTCGCACCACTCCTGCACCGGCAATGGCACCAGTAGAAAAACCCGAAATGTTTTTCGGTGTGGACTTTAAGCGTTGGTAGTAGAAAATATTCTTCTACCTAACCACACTTAGTTTACAGCGCTTTATCAGCGAAAAAGTTCCAGTTTTGGGAGAAGAAACTCCTAAAAATGAGCGATTTGTGGTCACTGAGGCATGGAAGCATTCTGACTTCTTATGCAAAAACTATATTTTAAGTTGCTTGGAAGGCGGCTTGTACAATGTTTATAGCGTCATGAAAACATCAAGAGAATTGTGGAATGATCTTGGAAAGAAGTACAAGACTGAAGATGCTGGACTAAAAAAGTTTGTGGCTGCCAAATTTCTCGATTTCAAAATGGTTGACGGTAAATCTGTCATAACGCAAGTCCAAATATTGCAAGTTATTGTTCATGACCTCCTTGCTGAAGGTATAAACCGAGTCAATATTTTTATTCAAGATATTGATTATCTTACTAATTATAAATTTATGATTGAAGGTATGGTCATAAATGAAGCGTTTCAAGTTGCGGCATTTATTGAAAAGTTATTTCCGCTGTGGAAGGACTTTAAGAATTACTTAAAACATAAGCACAAGAAGATAACACTTGAAGACCTTATTGTTCGTCTACGGATTGAAGAGGACAACAAGGCTACTGAGAAGAAGTCTCGTGGAAATTCAACAATTATGGGTGCAAATATTGTTGAGGAAGCTTCAACGAGCAAAAAGAGAAAGAAGTCGTCTGGTCCAAAGAATTACCCAAGCAAAAAGAAGTTCAAAGGTAATTGCCACAATTGTGTAAAGGTTGGACACAAGGCTACTGAATGTCGTGCACCAAAGAAGGACAAGAAGAAAAGTCAAGCAAACATGATTGAGAAAAATGATGAAATAGACGATTTATGTGCCATGCTTTCGGAGTGCAACCTAGTTGGAAATCCTAGAGAATGGTGGATTGATTCGGGGGCAAATCGTCATGTTTGTACGAACAAGGAGTTGTTTACTTCTTATGCTCCAGCTGGACCCAACAAGACAGTTTTTATGGAAAATTCCGCTACTGCAAAAATTGAAGGAACGAGCAAGATAGCTTTGAAGATGACTTCTTGCAAGATTGTGACTCAAAATGATGTCCTTCATATTCCTAAAATGCGGAAGAATTTAGTCTCAACGTCACTTCTAGTCAAGAATGGCTTTAAGTGTGTTTTTGTTTCCGACAAGGTTGTAGTTAGTAAGAATGAAATGTATGTAGGAAAAGACTACCTTACGGAGGGCCTTTTCAAACTCAATGTAATTGACATTGATATGAATAAAATTCCAGCTTCTTCTTACTTGCTCTGTCAAATGATTTATGGCATGAATGTTTAGGCCACGCCAACTTCAAAACTTTGCGAAAAATGATTAATTTGGAAGTATTGCCTAAGTTTGAATGCAATAACTCGAAATGCCAAATATGTGTGGAATCAAAATATGTTAAACATCCTTATAAGTCAGTTAAAAGGAATTCAACTCCTTTAGACTTAATTCACACATATATTTGCGACATGAAGTCAATACCATCTCGCGGTGGAAAAAAATATTTCATAACTTTTATTGACGACAATACTAGATATTGCTATATTTACTTACTTAATAGTAAAGATGAAGCAATTGAGACATTCAAGCAATACAAAAATGAAGTTGAAACGCAACTAAACAAAAAGATCAAAATGATAAGAAGTGATTTGGGTGGTGAATATGAAACTAAACAAAAAGATCAAAATGATAAGAAGTGATTTGGGTGGTGAATATGAATCTCCTTTTGAAGAAATATGTTTGGAATATGGCATTATTCACCAAACAACTGCCCCTTACTCACCGCAATCTAATGGAATTGCGAAAAAAAAAATAAAACGTTAACGGAGATGATGAATGACTTATTGATAAGTTCGGGTTTACCCCAGAACTTGTGGGGGGAAGCTATTCTTACAGCAAATCAAATACTCAACCGAGTTCTCCATAACAAAATGCAATCTATTCCATATGAAAAATGAAAAGGTAGGAAACCCAATTTAAAATATTTTAAAATATGGGAGTGTTTGGCTAAAGTGCAAATTCCTAAAACCAAAAGGGTGAAAGACCCAAAACGGTTGATTGCGTTTTCATAAGATATGCAGGAAATAGTAAAGCATATCGTTTTCTGGTTCATAAATTAGAAAATACCGACATTCATATTAATACGGTAATCGTATATGATAATGCTGAATTCTTTGAGATTATTTATCCATATAAAAATGAATGTGAGTCGTCTAGTGAAAAATCTAAGCGACCTTAAGAAGAAGAAAAGGAAAGTACGTTTAATGAGGAAAATCCAAGACGTAGTAAACGTCAAAGGATAACTACTTCCTTTGGACCAGACTTTCTGACATTTATGTTGGAAAATGAGCCTCAAACGTTCAAAGAAGCAATGTGTTCCTCGGAAGCACAATATTGGAAAGAGGCAGTCAATAGTGAGATAGAATCCATATTAAGTAATCATACTTGGGAATTAGTTGATCTTCCTCCGGAAAATAAACCTTTGGGTTCTAAATGAATTTTCAAAAGGAAAATGAAAGTTGATGGTACTATTGACAAATATAAGGCAAGATTAGTTGTTAAAGGGTTTAGAAAACGAGAAGGTCTTGATTACTTTGACACATACTCGCCGGTAATAAGGATTATATCTATCCGGGTGTTAATAGCATTAGCCGCCGTGTATGGCCTTCAAATCCATCAGATGGATGTAAAGACAACCTTATTAAATGAATATTTAGAGGAAGAAATATATATGGAGCAACCTGAAGGGTTTGTAGTTCCCGAAAAAGAAAAAAAGGTGTGTCGACTTGTTAAGTCACTTTACGGATTTAAACAAATACCAAAACAATGGCATGCAAAATTTGACCAAATAATATTGTCAAATGGTTTCAAGATCAATGAGTGTGACAAATGTGTTTACATTAAGAATACTCCAAATCATATAGTCATTGTTTGTTTATATATGGATGATATGTTGATAATGAGTAACAACATTACTAACATAAATGCTACTAAGCGCATGCTTACTAGTAAGTTTGATATGAAAGACTTAGGAGTTACCGATTTAATTTTGGGAATTAAGATCCTTCAAACTCCTCAAGGTCTAGCTTTGTCTCAATCTCATTATATTAAAATGGTACTTGAAAAGTTCAAATATTTGAACTTTAAAGAAGCAAAAATGCCAATTGATTTAAACCATACTCTTGTAAAGAATAAAGGTCAAAGCAAGTCTCAATTGGAATATGCTCGAGTGTTGGGAAGTTTAATGTACATTATGAATTGTACACGACCTGATATAGCTTGTGCGATAAGTAAGCTTAGTCGATACACAAGTAATCCCAACCAAGCTCATTTGATAGTAATGAAACGAGTTTTGGGATATTTGAAATATACACAAGACTATGCATTGCATTACAATAATTATCCCGCAGTTGTTGAGGGATATAGTGATACAAATTAGATCACCGGAATCAAAATTCACAAGTGAATACGTTTTTACCATTGGTGGAGGAGCAGTGTCTTGGAAGTCGTCCAAATAGACATACATCGCCCACTCTACAATGGAGTTTGAGTTTATAGCTTTAGACAAGGCCGGTAAAGAAGTTGAATGACTCCGGAATTTCTTAAAAAATATTCCATTTTGGCCCAAACCTGTGGCACCTGTATGCATATATTGCGACAGTCAAGCAGCAATAGGAAGGGCTGTGAGCGTTATGTATAACGGAAAATATCGTCACATTCGACGAAGGCATAATACCATTACACAACTACTCTCTAGTAGAATTATCACAATTGACTATGTAAAGTCAAAAGATAATGTATCGGATCCGCTTACAAAAGGCCTACCTAGAGAGGCAGTTGAGAAGTCATTAAAGGGAATGGGACTATGGCCGAGGACAAGTCACTGTGGCGGTAACTCTACCTAGAAGACTGGAGATCTCAAAATCTAGGTTCAAGGAGATCAAACAAAGTCATTAATGACGGTTCAACATTGTTAAATAAATATTTTTTTGGTCCATTCTCGTGATGAGACAATGTTCAATACCAAGGATAAAGCATTAAAACTTTTTAATGGTTTCTAAATTTGATACGAGGTATATCAAATAGTGTATCTACGGGATAATACGCTTAGGAATCATCTATGTAAGTGTGAAGTATAAGCCGCTTCAAGGAGAATTCTGTAAGGCCAGTTCTCTACGGACTTATGAACCAGGCGGTGTTCATGGCTGAAACGAACACAATAATGAGAACCAAAGACGGTTAAGGGTTGATTGTGTGACTTATGGTTGTCTAGGTATACACCAAAGTTTGAAGGTTCAAAGATATCAAATCTACTGATTGACCGAGTATATCCGACATAAGCTCACTACGGAAAGTTCAAAGGGAAACCTACTTATCCAGATGTGATTAATCCTTAATTGCGAATCACACAGTATTTTCATGCATGTTTTTCCACATATGTCCATTCTCCATTCATGTGGAGGATTGTTGCGTTTTTAAGGGGTGTGAATGAGAAATGGAATAGGTACCTCTTGGATTGCACCTCTTCATCCCACTCTTTCATTGGGGTGTGAATGGAAAATGAAAGAGGCACCTCTTGGATTGCACCTCTTCATCTCACCCTTTCATTGTCTATAAATAGAGAGGCTTAGCCTCATTTTCCACCACTGAAAAATTTGAAATCTTTCCCCTCAATTTTTTGCATACTGCATTGGTTTTTCAAAAGCAAAACGTAAGCATTTTGTGTGATTTGCTCCGTCATTTGAGTTCGCAGAAATTCTATGATTTGACGTGCCGCTACCACAGAATAGTTATTCCGTTCTATCCTGGGAGAAATTAATCCGCAACCTTGGGTATTGTGGGGGGATTAAATTTCTTAAGGAAACACAAGAAACTTGTGGGCTCGAAATTTTTTCTGCTTTATTTTTTTCCTTAAATTAACATTTATTGATTTACTGGTTTTGAATACAGAGTGATAATAATGTCAGGTTGGGGCAAATAAATTGGATGGTAAAAGCGACAAATTAAAGGAAGGAGGCAAAAATTATGATCAAATCTTCATGTTTGGAGCAAATAGATTGGCAGGCCTACACTTTTCCGACGACGGGAGCTGCTATTGCCACCATCAGATACTCAAACGTGGTTAACACCTTTGTTCCCTTCAGTTATGTCTTTTTCCAAGCAAAGAATCCTCTAATTTAAGGCACTAATAATAGATTGTATATAATTTGTAAGTAATTCTTGTTTAGGGCGGGTAATATACAAAATTAGAATAATTTTGGTAAATAAATTTTAAATATTAGATAGGAAGAAAAAAATCGCTAAAATTAAGGGGTATTTCCATGTCAGGCCAGCCATATTATTGGAATGTAAAGTTACTACAACAGGCAAAGAAGGACAAAAAAGAAACTATATCAAGTAGAAGTGTGTTGATTGACATTTTGGTTATGGTTGGCAACGGGGCGGGGCGGGTTAAAACAGCTTTTAAAACTTTTAAAGCGGGGCGAGTTGCGGGTTTAATGCGGGGCAACTTTAAATTTTATCTTTTTTGAAACAAAGTAATTATTTCAACTATAATTTCATATTCTTCTTCACTAGCACGAATACTATTTTGATTTATAATTAATCAATTTGCTTAAGTCTCACCAAAATGATATTACATAATTCAAGATTTCGTATTAGTAATAGGAAATGATAGTAATCCATTTATTTTGGAAGATCAGCGTAATATTCTCTCAGTTTTATGTTTATGTGATTCTATTAAACTCTCCATTTTATAAAATAATAAAATACCAAACTAGTTTGTTTTAGAAAAAAATTAAAGAAAAAAGGAAAAAACAATTAAGTGGGGCGGGGCGGGGTGGGTTTAAAACTGAAAAAATAACTATGCGGGACGGGGCGGTTGAAATTTTTGTGGGTTTTGCCAAACCCGCCCCATTGCCATCCCTAATTTTTGGTAGAACTACAGAAAATATTGGAATATGATTAGGCGAACTACAACTCTGATATAGTGGATTGCCATATTCTTATTCGATTAATAGGGACGAAGAAGTTTCAAATGGTTAAATCTTAATAAAAACAAGTGAACCTAATGATTTGAGGTCTAAATCATTCAGATTCAATCATTCATTAAGTGAGAACAAATGATATTTAGTAAAAAAAAAAAAAGAAGGCTAAAAGTTTCACATGTAATATATTTGGTTATCAACCATTTTCATTTATACTGTAATTAGCTGCGTAATTTACTCGTGTTGTGTCTTTATCCGTGTGAGCCCTTGTTTGGATAAATTATAAATATAAGTTTCTGTTCTTTTCTTTTCTTTTTCTGAATGGTGACGTTGGATCACACATACTTTCTTTGTTTCTTTCTTTTTTCCAGAATGTATTATCTCATGCTTCATTGTATCATAAATCACTATTCACCATATTTTAAAAATTGAACCATATATGTAAATATACGTAAACTATTGTGTTTCTTATTTCTTATAAAAATGATTGTTTACCCGAAAAATGGATAGCAATTGAATTTATACGTAGTTCTAAGGATACGTGGTATAACTTGGTACAAATTGAAAAAATAAGTAAATTAATATCGAAATTATCTATAAAAGAAATGAATGCAAACCGAATGAATTAGTTGGCCTAAGCCTTCAGGTTTTATCACTCTCAAATTGAATGGAGAATGATTGGTAGAAGAACAATATGAGACAATATCAAAGCCCAAAGAGGATAGTATTTGCTTGATATTCTATAATTCTCGGTGAATCTGATCCCCCTTCTACAAGCGATAACAACCCTTAATATAGTGGAGAAATCCTATTTTGGATATATTAAAAAATATATAGTGGGATCGCATGATAGAATAAATAATTATTCTTTCCTTAATTTGTGCCGTGATTTCCGCTGAGATTCTCCCACTAATTGCGGCTATAACGACTTTTTTGTTTCTTGGCTCGACCTTGATCCTGGCCGATCTCGATCTCAGCCGATCTCGATCTTGATCGGTCTTGTGAGTCTTCGAACTCGATCTTGGCCGACCTCGATCTTGATCGGTCTCTGGGTCTCGATCTCGACAATATATACTTCTCACCATGGCTCGATATTACAATGATAAACCTCATACCACCATGTTCCAATCTCGATTAGTCATATGCAGGAAATATTTGGTTTTGACCGTATACAAATAGTCCCCTCGTTTCTCGGAAAGAAGATGACGAGAAACAATATGAATTACCGAAGTTCGACTTGGCGGATGATGCTGTCAGCCACGAGCCCGATTATGATGTATGTAACAAACGTCCCGTCGGTCTAGTTACCAAGGCATTAAATGCCTTTCAGTCGTTGATTGGCCACTATTGATTCTGAACCGTCATCACCATGCTATACATATTCAAATTCTCATCCTCATCGTAACTTGCACTCAAAAGTTTCTTCTCTACTCTTGCATCTTCTTCAGAAAATCTCTTTGCTTCATACATTTTACATCGCATGCAACCCTAATTCTCTTTTACTTTGTTCATCAAATGGCAAAAACCTCCAAAATGGTGCCGCAAAAATAGGCCACTTCTTCATCATGACCCGCCGGCGGTCAGGATGCGGCGGAGCCTCGCCCCGAGGAATTCATTCCGGTAGGGTGCTCAATTGTCATTGATTTTAAGGTTGAAAAACCTTATTCGATACCGGGCCGATGTGAGCCGATCTCGAGGTACCCGTGTATAATCACCGAGAAAATTCTCGAGAAAGTAAAACAGGAATGCAATTGGGGAGACAAGCACGTGGTAGTCCCATCGTCTGAAGAATCAATTACTATCCACTTGGAAGGGTTCTTAAGTGTTTATAGTCATCCTTTCACATTGGGTTCTTTAGACCCTGTCATCATTGCCTTTTGCATGAGATACGACGTGACCCTTGGCCAGATCCACCCTTCTTTTTGGAGAATAGTGATTCTTCTTCGATTCTTCTCAAACAAAATCGAGGGGTGTGTTTTCACCCTAGATCACCTTATGCACCTTTATAGTCTCCGACTCTATAGAGGAGGGTTAATCAAGCTTGCTCTCCGAGCCACCAAAGTGTTGTTCACGAGTATAGACGAGACTCGTGATCGAGGCTGGATGGGCCGATTTGTTCGACTCAAAACCTCAGACCTTATCCCTACCAATGACATGTCGTTTTCTAAGAAATGGAATATGAACCGTGAGTATTTATTTCCCTTCAAGTGTTTTAATTTGTGACTGCCTTTCATTTTCTTGATCCACTTTTTCTTTCTTGTTACAGCTGTGGCTCGGATGTCGGAACCGATTTCGGGTCTTAAACAATGGTTTGAAGGTCTGGTGCTGCAGAGACCATACTTCAAGCGCGCTTGGGTGGAACTATCAAAGGGTCGATAGGAGGCTCGCAGTCATGATAAGTCGCTTCCTTAGTTTGTTTGTCATTTGTTCTTCTTCACTTTCTTACCTCCCCCCCCTTTTCCCTTTATAGGACTTGGGAAAGATGTTGCCATGAGGCCCCCATCTGGTGATGAAGAGGTCCCTACCCCAAAGCAGGTTAAAGAGAAGAAGAGAAAAGATGCGCCGAGTTCCCCGATCTCGGAAAAGAAAAAATCGGCGAAGAAATATCGCAAGCCCAAGGGGGGCTCTGGTATCATGCCTCCGGACTTGATCCGCCGATTAAGGGATGAGCCCAAAGAAAGAGAAGAGGAATTAGCCTGTGTACGGGCTAATGTTGTGATACAACAATCCTCTGAATCGGCGGAGGTGGATAAGGGAACCCTGGCCAAAATTCCTGAACAAGGAAAAGTCGAGACTATCCCGTCTCGAGTTGAGATGGTTGAAAGGGAGACCGAGGTCAAGACTTCTCGGGCAGAAAAAAATATCTCGAGGGACGAGCTCGGGGTTATCGACATTAGTGGATCCCCTCAAATTTTAGATGCTTTGATCCATGAGGCCAACATGTTGGAAGGTCGATCTTACGATGGTATTCATGAGTCGACCGATATCCACAGCTTTCTGGATAGGCTCGACTCAGCTGCCTCAGAGGAGATTATCGGGTTCGGTGAATTACCGGTATCGAAGAAAGCATCATGGTCGGGCTCTACCGGGTCTTCATCGGTTCCAAAACCGGTGGACCGATTCCCAACCCCGAGTGTTAATCCCGATCGTAAGCCGAAGATAATGCTCTCCATCCCGGAGGATGCCTGAATTTTCTCTCTCCCAGTGGGGATTGCTAGTTACCTTCGGTCCTTGGTGACCGAAAAAGATCAAACTGTGATGAATACGATAGGATCGACTTGTCTTTTCAGCAAGGCTCAACATGCTATAAATCGGGTAACTTCGATGGTATCTCTGCCGTTTATTTTACACTTACAGAGTTGTAGATAATTCTAACATCTTTTTCCATATTTGTAGGATTCGGTGTTGCATCACTAGGCTTTCCACCAAATCCGGGAGGAGAGCATGAGGCCGAAGTTCGGAACCTCACTGAGAATAGTGACTCCTACAAACTTCTTAGTAAGAAGCTTCGGGCAGATTTGGCAACGACTCAAGATGAGCACGAGGAAATGGCTGAGTAGGTATTTTGAATTCTTCACGATAGTGACGATGAATTGGAGATAACCATTAACGATCCGATTCTGCAGGTTCGGCAGAGGCTCGAACAGATTGGACGGCTCATTTCGCAGGTAGGTGAGCTACTGGTCGAGGCAAAAGAATTCAAGAGAATATGGACATCATTGCCTCGAAAAAGGAGGTCGTCCAAGCGCAATTGGAGTTGTCTGAGACCCAGCTTCGGGCTGCAAAGGAAAACGCCTCGGTGCAGATCGAGAAGATTAAGGAGCTTCAGGATCGATTGGATTTGGCAGCTTCTGATAAGGCAAGCTTGGCCGATGAACTCGAAGTGGCCAGATCTAGGGGTGTTCGTCGGTCGGTATGGTACGGTATTTAGACATTTCGGTTTGGTATTTTCGATATTCGGTTTCTTAAAATACTATACCAATACCGTACCTAATTTAATTAGGTATGGTTCGGTTTTTCTCTTTTCGGTTTTGGTTTATTCGGTTCGGTAACTTCGGTTTATTCGGTTTGAATACTAACTAGTGCGTAGAGTCATAGACTGTAATATTATTAATTAAAGTACTCAAAAGTACAAAACTAAAAATGTTTGTTGACAAAACTTTTGTCCAAATCCAGAAAATATCAATCCAGAGAGAAACAAATGTACATAAAGGATAAATTTGATCAATAGAAATGTCTTGTCGCTTGCTTAGAGTTAATTGATGAACTTAGAGAATAAAGGAAAGAATTTTTTTAGATTTTTTATATTTATGTTATAATTAATAATATGTGTATTGTGCAATATATATATATATATATATATATATATATATATATATATATATATATATATATATATATATTTCAGTACGGTATCGGTATTTCAGTATTTTATTTTAAAATACCAAATACCATACCTAATATCAATTTTTTTTAAAATTAAACTAAATACCATACCGAATACCAAAATATCGAATACCAAATACCAAAATTTTCGATTTCGGTACGGCAATTCGGTATTTATCAAATTATGCACAACCCTAACCAGATCCGAGGTGGCTGTATCCAGATCTGAAGTGGTTGTAGCCAGATATGAGGTTGTTGGGGCTAATAAAAGAGCTGATGCTAAAGTGGCCCAGTTCAGGATCGATGTTGAGGTCAACCAGGCCAAGGCCAAGAGCATGGTCGACCATGCTAAGTGGCAGGCTCAGAGGGAAGTTCTTGATGAGGTCAGTGCTCAGGGCTTCAGTGTTGCGGCCGAAATTGAAAATGCCAAGGCTGAGGAAACTAGAGCCCGAAGGCTGGCCTTCCCTGAGGAAGACTCCGAGAGCTCGAGTGAATCTGAGGACGGAGAAAATCCTGAGGACTTAGCCTCCGATGAAGACCAAGCCATTTAGGATATTAGGTTTCTTGTTTTTCTTTTGTATCTTTTCTGGGGCCGATTCGGCCTTTTGTAAAATTTTTTGAATATATATATATATATATATATATATATATATATATATATATATATATATATATATATATATATATATAAAAGGCTTTTCTTGCTCTTTTGATTCTTGTGTTTTTCCTTTGCTTTTCTGTATTTTACGAAGGTCGAAAATGCCTTAGCATAAAATTGTGTCCGAGGTTTAGACAATTTGATTGGAACTGAACTAGTATAGCCCTTAGGTTTTTCGATCGAGTGAGTGCTTGCTCGAACTTGAAGTAATGTAGCTCTTAGGCTTTTGTAAAAAAAAGTTGTTTAAGGCTTTCTCCCCTTTTCGGCTTGAAAAAGTTTTTTATCATTTATTTTTCCAAAAATTTTGTAATGCCTTAGCTCGAAATAAGGAATCGTTCAAGAGTTCAAGCAATTTTGTACTTATTATAGATTTCGAGGCTTGATATTATCGAAACCTTTTATGATTTTGCCAGGGGTAGCCTTTTTAACCGGTTTATGAAAGAATTCGAAGGCCTATTTTGTTACGGAATTTGGACGTCTCCGATCCGTGTTAATTCGGCCGTAACCTCTTTACTTCGGGATTTTTCCCTTGGGCTTATTTTCCCGTTTTAGTTCAAGCTTCCCCGAAGTGTCAGTCCCCGAGTGGGTTGGCCGTGGCCTATAAAAATCGAGGGTTTCCTAAAAGGTCATAGAACTCGAAATATTAATAATTCGATCTCGTTTATTTTTCGAACGACAGTCCTCGAGCATGGGGGTAATCATCCGAACCCTGGTCATGGTCGGCCCTACGGCCCTTAAGCCTGTTTATGTAATAAATCGAGAGTATGAAATTATAAAGTAGAAAAAGATTTCTAAGGCACGAGAAACTGGTAAAGAAAAAATACTTCTCTTTATAAATGATTATTACATGCATACATGTTCTCTGCCATGTCTCGAGAAAACTATGCAGGCATGGTTCGTTCGACCGTTTGGCCGTTAAAATTTTTTCCTATCGAGACCCTGCTGCCATGAAGTAACTTCCGCGCATCAAAGTTGATATTCGAGATGGCCCCCAGTATTCGAGGTTGATTGTAAAGAAGCCTCAGACACTGTTGAATTGTTCTAAGTTAGCACGATCAATGGTTGCCTCATTAAAAACCTCGTCGAAAAACCCGTTTGGGACAAAATCGGTCTAAGAAAAAAAGAGTGCAATGCGTGCTTTCAGACCTAAAGGCTTCGTGTCGAAGAATCTATCGTTGTTTCTGGTCGAACACCTGTAAAACTTAGTTTAAAATATAAATGAAAATGGGAGGGGTCGTACCTTAGCAGTAATATCATTTTAGGTGCGATATGTTCTAATTGCCCGACAATTGTTTTCCATTTATCATGCAAGCGTGTAGATTCCGTTTCCGATAATTTCGAGAACCTGATACGGTCTTTCCCAGTTTGGACCTAGTTTTCCTTCATTCGGATTTCGGGTGTTGAGGGTGACTTTTCTTAGCACCAAGTCCCCGATGTTAAAATGTCGAAGATTGGTTCTTCGATTGTAGTATCTTTCGATCCGCTATTTTTGGGCAGCCAATCAGATGAAAGGGGTTTCGCGTCTTTCGTTCAACAATTCTAGGCTCGTATTCATGGTCTCGTTATTCGACTCCTTTGTTACATATAAAAACCTGATGCTAGCTTCTCCGACCTCGACCGGGATCAAAGCTTCGGCGCCATAAACCAACGAGAACGGTGTTGCTCCGGTACTGGATTTCAATGTTGTGCGGTATGCCCATAGAACCTTAGGTAGTATTTCTCTCCATTTTCCTTTGGCGCCGGTCAATCTCTTCTGAAGATTTTGGATGATAGTTTTGTTGGTCGATTCGGCTTGTTCGTTCCCGCTGGGATTATAAGGTGTTGATAGGATCCTTTTAATCTTGTGATCCTCGAGAAATTTCGTTTCTTTGCTGCCGATAAATTGTTTTCCATTATCACATACAATCTCAGAGGGCATCCCGAATCGACATATGATGTGGTCCCAAATGAAGTCTATGACTTCCTTTTCTCTGACTTTCTCGAAAGCTTGTGCTTCAACCCATTTAGAGAATTAATCAGTCATAAACAAAATAAACTGAACCTTACCTGGGGCCCATAGGAGAGTGCCAACGATGTCCACTCCCCATTTCATGAAGGGCCATAGGGATAGGACCGAGTGGAGTAGTTCCTCGGGTTGATGAATCATGGGTGCATGCCTTTGGCATTTGTCGCATTTTTGAATGAATTCCCTTGCATCCTTGTCCATATCGGTCCAATAATACCCTGCTCTGATTACTTTGTTGACCAGCGAATCGACACAAGAATGATTTCCACAAGTCCCCTCATGAATTTCCCGTAGGATGTAATCGGTTTCTCCCGGTCCCAAATATATTGCCAATGGTCCATCGAACTTCCTTCTAAATAGCGTTCCGTCTTCGGACAATGTGAATTGTGCTGTCTTTGTGCGCAGAGCTCTTGACTCCTTTGGATCTGATGGAAGCTTCCCGTTCTTTAAGTACTCTATGTATTTGTTTCTCCAATCCCAGGTTAAATTTGTGGAGTTTATCTCGGCGTGACCTTCTTCGATTACCGTTCTCATGAGTTGTACGACAGTCCCCGAGTTGAGTTCGTCATCTTCGACCAATGAACCTAAGTTTGCAAGAGCGTCGGCCTCACTATTCTATTCTCGAGGTACACATTGCAAGGTTCATTCCTTACATCGATGTAGAGTCACCTGTAGTTTATCCAAGTACCTCTGTATTCGGTCTTCTCGGACTTCAAAGCTTCTAGGTAGTTCGAAGCCTGCAATCATGGCCTCATACTCGGCCTCATTGTTAGTTAATTTTGTAGTTCTGATAGACTGTCTAAATACATTACCTGTGGGTGATTTTAGTACGATACCTAGTCCGGACCCCTTCGCGTTCGAAGCACCGTCTGTATAGAGGGTCCAGACTCTCGATTTTAATAGTAGTTCTTTTTCAATCTCGGGTACGAAGGCCGACATAAAGTTAGCCACGAAGTCCGTCAGGATTTGAGACTTGATGGCGGTTCGGGGTCGATATTCAATATCGTACCCACAGATTTTTACGGCCCATTTGGCCAATCGACCCGAAAGCTTGGGTTTGTGCGCAAAATGTTTCGAAGAGGATAAGTTGTTACAATACATATTGTATGACATTGAAAGTATGGTTTTAGTTTCCTAGAGGCGCTTATTAAAGCAAGTGCCAATTTTTCTAAGTGTAGATATCTAGTTTCGGCCCCATCTAAGGTCCGACTAACATAATAGATAGGAAATTACGTACCTTGTTCTTCTCGGACAAGGACTCCACTTACCGCTATCTCCGAGACTACCAAGTACAGGTAAAGCTATTCGTCCACTTTCGGGATATGAAGCAGCGTCGGGCTCGATAAATACCGCTTTAGTTCTTCCAAGGCATGTTGGCATTCCGGGGTCCATGCAAAATTGCTCTTCTTCTTAAGCAGCGAGAAAAATCGGTGGCTCATATCTGAGGATCTCAAAATGAATCATCCTAGGGCGGCTATCCGCCCCGTTAGCCTTTGTATGACCTTTACATTATCCACTACCGTGATATCCTCAATAGTTTTGATTTTATCGGGGTTGATTTTGATTCCCCGATTGGACACCATAAAACCAAGAAGCTTGTCCGAGCCAACCCCGAATGCACACTTTTCGGAGTTGAGCTTCATATTGTACTCCCTCAGTATATCGAAAGTCTCCTGCAAATGCCTTAAATGGTGCTCTGCTCGCAGGGACTTGACTAACATGTCATCAATATAAACTTACATTGATTTTCCTATTTGTTCTTCGAACATTTGGTTTACTAGGCATTGATAAGTTGCACTAGCATTTTTTAGACCGAATGGCATTACATTATAACACTAGGTACCGTACTTAGTGATAAATGAGGTCTTTTCCTGATCCTCTGGGTTCATCTGTATCTGGTTGTACCCGGAATAAGCATCGAGAAAACTAAGACTCTCATGGCCAGCCGTGGGCAAAGAAAAAGAATCCTTGGGGCATGCTTTATTTAGGTCTTTATAATCTATACACATTCTAAGTTTGTTTCCCTTCTTAGGGACTACCACCACGTTTTCTAACCATTCGAGGTACTTTACTTCCCGAATGGATCCTATTTTGAGAAATTTGGTAACCTCGTCCTTGATGAAGGCATGTTTGACCTCGGACTGGGGCCTTCTTTTTTGCTTCACCGGATGGAATTTCGGATCCAAGCTTAGTCTATGAGTGGTGATTTCCGATGGGATCCTTGTCATGTCAAGACGGGACCAAGCGAAACAATCCATGTTAGTTATAAGAAATTTAATAAACTTTCTCCTGAGCTCGGGATTTAGTCCTGTGCCTAGGTATACCTTTCGTTCGGGCAGATGTTCGATTAGTGTGATTTTCTCCAGTTCTTCGACCGTTGATTTGGTAGCGTCGAAATCATCGGGGATCACGCAGGATCGAGGGAACCCATAATCATCATCTTCGTCAGTCTCTTGCTTCTCTGGTTGGGTCGAGGCTGGCGCTTGTGATTGGTATTTGGTATCATGTTTTTGCTTTGAATTGGACCCCTTTGTCTATGAGAGTCATGATACCGGAATCACTTCGTCGATGGAAAATATTTCCTTTGCGGCTGGTTGCTCCCCGTAGATTGTTTTGATTCCCTCCAGTGTTGGGAATTTTAGAACCTGGTGAAGGGTCGAGGGTACTACTCTCATGTTGTGGATCCACGGTCTCCTGAACAGGGTGTTATACCTCATGTCGCCCTCGATCACGTGGAAATTCATTTCTTGGATGGTCCCGGCCACGTTTACTAGCAGAATAATCTCGTCTTTAGTAGATACACATTCCATGTTGAATCCATTTAGTACCAGAGCTGCGGGCATGACGTGGTCCTGTAGATCGAGTTGCTCTACGACCTTCGATCGAATGATGTTGGCCGAACTACATGGATCAATTAACACACGCTTAACTTGAGTTTTATTCATAAGTACAGATATTATCAGTGTATCGTTATGGGGCTGCATGATTCCTTTTGCGTCTTCGTCAATAAAGGACGAGGTTCCTTTTAATATGTAATCATGAGCCCGAGATCGCTTCTCCCTTATAATCGACAACTTAGTGCGTTTAAACACTGGCCCTTGGGGAACATCGATCCCACTGATAATCATGTAAATAATGTGTTGCAGCTCTTCTTGCTCGTTTTGTCTATTGAGATCTCTGTTTTTGAAGTGATTCTTGGCCCGATCACTTAAATATTCTCGAAGGTGCCCTTCATTGAACAACCGGGCTACTTCTTCTCTCAACTGCCTGCAATCTTCCATTCTGTGGCCATGAGTACCATGATACTTGCACATTTGATTGGGATTTCTCTGGGCTAGATCGGTCTGCAGAGGTCGAGGCTATTTAGTATCTTTGATTCGTCCGATAGCCGATACTATGGTAGATACATCAATGTTGAAGTTATACTCTAACAATCGCGGTGCTTCCTTAGGTCCGGTATGCATGTCGAAACCATTCTTGTTCATCAGCCCTCGAGACCCTTGACCTCGATCACTTCTCCTTTCACCCCGTACGGAGTTATTTTCGGTTCCGCTGCCCCTACGATCTCCATTATACGGCTAGTATCGATTCCTGTTCAACCTCGATTCTCAATCAATGTCCCTTTTGATAACAGACCCAGAAAGGGCCCCCAACTGGTCGTCTTCAACTCTAATCTTTGACTGATATCGATTATGTACATCGGCCCAGGTAATAGTCGGGTACTTAATCAAGTTCTGCTTTAACTGTTGTGAAGCCATTGAGCTTCGTTCGTTTAGTCCTTGGGTGAAAGCTTGAACGTCCCAATCTTCCGTGAACGGTGGTAGATCCATTCATTCCATTTGGAAACGAGATACAAACTCTCTTAGCATCTCGTTATCTTTTTGCCTTACCTTGAAAAGGTCCGACTTCCTGGTCTCGACTTTTATGGCTCCGGCGTGTACTTTTACAAAAGAATCTGCAAGCATGGCAAAAGAATCGATAGAGTTAGGTTGTAAATTATGATACCATATCATTGCTCCCTTTGACAGGGTTTCCCCGAATTTCTTTAACAATACGGATTCGACCTCGTCGTCCTCTAGATCATTCCCTTTAATGGCACACGTGTAAGAAGTGAAATGTTCATTGGGGTCGGTTGTTCCATTATATTTAGGAATCTCAGGAATGCGAAACTTCTTGGGGATCGGTTTTGGAGCTGCGCTCGGGGGGAAAGGTTTTTGTACGAACTTTTTGGAATACAAACCCTTCAATATAGGTGGTTCCCCCAGGATCTGATCAACCCTGGAGTTATAAGTTTCTACTTTCTTGTCGTTTGCTTCAATACTTTTTTTTCCTGACTCTATCCGTTATGTCAGTTCCTCAAGCATCTTTATAATTTCGAGGCTAGTCCACGGTCCTTGTTCATTTGACCTTACTACAACTGGTCTCGTTCTATGGGTGACTTCTTGGGGTGGACCGGGCTCAGGTCTGCTCGGTGCCTAGGTTTGGCTCTGCAACTGAGCTGTCGCTACCTGTTGAGCTTGCAACATTTTAAAAATCATATGCAGGTTGATCCCGTCCTCTCCGTCATTTTGGGTATTTCGAACTGTAGATCTAGTTCCACCATGAATGCTGTTTTCGGGGCTAGAATGTTGGTTTGCTTTAATGGCCACATGCGAATTAACGTCAATTGGACCCACAGCCCGAGTTCCAAAGGGGTCAACGGGTGGCCTTTCATCCTCGGGTGTCACGTTGTTATTCTCATCTTGATGGCGAGTCGTTGTCGATAGGTAGGACCATTAACTGAGAGTTCGTCATTTTTAGCCTGAAATCAAATACACTTCCAAAAGCAAGTGTAAAATAGTGTGTTTTACAGAGATTTGTATCAAATAACCACTATTATCCCTAGCCCCACGGTGTGCGCCAAACTTTTTACCCGAAAAAACGGATAGCAATTGAATTTATACGTAGTTCTAAGGATACGTGGTATAACTTGGTACAAATTGGAAAAATAAGTAAATGAATATTGAAATTAGGTATAAAAGAAATGAATGCAAACCGAATGAATTAGTTGGCCTAAGCCTTCAGGTTTTATCACTCTCAAATTGAATGGATAATGATTGGTAGAAGAACAATATGAGACAATATCAAAGCCCAAAAAAGGATAATATTTGCTTGATGCTCTATAATTCTCAATGAATGTGATCCCCCTTCTACAAGTGATAACAACCCTTAATATATGGGAGAAATCCTATTTTGGATATAATTAAAAAATATGTAGTGCGGATCCCATGATAGATTAAATAATTATTCTTTCCTTGATTTGTGCTGTGATTTCCTCCGAGATTCTCTCCCTAATTGCGGCTATAACGACTTTATTGTTTCTTGGCTCGATCTTGATCCTGGCCGATCTCGATCTCGACCGATCTCGATCTTGATCAGTCTTCTGAGTCTTCGAGCTCGATCTTGGCCGACCTCGATCTTGATCGGTCTCTGGGTCTCGAGCTCGACAACATATACTTCGCACCATGGCTCGATATTATAATGATAAACCTCGGACGACCACATTCCAATCTCGATTAGTCATACGAAGGGCATATTCGGTTTTGACCGTATACAACGATCAATTTTTAATCTAAACATCACTATTCTCTCTATTGGAGTTACCGATTAATCCTTTCCTATTCTTGATAATGCAATAATTATATTCATATTTCTATCCTTGAAGTCAAGTCAATATAAAATAAAATTTATTAAAAAAATCAAAGTACTTCGTGCAAATCACGGGCATACTCAGTGGGATCAAAAAGAGAAGGAAAAAAAAACAAGAAGATTAGATGATAGAAGAAAAAATTTCTTTTCTCATTGCGTAGTAGAAAGATAAATTACAAAAAGGCATTAGTGAGTTAAGAATCCATTAAGCATTAATTGAGACTCCCTTTAAATTGTTTCAAGTGGATAGGTTGTTAAGCTAAGAATTTGTTGCGTTTTTTCTTTAAAGGGTGTGAATGGAAAGTGGAATAGGCACTTTTTAGACCGCACCTCTCCATATCATCCTTTTTTTGTCTATAAATTTAGAGATTTGGCCTCATTTTTAAGATATGAAAAATCTGAAATCTTCTCCTCTCTTTCCTACATTGTTGTAATATTTCCTAAATAAACATAAGTGTCAAGTGTGATTTGCTCCGTTTGTTGAGTTCGCTGAAATTCTATAATTTGAAGTGCCGCTATTACAGAATAGTTATTTCGTTCTATCGTGGGAGGAATTAATCCGTATACCTTGGACAACAGTGAAGAGATTAAATTTCTTAAGGACACACTGTGAATTCAGTGCGCTCAGATTTAATTTTGTTCTTCTTATGCATTTCTGTTTCTCTTTTACTTTACATGATTTTTTGATTTTGAACACAGGTTACCAACATAATTCACATTGACTAAACACAGCATCAATTTTTTACTTTTTAATTCTGCCAAAAAGCATGTCCAAAATGCGTTGCTAATTTGTTGTAATTATTTATGACTGCTTTTCAGGTTGTTAAAATAATTTTTTAATTTTCGTTTTTTACAAGCCTAATTTGGAAATTTTAAACTGTTATAGTATAAAGTTATAACAACCCGGCCTTTTGGTTATTCGCTAGTGTTGCATGCTTTTTAGTCGTAGTATGTGTTCATAGGGCAGAAATTAAATAGTGCTCTCGTATTTTTGGACCTGTAATTAAAAAATAACTACTATCATAGAGCTCACAAGTGAAACTTTACGATAATATCCTAAAGTTTTACCCTTCAAAATTTCATGACAATAATTATTTTTCAATTACAAAACATTAAAAGTAACTATTTGTAAATTTTACCCGTTCGTATGTTGATATATGGTATATAAATATTGTTATAATTATGTTATGACGCATTGCTAAGCCCATGTAGCAACCCTGTGTTTATTTTCTTTTTTAATGATAAAACTTGTTTTGCTCGAATTAACACACAATATCAATCAGTCAAGTGATCAAGAATCATTCACAGTGCCATTATGTCAACCACAACATCTATAACCAACATGTTCTAGTGACAAGTTAATAAAATAGCACAACTAAACTCTGGTTTTCTGCTTCAGAGAAACATCTATGTTTTCGAAAATTACAATCAACCATTACGCTGATTAACATATATCATTCTCCAAGACTATTATAGAAAATTTATCTGACTAAATCCTACATATCTAAGGTTTATCTTGAACGAAAAAACTCAGTTGGTTTTGGAAAATCAAAATCCCCAACTTTCAAAAACAGTACGACAAACTAGACATTGTTGTGGTGTCTCTACTTCAACGTGACACCCTTTTTTCCCGTCAAAAGGAGATTAGCATTAGTACATTGTTTGATTATCGGAATAAAGATATACTAATCCCAAAATAGAATATATAATCGTATTTATCTCATCTTTAGTTGTGTGTATTAGTTAGTAGTGGATAAATTTTATAATAAAATGATAGAATTATCTATATCCTATGTGATAATTTCAGCCCATGAGATATTCTTGTCTATTCCACCTGATAACCTAAACATAGATAACAAAGGTAGTTGTACTTTGTAGAATACACAAGTTGCCATAAAAGGCCAAAATATTACTACAAGTACTAGTAAATAAATGACCTGATTGAACTAGTACCTAATTATCCAGTACAATTTTTGTTAACCAATTATTCAAAAACCTTTGTTTTGCTCTAGAACTTTCTTCAATATATTGTAGTCATAAAAGCAAAATATTAAACGTCTTCCAAAAAAGCAGTAAACTAAACTTGCAACCGTTTCCTTTGCAAAAATTATCAACCATATACATTCCAATATACTAATTCAATCTCTTTCAAAAAAATAACCAAAATAACATGCTAAATATGTACATATATAGCAATATATAATGAATATTATCTTCTTTTTTAAGAAATGATTCTTTACTGAGATGCTGCAATCATAGTGGTGGGGGCAACGTTCATGAAATAACCATATCCTAAGCTTGACTCTTATTGACTTGGCTTTGAACAATATAAAGAAAATAAATTGCAATAAGTTGACCGACTTTTATTCTGTTTTATAAACACAACGCAAATGGTGTCAATTGGAACAATTTGAGCTCACACCTATTTAACCCATTCAACTAGTCCAAGGTTAGATAGGTTATTGACCCGCCCATTTGTTGAGGTCAATCCATCAGCCCATCGCAGCCCTTTTAAAGTGGGGCTGAGTTTTAGCCCAAATTGATCCACAAATAACTTAACTAAAATATTTTTAAATTTTATCTTTGTTTGATATGTTATATATGACTATAATAAAAGAATATTTTTTTTGATAATTAAACAATTCATAAGAAAACAATACATATTAATTAAAGTTTGGTAAGAGTTGTGCGAGTTGGGTTATGACCCGAATTTTAGCCTATATTGGCCAGCTCATCTCAATCCAAGAAACTTTGTGACAGATCATTTATTGATTTAGTACATTTTGACCCGCCCAAAATTAGCACAACCCGTCCTTTTGACACAAGTGTCAGCTCGTGTTTTAATAGGCGGGGCGTAAGGCGAAGCGTTTTACATATGCTTCAACGAGGCGTAAGCCCCATAGGTATTTAATTTTTAATATTTTATAAAATAATATAATTACAGTAAATATTTATAAACAGGTAAAATTACATAAAAATTGAAAAAAATTATAAATATGTGAATATATATAGATGTGCTCCATACCCACAAAAACTAGTCAAAATAATCTATTATACGATACTTAGAAAAAACTAGTCAAAACAATCTATTATACACTACTTAGAAGTTCAAGTAACTTGAATCAAAAAGAATAAAGTTTTCTACATGGAGGAACAAAAATGAACTAACCTTCAATTTAAACTTTGAACTTGCTGCTATGAAGGAGAATGGAGTTCTCTTTGCATTTGTAAAAAAAAAATTGAATATTCGTTGCTTTTGGGAGACATTAACAGACTAGCGGACAAGATAAAGAATTGGTAAAGACCGTGAATTGGGGGCTTCAATCAATAAAAAAGATCTTTACTTTTAAATTTAATACATTTCAGTTCTTTTTTAAAACTTTTGAGTAATTATCAAACTGAATTTTGAAAATTTGGGTATTATACGAATGACTTATTCGACAAATTTTGTTTTAATTTGAAAAAATCTCTGGGACTTACGCCTCACTAAAAAAACTCGCCTCAAACACCCGGGCGTATGCCTCTTGAGACTTTCGCCCCACACCATCGCTCCAGGGCGTTTTTGGTGCGCCTCGCCCCGAAAACGCTTTTTAAAACACCGGTGTCAACTACAAGGCAAGCGGATAGGATCTTTTTTCTTTTTGCTACTTTTTTCCTCTTCTTATTCCTGCACTTTAATCAGTTTTCACATTTTCACTGTCAACATGTAAACTTTTATGTCGAACATTATCGATTATCTGTTTAATTTCCACCTTTTTGTTTCTTTCTATATTCCCTTTATTTTTTATTTTTTTGAAATCTTGGTGCTATATAATGGAGCGGCTTTGAACTTTGGCAACACCACACAAATCCAGTATCCATATTCCCTTGAAAGATTCTATTTCTAGTGCATATGGATAAGCAAATTTTCTTGTTGATTCTTCTCTTTCTAGGTCAATATTACTTGCTTTCTATATCAGCTGCTTCCTTAAATGAGACAGACCAAGATGCTCTACTGACTTTCCAAAATCTTGTTACAAGTCCAAGTCATTTTCTGGCCAAAAACTGGACTAAGAATACTTCTTTTTGCTCTTGGTTTGGTGTCACTTGCAATTCAAAAAGGCAAAGGGTTGTGTCTTTGGCTCTTCCAAATTTGCAACTTCAAGGCACAATATCTCCATCTTTGGCCAATTTGTCCTTTCTAAGAGAGCTCAATCTTGTGAACAACAACTTCCAAGGAAATATTCCAACAAGTCTATTTCAACACCAAAGAATTCAAAATATTTCATTAGCTTTTAACAAACTTAGTGGTGAAATATGGCAAGGGCCATGGTATTCACCTGAACTTAGAGTCTTGGATCTTACCAACAATAACCTCACAGGTATCATCCCTCTTTCAATTGGAAATGCCACAAAATTGCTAAACTTAAGTTTGCGTAGGAATAGAATCAACGGCAATATTCCAAATGATATTGGTAATTTGAGCCAACTTGCAATGTTGTCTTTGTCCCATAATCAATTAACAGGTCCCATTCCTGCAATACTTTTTAATATCTCCTCGCTAATTGCCATACATTTGCGAACCAATAGCCTTTCTGGTCCTTTATTGCTCAATGTAGGGAATATTAAATCCAATCTAAAGATTCTTAGTATACCATACAATCAAATTTCTGGTGACTTTCCTTCCAATATTTGCCAATTCACAGAGCTCAGAGTGTTTTCTATAGCTTTCAACAATATAACTGGAGAAATACCCAGAAATATTGGTTGTTTAGCTAAGTTGAAGAAGTTCTTTGTTGGAAACAACGCTATAAATGGGACTCTTCCTACATCATTGGGCAATATTTCCACTCTACAATCTCTTCATTGTCCAAACAATCGTGTAGAGGGGCCAATTCCTTTAGAATTAGGGAAGCTATCAAATTTAAGGTTGTTAGATTTCGCTGAAAATTATAATCTTATTGGTGAAATTCCAAAGGCTATTTTCAATATATCTTCTTTGGAATTCATTTCTTTAAGTTTAAACAACCTCTCGGGGAGAATTCCAGCCACTACAGGTCTTCATCTTCCGAACCTTAACGGGCTTTACTTGGCGAAAAATCAGATTGAAGGGGAAATTCCGCCGTTCATAATAAATTCTACCAAGCTTACTGAGTTGGTGTTAGCTGGAAACTTTTTCACTGGAAAAATTCCTACTAATTTGGGAAATCTTCGCGAGCTACAAGGATTGTTCTTAGTAATGAATCAACTTACCAATGAACCAAGTGAACCTGAGTTGTTATTCTTGAATTCTTTGGTGGACTGTAGGATGTTGCAATATCTATCATTTGGTTACAATCCATTGAACGGAATTCTTCCCAATTCTATTGGGAATCTTTCATCTGCTATTGAATATTTTGAAATAGCAAATGCACGTATCAATGGCCCCATACCCAAAAGTATAGGCAACATGACCGGTCTAACGATGCTAGACTTTCAGAAAAACAACTTGATGGGGAGTATTCCTTTTGAGGTTAGTAAGCTTAAACAACTCCAAGGGCTATATCTACATAAAAATAAATTACAAGGACATATTCCAAAGGTAGTATGTCAATTATCTAGCTTGGTTCAGTTGATTCTGCATAGTAATGAGCTCTCTGGGGTGATCCCTGAATGTATAGGAAATCTAAGCATGCTACAAGAACTTTGGTTGGGATCTAACAATTTTGCCTCAAAGTTACCTTTGAGCCTTTGGCAGTTGGCAGGTCTTCTCCATCTAAACATTTCAAGGAATTCTATACAGGGAGAAGTTCCACTTAATATTGGAGAACTAAAGGCCATTGTAGGACTTGATCTTTCTGGTAACCACTTTTCAGGCATGATACCAAGCAGAATAGGCGAGCTCGAGAACATGCAATATCTTTCTCTATCAAACAACTCATTTTTGGGTTCAATTCCATCATCCTTTTCCAACTTGATAAGCATGGAGTTCTTGGATCTGTCATTAAATGCTATTTCAGGTACTATTCCTATGTCATTGGAAAAATTGTCGCGCCTTAAAAGTATCAATGTTTCATTTAATGATTTGGAAGGTGAAATACCCAATGGTGGTGTGTTTGCAAATTCCACTCCGCAATCTTTCGTAGGCAACAAAGGTCTATGCGGAATGCACATGTTGGAAGTTCCTGCTTGCGCTATTACTAATCCTAGACGTCATTCAAAGTTTAAGAAGCTTGTGCTAAAAATTGTTACTCCAGTGGTTACTTCATCCTTTCTGATATTCTTCTTGGTCTCAATTTGGATAATGATACAACAAAGGAAGGGAAAGTCAAAAGATGCAGAAAAGGTAACAGAGCTCAGAACTTATCAATTGATTTCTTATCACGAGATTCGACGAGCAACAAATAACTTTGATGTGTCAAATTTAATTGGGGTGGGAGGTTCTGGATCTGTGTATAGAGGCACATTATCTAGTGGAACTGTGGTGGCAATAAAGGTTTTGGACTTGCAAAATGAGGAAGCATGCAAGAGGTTTGATACTGAATGTGAAGTGATCAGAAATGTTAGGCATAGAAATCTTGTACCGGTGATTACTACTTGCTCTAGCGAACACATAAGAGCCTTTGTCCTGCAATATATGCCCAATGGGAGTCTTGATAATTGGTTGTACAAAGAAGAGTCTCACTTGAACCTCCTTCAAAGAGTTACCATAATGCTTGATGTGGCTGTGGCAATTGAATATCTGCATCATGATTATGACACTCCGATAATTCATTGTGACCTAAAGCCAGCCAATGTTCTTTTGGATAAAGATATGGTGGCTCATGTTGGTGATTTTGGCATCTCTAAAATTTTAGCAGGAAACAAGTCCACAGCACATACCGCGACATTGGGCACTCTTGGTTACATTGCACCAGGTACACTAGTCTCTTACTCTTTTTCCCTTATCATACTTGAGCCTTTCCAAATTTTAGAACTAAATAAAAGTAAGTCTTTGTTAGTATAGTTTATGGTTATACTTCAAACAAGTAATTGTTTTCTTAATTTTCTTTCTTCTAAGAATATGGCTCGGAGGGAATTGTGTCCACTAGTGGTGATGTTTACAGTTATGGCATCATGTTGATGGAGGTTTTAGCAAAAAGAAGACCAGTCAATGAAGATATATTCAATGAAAGTCTTGGCATAAGGGAGTGGATGAGACGAGCATTTTCAGGGACTATGATAGAAATTGTGGATGCTAATCTTTTTTTTGAGGATAAGATTACTTCCAAAAGTGAAATTTGCATAGCCTCCATGATAGAATTGGCTTTGGACTGCACAAATGAAAAGCCAGAATCAAGGATAACTATGAAAGATGTAGTCAAGAGGCTTAACAAAATCAAGAACACATTTTTGGAAAGTAGAAGTTAGCATCTCTTAAGGTGGTGTTCTTTCTGAGTTGCAAGTTAATATGTCGCTTTTTGTTTACCAGATTTCTTTAATATAGTCTTCCATACTACTTGGAGTCATGTACTGTTTGTAGTTTTGAGTGTTGAATTCTCTCTTGTTGTAATTTTATATTTGAGTGGTTGTAAACCTATTTTACGTTTTTAGTATTTATGGTTTGAATGCTAATTATGAAGGTGTTTAGCAGCACTATTTGGCTTTCTGTTTGCAAGCTTGGAAATATCTATGCCACATCTTATCGCCTCTAATTCATATTTTTGATTCATTAGTTTATTCCTTTGTATTCAATAATTTAATAAACCATTTTATTTTTAACTCAATGTGTAGTGAAAATAAAATATTTGCGCCTTACTTTTGTTGTTGGGAATAAACCCCCCAGAAATATTATTCACGTTAATATCAACGGAATAATAACGTAGTATCGAGATACGGTAATCAACAAGAATAAAAAGAACAATAAGGACACAAATATTTTAACGTGGAAAACCCTTCTGAATAAGAAAAAAAACCAGAGTCTGAGAGAAGCAAAATAATCTACTATAATGAGGAAGTTACACTCTGTAGTCCCAAGTAAATACTCGAAATTCTTACCTCACTACAATATCGCTCGCACTCTCTATTTTTTCTCACATATAATTTTTCTTGTCCGTGAAATACTCGAAGCTTTGTTGCTTTTATGTGTTTCAACAAAGAAGCCGAGAGCTACTTTTTATAGGCGAAGTCACATTTCCTCCGACCAATAGGAATGCTTGCTTTACTTGCAATTTGCCAACTTGCATTCTAGCAAGTTGTTGCCAAAAAAGATTTGGCCCTTGGTGTCCGATTTCTCATTTTTCTATTTATTTTATTTATGGGGCTCGACTCCGTCAATCTCCCCCTCCAGATCTATTCTAGTGAAGGAGGTAATGTCGAGCTTCTAGTTTAAGTGCATGCCGACAAGTTCTTTGTACAACTCGAATTTGTCTCTTGGTTAGCATATCTGCAGAATTCTTAATTGTAGAAATCTTTAGAACTTGCAGAGATTCACTCTCTACCTTTTCTCGGATCCAATGATATCTCACATCGATATGTTTGGTCCTTGCATGGTACATGGAGTTCTTGCTCAAGTCTATTGCACTTTGACTGTTACAATAGACAACATACTCCTTCTGATACAAGCCAGGCTCTTGAAGGAACCGTTTCAGCCAAATCATCTCCTTGCCAGCTTTAGTAGCGGCAATGTACTCCGCTTCAGTTTTAGAGAGTGCGACACACTTCTGTAACCTCGACTGTCATGATATAGCTCCCCCTGAAAATGTAAACAAATATCCAGTAGTAGATTTTCTGTTATCAATGTCACCCCTGCCATATCCGCATCTTTATAGCCTTTCAAGACTGGATCAGATCCTTCAAAGCACAAACAATCGCCTGCGGTACCTCTCAGGTACTTAAGCATCCACTTGACTTCTTCCCAGTGTTATTTTTCAGGAGTTTCAAGAAACCTGCAGACAACACCGACTGCATGAGCAATATCAGGTCAAGTTCATACTATTGCATACATCAAACTTCCGACGGCAGAGGAAGAAGGAACTTTGGTCATGCACTTCTTTTCCTCCATTGTTGTAGGACACATCTTCTTGCTCAACTTCAGATGACTAGCAAGAGGTGTGTTGACTGGCTTAGCACTCTTCATGTTGAGGCGTTCTAGTACACATTCAATGTACTTCTCCTGAGACAACCACAACTTTATGCTTTTTCTCTTTCGAACAATCTTCATTCACAGAATTTGTTGTGTTGGGCCCATGCCCTTCATATTAAATGACTTGGACAAATCTCCCTTCAATTTTGCTATCAGCTCCTTGTCTTTTCCTACAATTAACATGTCATCTACATACAACAACAAAATAATGAAGTTGTTGTCAGAAAATCTTTTGAAGTATACACATGGATCACACTATGTCTTTATGTAAGTTTGACTTTTCATGAATGAGTCAAACTTCTTGTACCACTGCTTTGGTGCCTGCTTCATACCATAAAGACTCTTATTCAGTTTGCACACCATGTGTTTCCTTTCAACTACTTCAAATCCTTCTGGATGCTCTATATAAATCTCCTCTTCTAAATCTCCATGAAGAAATGAAGTTTCCACGTCCAACTGCTCCACTTCAAGATCTAGGCTAGCGGCTGAGCTCAAAATTGTTCGAATATAAGTCATTTTGACAACAAGTGAGAAACTTTCGTCAAAATCAATACTTTTATTCTGTTCAAAGATTTTTACCACCAATCGAGCTTTGTATCTGACCAACTTGCCATTTCCATCTTTCTTGAGTTTCAAGACTCATTTGCATTTGAGTGGTCTTTTACCCATTGGAAGTTCAACCAGCTTGTATGCACCATTTTTCTGTAGAGATTTCATCTCTTCTTGTATGGCTTTCATCCATTGGTTCTTTTCTGGATGAGACATCACCTCCTTAAGACTTTCTGGCTCCCCATTATCACTGATGAGGACATACTCTGTGGAAGGGTACATGCATGACTCTACCCTTGGCCTCTCTGATCTCCTCATAGGCTAAGGTTCTTCTTCTTCCTGAGTGGGGTACTCCACTTGCTTGACATCATCATTAAGTTGCTCCCCCTGCTCTATAACCTCACCAGGTTGCTTCCCCTACTCGGCAACCTCGTCGGTCCTACTTTCTGCACTTGTGGGATTGTTAGAAGTAGAAGGAATGGTAACAAGGTTAGGGATTATACCATTCTTGGCCTTCTCTGGCTAATCATCTACAACTCCATCTTCACTTTCTCGGAAGATTACATATCTGCTTCTAATGACCTTCTTATTTATTGGATCCCATAATCTGTACCCGGATTTTTCATCTCCATATCCGATCAATATGCAGGGAACAAATTTATCATCCAGCTTTGTTCTCTGCTCATTTGGTACATGTGCAAAAGCTCTTCAACCGAACACCTTCAGATGTGAGTGGGACACTTCCTTGTTGGTCCAAACTCTCTCTGGGATGTCAACCTCCAATGGAACTGATGGACTCTTATTGATCAGGTAGCACGCTGTCTGAACTGCTTCACTCTAAAATGACTTAGGTAGTTTAGCCATTCTGAGCATGCTTCTCACCTTCTGAACAAATGGTACGGTTCATTCTCGCAGCTACACCATTTTGTTGTGGAATTCCAGGAACTGTCTTTTCATGTCCGATTTCATGGCTCGAACAATACTCTTCAAATTTCCTTGAAGTGTATTCACCTCTATTGTTAGTTCGGAGATGCTTTAGCTTTCGACCTGTCTTCCTTTCCACCAGAGCATGAAACTTCTGGAAAACTTGAAACACTTGATCTTTCGTTTTCAAGATATAAACCAACAATTTCCATGAAGCATCATCAATAAAAGTAACAAAATATTTGTTACTGCCCATTGATTCAATTTCTATCGGACCACAAATATTAGAATATACCAAATCAAGTATATTCAATTTTCTTTCAGACGATGTCTGAAATAAGACTCTATGCTACTTACCAAATAAACAGTAGTCACAAGGTTTTATCGTTGTAACTTTGGCAAAAGTGATAAGTGATTTTCTCGAAAGAATCTGCAATCCCTTCTCTCTCATATGACCCATTCTTTTGTGCCACAAATCTACAGAAATCTCATTTTGTGCCGCGTTCAATTCACCTCGGCATATTTCTGCATTTGTCATGTACAATGTGCCATGAGTAACTCCCTTTGCAATCACCAATGATTCCTTGGTGAGTCTCCACTTTTGATTTGCAAAATAGTTCTCGTATCCATCTTGGTCTAAAGCTATTCCCGAGATTAAGTTCATCCGCAAATCATGTACATGATGTATGCCCTTTAGAACCAATGTACATCCGACATTTGTCTTGATACAAATCACCGATCCCCGCAATCTCTGAGTAACTCGTGTTACCATTCTCACTGTGCCAAAATCACGTGCTACATATCTGCAAAAATATTTTGTTACCAGTATGGCATGGTAAGATGCAGCTGTGTCAACCACCCATTCCGACTCTAGACCTGCCAAGTGCATGCATTCCTCTTCCTCATTTATAAAAAGAACAACATTATCATTATTTTGTACTATGGCGGTTGTGTTGTCGTCATTCGTTTGGATATTACTTTCACCTTTGCCCTTTCTTAGATTTGGGCAATCTCTTTTAAGTGACCCGGTTGATTGCAATTGTAGCAGTTTCTAACTTTTGATTTGGATCGGTTCTTGGACTTCTCACGACCTTCAGATCTATCATAGTTTCTTGAACTCCTTTGATAACTCCCTCCTCTACCTTCTGTGATGAGAGTCTGTCCTTGATTTTCAGGTTTCTTTCTCATCTTTTCATTTAGTAGAAGAGCCGATGTGACGTCCTTCAACTCAATAGTGGTTTTGCCGTGCAGTATGGTTGTTGCCAAATAATCGTATGAAGATGGCAATGAGTTTAAGAGCAATATGACTTTATCCTCTTACCCGATCTTTACTCCGAGGTTGGCAAGCTGCGTGATTAGTCTATTAAACACATTTAAACGTAACAAAATATTTGTGCCTTCACCCATATGTAGGGCGTATAATTGCTTCTTCATATACAATTTATTTGTCAACGTTTTGGATATGTATAGGCTTTCCAACCTTGTCCAAATTACACATGCAATGTCTTCATCAATGATGTTGTTTACTATATCATCTGATAAGTGCAACCTAATTGCACTAGTAGCCTTTTCATCCAAGTCAGTCCAATCCTAAAATTTTATGGTATTAGACTTTTTGGCATCAACATCTAGTACCTTATGTAATCCTTGTTGGATTCGCAAATCCCTCATCATTTTTTGTCATGTTGAAAAATCGCTATCTCCGTTAAATTTTATTACATCGTACTTTACTCCGGACATTTATTTCACCAGGTATAGTATTACCGACAGTAAATAGTATTTCTGTGAACGAGCAGAACCTGTGCTCTGATATCGGTTATTGGGAATAAACCCCCCACAGAAATATTATTCACAGTAATAATAACGGAATAATAACATAGTACCGAGATACGGTAATCAATAAGAATTAAAAAACAACAAGGACACGCATATTTTAACGTGAAAAAACCTTCTGAATAAGGAAAAAACCACGGGTCTGAAAGGAGCAAAGTAATCTATTATAATGATAAATTTTACACTCCGTAATCCCGAGTAAATGCTTCGGGAACAATTATACACGCAAAAAAAAAAAAACCATCTTTTGAGATTTCTAGTTCAATACAATATCGTTCAAACTCTCTATTTTTTCCTCGCACAATATTTTTCTTATCTGGGAAATATTTGAAGCTTTGTTGCTTCTATGTGTTTCAACAAAGAAGCCGAGAGATCCTTTTTATAGGCAAAGTCACCTTTCCTCCAACCAATATGAATGCTTGCTTTACTTGCAATTTGCCAACTTGCATTCTAGCAAGTTGTTGCCAAAACCGATTTGGCCCTTGATGTCTGATTTCTCATTTTTCTATTTGTTTTATTTATGGGGCCGGACCCCACCAAAATTTTGGGAGGGAATATTTAAATTCTCACATCCAAGTAATCAAGAAAACCCTTCAACACTTGAGAACAAGGAGTTACTGTCCCAACAAGATGAAGATGTTGCATTGGGAAACATATAAGATGAGTCAGAATACCCGATACAGTGCTTGATTCTCTGGGCATAGTCACTTTAGCTACAGAAGTATTCCAACAAGTCTATTTCAACACCAAAGAATTCAAAATATTTCATTGGCTTTTAACAAACTTAGTGGTGAAATATGGCATGGGCCATGGTATTTACCCGAATTGAGATTCTTGGATCTTACCAACAATAACCTCACAGGTATCATCCTGCTTTCTATTGGAAATGCCACTAAACTTAAGTTTTCTAGGAATTGTAACGGCAACATTCCAAAGGAGATTGGTAATTTGAGCCAACTTTTAATGTTGTCATTGCCCCACAATCAATTAACAAGTTCCATTCCTGCAACACTTTTTAGTATCTCCTCTCTAATTGCCATACATTTGCGAACCAATAGCTTTTCTGGTCCTCTATTGCTCAATGTAGGGAATCTTAAATCAAATCTAAAGATTTTTGGTATACCATACAATCAAATTTCTGGCAACTTTCCTTCCAATATTTGCCAATTCACAAAGCGCAGAGTTTACTCCATACCTTTTAGTAGTATAATGTTGGGAATAAAATCTCCACATAAATAATATTTACGGTGATAAAAGCGAAATAATAACGTAGTACCGAGATATGATAATTAACAAGAATAAAATAGTGACAACGACATCAAGATTTTTACGTGGAAAACCCTTTTGAGTAGGAAAAAAAATCACGGCCCCGAGACGAGCAACTGATATCACTATAGCAAGGAATTTTACATTTTGTAGGTTTGAGTAAAATACTCCAAAGACCACTATAACACTCAAAAGAAATAACCCTCTTTTAATATTCCCACCTCATACAATATCGCTCACTCTCTATTTTTATCACAAACTATTTTCTTTTACCCTGTCTGTGATGCCTCACTTTTTCTTTCTCTCTGTTGGTGCGTAGAAATAAGAGACGAAACTCTCCTTTTATAGGCGGAACCTCGCTCTCTCATGCCTACTATATTTGACATTTTTTTCTTCTGCATATTTGCAAATCCCATAGCCTAAATCTCATAGCCTACCAATGTTGACAATGCAGAAAAAGAAAAGGTAGCTGCCAATCAAAGGAAGAAAGTTACCTTCCTTAATTTATGGGATGGACCCCACAAATCTCCTCCTCTAGTCCCATTCACCTGAAGGAGGTAACACCGGAGGTTTTAGTTCAAGTGCATGCCGACAAGTTCTTTGCATAGCTCAAACTTGTCTCTTGGTACTACCTTGGTTAGCATATCCGCATGATTCTCACTTGTATGGATCTTCTTGACCTGCATAGATCCATCCTTTATCCTTTCTCGAATCCAATGATATCTCACGTCGATATGCTTAATCCTTGCATGATACATGGTATTTTTGCTCAGGGCTATTGCACTTTGACTGTCACAATAGACGACATACTCATTTTGATGTAATCCAAGCTCTCGAAGGAACCATTTCAGCCAAACCATCTCTTTGACAGCTTCAGTAGTGGTAATATACTCTGCTTCAGTTATAGAGAGTGCAACACACTTCTGCAACTTCGACTGCTATGATATAGCTCCCCCTGAAAATGTGAACAGGTATCCTGTAGTAGATTTACGATTATCAAGATCACCTGCCATATCAACATCCGTGTAGACCTTCAAGATTGGATCAGATCCTCCAAAGCACATGCAATCTTATATAGTACCTCTTAGATACCTGAGTATCCACTTGACTACTTTCCAATATTCCTTTCTAGAATTTTCAAGGAATTTGCTAACAACACTGACTGCATAAGCAATATCAGGTCTGGTGCAGGCCATTGCATACATCAAGCTTCCGACTGCTGAAGAATAAGGAACTCTACCCATGTTCCCTTTCTCCCCCACTGTTGTAGGATATATTTTCTTGCTCAACTTTAGATGACTAGCAAGAGGTGTACTGGTTGGCTTAGCATTCTTCATGTTGAAGCGTTCTAGTACACGTTCAATGTACTTCTCCTGAGACAGCCACAACTTTCTGATTATTCACTCCGAACTATATTCATACCGAGAATTTGTTGTGCTGGGCCCAAGTCCTTCATATCAAATGACTTGGACAAATCTCCCTTCAACTTTGCGATCAACCCCTTGTCTTTTCCTACAATTAACATGGCATCCACATATAACAACAATATAATAAAGTTATTTTCAAAAAATCTTTTGAAGTATACACATGGATCAGAATATGTCTTTGTGTAAGTTTGACTTTTCATGAATGAGTCAAACTTCATGTACCATTGCCTTGGTTCCTGTTTCAACCCATAGAGACTCTTATTCAGTTTGCATACCATGTGTTTCCTTTCAGCTACTTTAAATCCTTATGGCTGCTCCATATAGATCTCCTCTTCTAAATCTCCGTGAAAAAATGCAGTTTTCACGTCCAACTGCTCCACTTCAAGATCTAGGCTAGTTGCTAAGCTCAAGATTATTCGAATAGAAGTCATTTTGACAACATGTGAGAAAATTTCGTCAAAATCAATACCTTTCTTCTATTCGAAGCCTTTTACCACCAATCGAGCTTTATATCTGACCAGCTTGCCATTTCCATCTTTCTTGAGTTTAAAGACCCGCTTACATTTGAGTGATCTTTTACCCTTTGGAAGTTCAACCAGCTTGTATGTGCCATTTTTTTGAAAAGATTCCATCTCCTCTTATATGGCTTTCATCCACTGGTTCTTTTCTAGATGAGACATCACCTCCTTAAGACATTCTGGACCCCCATCACTGATGAGGACATACTTCGTGGAAGGGTACCTGCATGACTCTACCTTTCGCCTTCCTGATCTCCTCAGAGGTTGAGGTTGTTATTCTCCCTGAGTGGGGTGATCCACTTACTCGACATCATCATCAAGTTGCTCCCCCTACTTTATAACCTCACCAGGTTGCTCCCTCTGCTCGGCAACCTCGTCGGTCGTACTTTCTGCACTTGTGGGATTGTTAGAAGTAGAAGAAATAGTAACAAGGTTAGGAATAATACCATTCTTGGTCTTCTCTAACATATCATTAGCAGTTCCAACTTCACTTTCTCGGAAGACTATATCTCTGCTTCTGATGACCTTCTTCTTTACGGGATCCCACAATCTATATCCGAATTCTTCATCTCCAGATCTGATGAATATGCAAGGAACAAATTTATCATCCTGCTTTGTTCTCTGCTCATTTGGTATATGTGCAAAAACTTTGCAACCGAACACCTTCACATGCGAGTAGGACACCTCCTTGTTGGTCCAAACTCTCTCTGGGATGTCAAACGCCAACGGAACTGATGGAGTCCTATTGATCAGGTAACATGTTGTCTGAATTGCTTCACCACAGAATGACTTAGACAGTTTAGCCATTATGAGCATGCTTCTCACCTTCTCCACAATAGTGCGGTTCATCCTTTCAGCTACGCCATTATGTTGTGGGGTTCCAGAAACTGTCTTTTCATGTCTGATCCCATGGTTCGAACTGTACTCTTCAAATTCTCTTGAAGTGTACTCACCTCCATTTTCACTTCGGAGATGCTTTAGCTTTTGGCCTATCTCCATTTCCACCATAGCATGTAACTTCTGGAAAACTTGAAACACCTTATCTTTGGTTTTCAAAATATAAACCCATAATGTTTGTGAAGCATCATCAATAAAAGTAACAAAATATTTGTTACCGCCTATCGATTCAATTTTGATTGGACCACAAACATCATAATATACCAAATCAAGTATATTCAATTTTCTTTCAGACGATGTCTGAAATGAGACTCTATGTTGCTTACCAAATAAACAATAATTACAAGGTTTTACCGTTGTACCTTTGGTATAATAAATGAGTGATTTCCTGAAAAGAATCTGCAATCCCTTCTTGCTCATATGACCCATACTTTTGTGTCATAAATCTACATAAATCTCATCTTGTGCCGCGTTCAATTCACCTTGGCATATTTCTGCCTTTGTCCTGTACAACATGCTACGAGCAACTCCCTTTACAATCACCAATGATCCCTTGGTGAGTCTCCACTTTTGATTTGTAAAATAGTTCTCGTATCCATCTAGATCTAAAGCAATTTTCGAGATCAAGTTCAACCGTAAATCAGGTACATGTCACATGTCCTTTAGAACCAATGTGCATCCAACATTTGTCTTGATACAAATGTCACCAATCCCCACAATCTTTGAGTAACTTGTGTTACCCATTCTCACAAGGCCGAAATCACCTGCTACATATCTACAAAACAGATCTCTTACCAGTGTGGCATGGTAAGATGTTGTTGAATCAACCACCCATTCCGACTCTGGACCTAATAAGTGCATGCATTCCACTTCCTTATTTATAAAAAGGAAAACATTATCATTATTTTGCACTATGGAGGTTGTGTTGTCGTCATTCTTCTGGCCACTAGTTTCACCTTTGTCCTTCCTTGGATTTGGGCAATCTCTTTTGAAGTGATCTGGTTGATCACAATTGTAGCAATTTCTAGCTCTTAATTTGGATCGATTCTTAGACTTCCTACGAGCTCCGGATCTACCATAGTTGCTTGAACTCCTTTGATAACTCATGCCTCTACCTTTTGTGATGAGAGCATGTCCTTGATTTTCAAGCTTCTTTCTCATCTTCTCATTGAGTAGAAGGGCCGATGTGATATCTTTCAACTCAATGGTAGTTTTACCGTGCAAGATGGTTGTTGCCAGATTATCGTATGAAGATGGCAACGAGTTCAACAACAAGATGGCTTTATCTTCTTCCTCGATTTTCACTCCGAGATTAGCGAGCTGTGTGATTAGTCCACAGCTTGCCCATGTGTAGGGTGTATAGCTGCTTCTTCAGGTACAATTTATTTGTTAGCGTTTTGGACATGTGTAGGCTTTCCAACCTTGTCCAAATGCCACGTGTGGTGTCTTCATCAATGATGTTATTTATCTCATCATCTGATAAGTGCAACTTCATTGCACTAGCAGCCCTTTCATCCAAGTCAGCTAAATCCTTAACTTTCATGATATCAGACATTTTGGCATCAACATCTAGTACCTTGTGTAATCCTTGTTGGATGAGCATGTCTCTCATCCTTCTTTGCCATGTTGAGAAATCTCTATCGCCATTAAATTTTGCTACCTCATACTTTACTCTGTATATTTTTATTTTTCACCGAGTATAGTACTACCGACAGTGAATAATATTTCTGTGAACGAGCAGAACTTGTGCTCTGATACCAGTTGTTGGGAATAAACCCCCCCACAAAAATAATATTCACGGTAATAAAAACGGAATAATAACGTAGCACCGAGATATGGTAACTAACAAGAATAAAATAGTGACAACGACACTAAAATTTTACGTGAAAAACTATTTTGAATAAGGGAAAAAATCACGGCCCCGAGACGAGCAACTGATATCACTATAGTAAGGAATTTTATATTTTGTAGGTTCGAGTAAAATACTCCAAAGACCACTACAATACTCAAAAGAAATAATCCTCTTTTGATATTCCCACCTCACTACAATATCGCTCACTCTCTATTTTTGTCACAGATTATTTTCTTATACCCTATCTGTGATGCCTCACTCTTTTTTTCTCTCTTTGTTGGTGTGTAGAAATGAGAGTCGAAGCTCTCCTTTCATAGGCGGAACCTCACTTTCTCACGCCTACTATATTTCACATTTTTTTCTTCTGCAAATTTGCAAATCCTATGGCCTAAATGTCATAGCTTACCAATGTTGATAATGCAAAAAAAGAAAAGGTGGCTGCCAATCAAAGGAAGAAAGTTAGCTTCCTTAATTTATGGGATGGACCTCACATATAACCGGAGAAATACCCAAAAATATTGGTTGTGGAGCCAAGCTTAAGAAGTTCTTTGTTGGAAATAACGCTATAAAATGGGATTACTCCTGCGTCAGTGGGCAATATTTCCACTCTACAATCTCTTCAGTGTCCAAACAATCGTGTAGAGGGACCAATTCCTTTAGAATTCGGGAAGCTATCAAATTTAAGGTTGTTAGATTTTGCCGAAAGTTATAATTTTATTGGTGAAATTCCAAAGACTATTTTCAATATATCTTCCTTGGAATTCATTTCTTTAAGTTTCAACAACCTCTCGGGAGAATTCCAGAAGAAATGACTCTTAAACAGTATCTGTTATAAAATATTGTATTACGGAGAATAAGGTTTAGCTTGAGCCATGTTAATGACACCGTCCTTAAGGAGATTTTACTCACATCGTGATGAATAAAATTAGACATATCCCCAGGATTCAACAAGTTCTTCTAGTATAAACTAGGAGCAGAATCAACAAAGATTAATCGAAAGAAAACCCAGCACAATAAAAGAATATGAGAAGAAAAGTATTTACTTTTTCTACTTTTTTCACACTTTTCTACAATGAACACAAGACTATATATATATATAGTCCAAAATAGAATGCATCTGATTATTAAGAAACAATGCGTATGTTATTTGAAAACAAACGTAATCATTAGTAAATGAAAACGTTTTGAAATATCATTAGAATTAAGACTAAACAGTCAGTTTGCTTTTGCTAGAATAACGTTCAAGAATGAAAAGCCAATAAGGCTTTAATAACAAAACGTTAAAGTTTAAGGCTAGAAAATGACAAACGTTCTAGTTTCATAGATATAGGTATTCAAAATCAGTTTATTATTTTCAAAATTGAATTGAAAATTACACAATCTGTTACAAACAACAACAACAACCACCACCTAATATAATCTCACTAGTGGGGTCTGGGAAGGATAGTGTGTACGCTGACCTTACTCTTACTCTGGGGTAGAGAGGTTGTTTCCGATAGACCCTCGGCTCCCTCCTTCCAAGAGCTCCCCACCTTGCTCTTGGGGTGACTCGAACTCACAACATATTGGTTGAAAGTGAAGGATGCTTACCACTAGAGCAACTCACAATCTGCTACAAACAATAAAAGTAATTGGTATAATAAAGACCCATTAATATTATATCAAAGGATTGAACCTAGACATTAATTTGATTACAGTCAAACCTCTTAATAAAGGATAAAAAGTACATGTTTTGAGTGTGTTTGTGTGTTAATTCTTATGTGAGTTGCGGGAGTTCACACCGCTTTTGAGGGAAAATATGATCATTACACGTTTCTTATGTGTAGGAACAAACTTATGTGGAAAATAATCAAATAGAAGAAAAATTGGTAAAAAAAGAGCTGAAGAGAAAAGTCTCAGACATCGAAGCGAGATTCACTTTGCCAGACTAGGACCAGAGCAGAAGAAACCAGCTTCTCCTATCCGAAATAGAAGAAGGAAAATTCACCCCATACAAACCCTAGTCGCTACAAATACATCCTAAAACTTGCTTTTGAGTGGGAGACACTACTTTGGAGGGAGAGAAGACTTTGAAAAGGCAAGATCACGCTTGGAGCAAGGAGACGGATTCAGCTTCACACTTTTTCCTCTTTCTTCCTACTTTCCAATATTGTTATGAATTCTAGTGTTGTATTTTTACATAATAGCATGAGTAGCTAATTTCTTATCTAGGGCTTTGATGGAACCTTTTGGAGGATGAAGTCTTGTTACTTTTTATATAATTGAGCCTTTGAATTTCTCTACTTGTTTAACTACGTGCTTATTTTAGTTGATTGAAGAGTTCTTAATTGACCGTGCCTATTTATTATGTACTACTAGGAAATGGTATATATTTAGGTAGTTGTTGAACAACATCACTCCTAACGTATACGAGGAATCAATACAGACGGTTTAAAGGTAGAATTAGAAATAACGAAATATTAGTGCGATCAAAGTGAACAGTGAACTAGTGCCAACTAGCGTAGTTCGGCAAACTAAGTTTATTAATGATGTACATAAATTAGTGTTAAGTATTACTCTTATTATCATATATTGGGTACTGTGAAAAGAAACTTGTACTTGCAGGTATGAAAATAAAAAAAAATTCAACTTCTATAAGTTAAAGCAACAAATCAGTTGGAATGTGAAAACTGCAATCAACAAGGCTTATCCTAATTGTAGTCTCAAGTTGCCTTGGAATAGCTTTTGCGACACATTATTAAGGTTGCACCCCAGACAAAATTGTATTGGAGTGCAATGGCAAAAACCAGAGATTGGAACTTTCAAGTTGAACACATATGAGAGTTTTAAGAAGAATGATGGGAGAGCTAAACTGGGAGGTACTTTGAGGAAAGACAGCAACGACATTATCATGGCATTCTCATTCCCTTGCAACTTCAATCACGATCTAGCAGAAGCTTATGCAGCACTTTTTGGAATGACTTGTGCATACAAAATGGCTATACAACTTTCACCTTAGAGCTTGATTCACTCTTGCTAGTTGATATTTTAAGGGAGGAGAAGGAGACTAATTATAGGATGGATCAAATCACCGATAAGATTATACATATGATTTAAATGGCAAAAATACATATCAAGCATTGCTACAGAGAGGCTAAGGGCCCCATATCAAGCATTGTCTTAATTAACAAAAGATAAGAGTGAGTTACTCTAGTGGTGAGTATCCTTCGCTTTCAACCAAGAGGTTGTGAGTTCGAGTCACCCCAAGAGCAAGGTAGTGAGTTCTTAGAGGGAGGGAGCCGAAAGTCTATCGTCTATCGAAAATAACCTCTCTACCCTAGGGTAGGAGTAAAATCTGCGTAAAAACTACCCTCCCCAAACCCCACTAGTGGGATTATACTGGGTTGTTGTTGTTGTTTTGATTAAGTAAAAGAGTTTGGATAAAAATAAGTTAAGTAGAAGGATCGGGATATCAAATCGGAACAAGCTTAGGGGTCTACTAGGCCATTCTGCCATAAATATTAGATTAAAATCTATGAAAATGAATTCTTTCCCTTGAACTTTCAGGTTATAAAATTACTGAATTTGGGTTGAATTTAATATGAAAAGTTAGCTGTTAAGCAGTTTGCTAAAATAGTTGGCGGTTTTTTTAATTACTAGTCAATTTGCCGCGCTTCGTGCTAATCTAAAAAAAAGTATGGATGAAAATTTATTGTTAAAATTTTTATAATTAACGTTTTTTTATCTAATTAAATTTTTGATTGCTCCCTTTTAAAATTTTCAAGACTCGCTTTCTCTAATTTTATACACATCGAAGGGCTAAATCTTCTTTTCTTGATGAGAATAAAATTGGATAATATATTAAGATAATGTGCTTGAATGAACATTAACTATTGACCTCTGTACCTCCTTGTGCTATTTACGATATTTTGATGATATCCTACGTCATATCACAAAATTATACCATCAATATCTGTCTATTAAACAACTCAATTTTAAAAACAAAAGATCTACACAGATATATTATATATAATAAAAATTTTAAATTCAACTCAACAAATAGTTCTTCTATGTGTTATAGTAAAAATTTTATTATATAATTTCAAAAGTAATAAATAATAAATTATTCAACGCAAGGTTATGTTTTATGTTTCTATAATATCTTTATATTATCCTTCAATTTCATTCTTTTTATATACTTTTGTATTTGGAGTATTGTTAAATTTCCAAAATAAGGTATTAAAGAAAAGTGAGAGAAAATATAATCACTTCTACAATTTTTAATTGAAGTTCAACACAAAGTTCAGTTATTTTTGTATTTCTATAGTTCCATAATTTTGTGATATTATATTAATTTCAAGATGCAAAATATGACCAATACCAAATAATCAAGGCAAAAAAACACATTACAGACATCATCACATCAGACATACATATAATTTTCCACCATTTATCATGAAAAAAATAAATCAGTTTCTTTTACACAAAAAGTTTAAATATATATTTTTTTAAGAAGACAGTCCCCCTTTCATGGTATCTTTAGGTATTGCTCTCAAAAGAATGTTGTCAAAATGAGCTAAATTTAAGCTTTCAAGAATGGTAAAAGCAGTAAAAATATTCTAATACTACTAAAGTAGGAATTACATGGAGTTGATTAAGAAGGTGCATAGGCTATCAAGGTAGCTTGGAAAACCAAAGGCCATCTTGTCACTCTCCTTTTTTTAGTGCTGCTGGTGTTCTTTCTTATTTGTATACCTTTAAACATCATAAAATAACTCGTCAAACTTTCCAATCCTTCCCCTTTCCTATTTAAAAATGATCACTTCAGATTATAGAAGAAAAAGGTAATAGTGCACGAAATGATATTTTAAAAATGTCAATTTTGTTCCACTTCACAAAATCATTTTGGCATAAGCAGATACCTGAATATAATCCTCAAAAAAATCAAAACAAATGATGCCTCGAACTATTTGATTGACAAAATGCATGCCGCAATCTCTGAAATTCACAATTGGTATATCTTATCTTTATTACAGTACAAAGATATACTTACTGAGCAAAAAACTATTTTCTCATCCTACTTTAGACCAAAAGCACCTTCTGCTCACTACAAATTTATTCCAAAGATGAAGAAAAACATCTTAATGCTCCTCTTAAGTACCACAAAATTTCAGATTTGGCATCAAGCAAAAGTTCCATTCAAGAAGAAGTTTTTACGGCTAATAGTAATTTCCTCCAAGTTGTGCAAATGCTTGGTTATACATTGTGCAAAATTTATCATTATCAATCAAGTTACTGATACCTTCATAAGAAAAATAAATCAGGTACAATTATGTAATACACTATATTTTATTAATAAGGGCGTATAAGTCTTTAATTAAAGTTTTTAAAAAAAGAAATAATAGGAGAATGGGCTAAAGCCCATTAAAAGGAGAAATGTGAAAAGGGGAAAAGGGACGCAACAAAGCTGCTGCTAAACAAAAGAGAAGAAACCAAAAAAAAAACATAGAGGAAGAAGAAGAAGAAGAAGAAGAAAGAAGCTAGAACCAAACCTTGAGAAATTTTAATTACGCACTAATTCTTACGGGTAATACTCGAATTTTTCATATGGGTTCTTTTGTTCTGATAATTCTTTTTATCTCAGTTCATATATTTGAAAGGTTTCACAAGGTATAAGAAATTTAATACCAATAAGAGTTATTCTGGGCAAATTATACAATTGGAAGTTGGTCAATGTTACTGTAGGATAAATTCACTTTGAAAAAAAGAAGGAATATTATGGACAGTAATGCAGTTTCAATTTATGAACACGATTAAGGAAATTGAACAGTACAGGTAATAAACCATATAAATACCTTTTTATTTAAAAGATTTTGGACTAATTTAAATTACTCATAGCATGGGTAAATATAATTCGGCGAATTGATGATAAAATATAAAACTCGGAGGATTGAATATTCTAAATTAATAATGGATTTAGCCTAAATGAGGCAATTAACACGAGATCGGTGTTGATATGATTATACATTGATTGGAGGAAGTTGTACGAATTGCTTGAGGTGGAGCATTTGGTACTCGGCACGAGTACTGTGAGTCGCAATCTTACCGCAATTTGTGTTTTTCAAAACTTGCATGATTTACATATGATTTTAATATGAATATGTCACCAATTATTTTGAGTTGCATGTGGGACAAATCTTTTACTCGATATGATACCGAAATAGTTATTTGACATAAATACCGTTGTTTTAAATATTTCTGTTGTCACTAGATATATTTTACCGTTAATTGAATTTACTGTTATCGAAATGAAATTACATGATTTGATAAGAACCGAAATGCCCTATATTATTTTAAAATATTTTCTTATGAGTATATACGGATACAGAGACATATATATATATATATTCTGACTTGTCCCAATAAAAACGGTTGTGGTTAAGTGTTATTACTCACTGGGCTAGCGACTCATTCCCTGCTAATTCTTTTTTACAGAGACAGCAGTTGACGCATGCGAGGATTTCGTTAATTAGAGTGCACAGGTTGATAGTTTTTGGTGAGCCTCACACTTATTCGTGTGGGCGGAGATTTTATTTATTGTTATGGTATTTTCTTTGAACTCTTAGAGTCACTCCATAGTCATCCTTTTAGTGTCGTGAGTATTTATTTGTTGATATGGACTAGTTACTAGTATTATACTTTCTTTCCGTATTTTTAGAGTTGGTTTTGGTTTTATTATATTGAGGAGGTTGGTAATATTAGTGAAAACCCGTCTGTAGTTAGTTGATGAAGATTGTGACTGATTTAGGTGAATACTGGTTGGTTGTTACTTGTTTATGAGACAGAAAAGTTTTGGGGTTAGTACAAAAACATGGGAAACTCTGTTCGATTTTCTGTAAAATACCGTTGAGGCTTACTTGGGGGCACTTGCTGCTAAGTGCCAGTCATGATCCTAAATTGGGTCGTGACAAAGTTGGTATCAGAGCTTTGTCTTTAAGTCCAGAGTCATGGAGCAATGTTTAATAGAGTCTTGTTCATGGGTATGTAGGCGCCCATACTTATGATCTTGAGGATACTGAACATCTAGGAATGTTTTCCCTTCTTTCATTCTTTGATCGTGCGTTGTGATAACTTGAGATTGACTTTGAAATATTTCTTTCGCAGATGGCTAGGACACTCACACCCTCAGCTGCTGGACGTGGTGCTACCCGGGGTGGTGGTCAAGTTGGAGTTCATCAAACTAGAAGACGGGTTGCCCCTCAACCTGAAGTTGGGAACATGGGTCAACCCCAAGTTGTTATGCCAGATCAAGTACAAGGGCAGGGAGTTCAGGACGCTCCACCACCAGTGCCAATTGTTGTGCCTACTGTTGCCTTACCTGCAGACGGAGTGGCAAGGTAATTATGCCGCTTCATGCCGCTCAAACTTGTCCACACTGCCTCGATAAGCCTTTGCCAAACTTGTCTTGCCTGTCCCAAGACTTTGGCCAATACTTATTCCCCTGACAATGTTTCTCGTCCATTGTCCCACATGATCGTTCTGCTCCCGCATAGGCCCATGGCAAGGCCATCATACCACAATCCTTGCCACAGCCGCGCCACGTCCGATGACAAAGAATCAGGTCCTAACAAGCTGTCACAGGGTCAAATTGGGCCAATTTTTCGTGCCTAATTGACACTGCGCGACAGCAACCTGACACTCACGTTACTCAGCATTTTCCAACACTTAGCCAACTTTTCAACAAGTCCGTCCTTAAACAAAATTCGGCAGCAACATAAAGAGAACACAATCAAGTACAGGAAAATCCAACCTTTGCATTAATATGAAAATATACAAAGGACCCCTCACTTTGCTATGAACACAAATCGTTCATAGCCCACTTCGACTAGCCAAGATCACAAGTTGATCTTGTCACACTAAGACTTGCCCAAATGCCTAGCCTTAGCCCACTTCTGAAACACTCAGAAACCCTCACGTTTCTTTCTTGTTTCCCACTTTACTATGAACACAATTCGTTCACAGTCCACTTCGTCTAAGCAAAGATCACAAGTCGATCTTGCACACTAAGACCTGCCCAATTCCCAGCCTTAGCCCCCGTTTGAAACACTTAGAAACCCTCACGTTTCTCTCTTGTTTCCCACTTGGAAGTCTCACAACAGAACTTCCTTTCGAAGACACTCTTCTTCTTTTGAAGACCCTCTTCTACTTCTTCTCTCTTGAATTCCACACGAAATTCCCACCTATTTATAAGTATAGGTGCTGCCACTGGCAGATCTGAAGGGACAATATTACAAAGGGGCAGTCAATTCTAGTGCTTGTTCCACTTCAAGCACTAAATCAGCACTTTGACCACTTAATGGGGCATTATCCACGAAATGGCCTTCATCAGCATGCATTGTGGAGCACTTGGCCCTGTTTTCTGGAGCACTCAGCTCTTTGGTGGAGTACTGGCCCCACCTTCCACTGAAATCTGCCTTGCACACAGCTTTGCTAATTCTGTCCTAACATTGTAGTTGACATCCCCAACTACTTAGGCTATTTTTCCCACACGAAATGACATTACATACAAGCATTAAACAGACATAGATACAAGTCATTACAAAACTACAACGGCCCACTGCTTTGGCATGTGCACTGCATGTGCCCCTTTTGTTGGTCAGCTATTGCACGCCCAAGGCTGGTATTACTCCCAGCCTTGGCTGATTTTGACATTGCTCCGCGCCAATGTCTTTGTCCGCAACCTACTGTCCATGATTTTGCCGCACACGCCCGACACTCTTTGCCGCCCGCACATTGCCTTAGCTGCATTCCTGCCTTGTATATGTCAACACTTGTTTCACCCATGCCATTTCTTGTATTTTGTCTCACATAGCTTTACCTTAGCTATTAAAACCCTTTGCCATCATTCTGTGCCCCCGCAATTTAGCTTAGCTTGTACTTGGCGCTCCCACAATCCGAATTGCCCGTACCTTTGTCTTTGGCGCGCATGCCGCTTCATGCCGCTCAAACTTGTCTGCACTGCCTCGAAAAACCTTTGCCAAACTTGTCTTGCCTGTCCCAAGACTTTGGCCAATACTTGTTCCCCTGACAATGTTTCTCGTCCATTGTCCCGCATGATCGTTCTGCTCCCGCATAGGCCCATGGCAAGGCCATCATGCCACAATCCTTGCCACAGCCACGCCACGTCCGATGACAAAGAATCAGGTCCTAACAAACCACCCGCACCCTTTGAAATCGACGTCTTCGTCGAGCCGACTTAACGAATCAACCCCAAGGGGTTGTTGACATACAGCTCCCCTGGAGGTGCATTCGTATTTGCCACAATGGCATTTGCCTCCGCCGTTTGTTCCTGTCTCTCCGCAGCCAGCATAACATTCACCCTAGCCTGCACCGGATAATCCCTTTTCAAGTGCGGTCCCCCACAAGTGAAGCAGCCACTGAATTTGCCGCTTCCGTCCTTGCCCTTGGAAGTCTCCGTCTACCTTCCATTTTTGGCAAGACCCACGTCTTCGGCAGCCTGGCCTTTCCCACTTTTCTTTCATTCCTTTCCCTTGTCCTTTCTTCCGTCGAACTTTGAATGCGAAGACTCAGTAGGGTCATGACCTATATTGAGGTCAGCCAACACATCTGCCGCTGCAATTGCAGTAGAGAGGCTTTTAACATTCTGCCTTCTCAACTCTAATTGCGCCCAACCCTTCAACCCGCTCATGAAGTAATGCAGCTTGTCTTCCTCTGCCATGTTACTTACATTGAGCATCAAGGATGAAAATTCCTTGACATACTCCCTTACCATACCACTTTGTTTCAAATGGCACAGTCCGTCTCTCGCCACCCACGATGAGTTAGTTGGAAGGAATTGGGATTTTAATTCCTTCTTCAACGTCTCCCAAGTTTCAATCTTGGGCAGTCCAGCACTTTCCGCTTCTACTACTCGTGTACGCCACCATACCTTTGCATCATCCGTCAAATACATCGGTGTGATGGTCACTTTTTCATCATTCGGCACACGAGCAGCCAGGAAATACTGCTCCATATCCCACAAGAAATTTTCCAGTTCTTTGGCACTTCTTGCACCGCCATAAGCCTTTGGCCCCGGGATCCTCACTTTGGTGCGATCATTGTTTCTAGGGTCATTATTTTGTAACGCCCTTCAAAGTTGAACCACCTACTCGCGCAGTTCTTCCTCATCCTTGCGTACTAAGGCCATTTCTGCCAGCGCAGTCTCATACCTCGCTGCATAATCTTCCCCTAGGCGGGCCATTCTCGCAAGAACAGAAGAATTGAAACCCATTTCAAGAGCCTGCCCAACGAGTGCTTCCAATTGTTCCACTCTTTGGCGCAGTTCCGCATCTGTGCCACCAGCCATATTCTCAAACAGCAACACAAACTCTGCTACTGATCGTCTTACCACCGCTACGAACTTTGCTCTACTCTGATATTACTTTATCAGGGAGTCTGTCTCTCGCCACCCACGACGAGTTAGTTGGAAGGAATTGGGATTTTAATTCCTTTTTCAACGTCTCCCAAGTTTCAATCTTGGGCAGTCCAGCACTTTCCGCTTCTACTACTCGTGTACGCCACCATACCTTTGCATCATCCGTCAAATACATCGGTGTGATGGTCACTTTTTCATCATTCGGCACACGAGCAGCCAGGAAATACTGCTCCATGGCCCGCAAGAAATTTTCCAGTTCTTTGGCACTTCTTGCACCGCCATAAGCCTTTGGCTCCGGGATCCTCACTTTGGTGCGATCATTGTTTCTAGGGGCATTATTTTGTAACGCCCTTTAAAGTTGAACCACCTCCTCGCGTAGTTCTTCCTCATCCTTGCGTACCAAGGCCATTTCTTCCAGTGTAGTCTCATACCTCGCTGCATAATCTTCCTCTAGGCGGGCCATTCTCGCAAGAACAGAAGAATCGGAACCCATTTCAAGAGCCTGCCCAACGAGTGCTTCCAATTGTTCCACTCTTTGGCGCAGTTCCGCATCTGTGCCACCAGCCATATTCTCAAACAGCAATACAAACTCTGCTACTGATCGTCTTACCACCGCTACGAACTTTGCTCTACTCTGATATTACTTTATCAAGGAGTCCGTCTCTCACCACCCACGACGAGTTAGTTGGAAGGAATTGGGATTTTAATTCCTTCTTCAACGTCTCCCAAGTTTCAATCTTGGGCAGTCCAGCACTTTTCGCTTCTACTACTCGTGTACGCCACCATACCTTTGCATCATCCGTCAAATACATCGGTGTGATGGTCACTTTTTCATCATTAGACACACGAGCAGCCAGGAAATACTGCTCCATAGCCCACAAGAAATTTTCCAGTTCTTTGGCACTTCTTGCACCGCCATAAGCCTTTGGCTCCGGGATCCTCACTTTGGTGCGATCATTGTTTCTAGGGGCATTATTTTGTAACGCCCTTTAAAGTTGAACCACCTCCTCGCGCAGTTCTTCCTCATCCTTGCGTACCAAGGCCATTTCTTCCAGCGTAGTCTCATACCTCGCTGCATAATCTTCCTCTAGGCGGGCCATTCTCGCAAGAACAGAAGAATCGGAACCCATTTCAAGAGCCTGCCCAACGAGTGCTTCCAATTGTTCCACTCTTTGGCGCAGTTCCGCATCTGTGCCACCAGCCATATTCTCAAACAGCAACACAAACTCTGCTACTGATCGTCTTACCACCGCTACGAACTTTGCTCTACTCTGATATTACTTTATCGGGGCAGCTCTGATACCGGCTGTCACAGGGTCAAATTGGGCCAATTTTTCGCGCCTAATTGACACTGCGCGGCAGCAACCTGACACTTAGCCTTTTCCAACACTTAGCAAATTTTCAACAAGTCCGGCCTTAAACAAAATTCGGCAGCAACATAAAGAGAACACAATCAAGTACGGGAAAATCCCAACCTTTGCATTAATATGAAAATATAAAAAGGACCCCTCACTTTGCTATGAACACAAATCGTTCATAGCCCACTTCGACCAGCCAAGATCACAAGTTGATCTTGTCACACTAAGACCTGCCCAAATGCCTAGCCTTAGCCCACTTCTGAAACACTCAGAAACCCTCACGTTTCTTTCTTGGTTCCCACTTTACTATGAACACAATTCGTTCACAGTCCACTTCGTCTAAGCAAAGATCACAAGTCGATCTTGCACACTAAGACCTGCCCAATGCCCAGCCTTAGCCCCCGTTTGAAACACTTAGAAACCCTCACGTTTCTCTCTTGTTTCCCACTTGGAAGTCTCACAACAGAACTTCCTTTCGATGACACTCTTCTTCTTTTGAAGACCCTCTTCTACTTATTCTCTCTGCGGAATTCCTCACGAAATTCCCACCTATTTATAAGTATAGGTGCTGCCACTGGCAGATCTGAAGGGACAATATTACAAAGGGAAAATTCATTCTAGTGCTTGTTCCACTCCAAGCACTAAATCAGCACCTTGACCACTTAATGGGGCATTATCCACGAAATAGCCTTCATCAACATGCATTGTGGAGCACTTGGCCCTGTTTTCTGGAGCACTCAGCTCTTTGGTGGAGTGCTGGCCCCACCTTCCACTGAAACCTGCCTTGTACACAACTTAGTTAATTCTGTCCTAACATTGTAGTTGACATCCCCAACTACTTAGGCTATTTTTCCCACACGAAATGACATTACATACAAGCAATAAACAGACATATATACAAGTCATTACAAAACTATAACGGCCCACTACTTTGGCATGTGCACTGCATGTGCCCCTTTTGTTGGTCAGCTATTGCACGCCCAAGGCTGGCATTACGCCCAGCCTTGGCTGATTTTGACATTGCTCCGCGCCAATGTCTTTGTCCGCAACCTGCTGTCCATGATTTTGCCGCACACGCCCGACACTCTTTGCCGCCCGCACATTGCCTTAGCTGCATTCCTGCCTTGTATTTGTCAACACTTGTTTCACCCATGACATTTCTTGTATTTTGTCTCACATAGCTTTACCTTAGCTATTGAAATCCTTTGCCATCATTCCGTGCCCCCGCAATTTAGCTTAGCTTGTACTTGGCGCTCCCACAATCCGAACTACCCGTACCTTTATCTTTGGCGCGCATGCCGCTTCATGCCGCCCAAACTTGTCCGCACTGCCTCGACAAGCCTTTGCCAAACTTGTCTTGCATGTCCCAAGACTTTGGCCAATACTTGTTCCCCTGATAATGTTTCTCGTTCATTGTCCCGCATGATCGTTCCGCTCCCGCATAGGCCCATGGCAAGGCCATCATGCCACAATCCTAGCCACAGCCGCGCCACGTCCGATGACAAAGAATCAGGTCCTAACACTTGGAAAACCAAAGGCCATCTTGTCACTCTCCTTTTTTTAGTGCTGCTGGTGTTCTTTCTTATTTGTATACCTTTAAACACCATAAAATCACTCGTCAAACGTTCCAATCCTTCCCCTTTCCTATTTAAAAATGATCACTTCAGATTATAAAAGAAAAAGGTAATAGTGCACGAAATGATATTTTAAAAATGTCAATTTTGTTCCACTTCACAAAATCATTTTGGCATAAGAAGATACCTGAATATAATCCTCAAAAAAATCAAAACAAATGATGCCTCGAACTATTTGATTGACAAAATGCATGCCGCAATCTCTGAAATTCACAATTGGTATATCTTATCTTTATTACAGTACAAAGATATACTTACTGAGCAAAAAACTATTTTCTCATCCAACTTTAGACCAAAAGCACCTTCTGCTCACTACAAATTTATTCCAAAGATGAAGAAAAACATCTTAATGCTCCTCTTAAGTACCACAAAATTTCAGATTTGGCATCAAGCAAAAGTTCCATTCAAGAAGAAGTTTTTACGGCTAATAGTAATTTCCTCCAAGTTGTGCAAATGCTTGGTTATACATTGTGCAAAATTTATCATTATCAATCAAGTTACTGATACCTTCATAAGAAAAATAAATCAGGTACAATTATGTAATACACTATATTTTATTAATAAGGGCATATAAGTCTTTAATTAAAGTTTTTTAAAAAAGAAATAATAGGAGAATGGGCTAAAGCCCATTAAAAGGAGAAATGTGAAAAGGGGAAAAGGGACGCAACAAAGCTGCTGCTAAACAAAAGAGAAGAAACCAAAAAAAAACATAGAGGAAGAAGAAGAAGAAGAAGAAGAAGAAGAAGAAGAAAGAAGCTAGAACCAAACCTTGAGAAATTTTAATTACGCACTAATTCTTACGGGTAATACTCGAATTTTTCATATGGGTTCTTTTGTTCTGATAATTCTTTTTATCTCAGTTCATATATTTGAAAGGTTTCACAAGGTATAAGAAATTTAATACCAATAAGAGTTATTCTGGGCAAATTATACAATTGGAAGTTGGTCAATGTTACTGTAGGATAAATTCACTTTGAAAAAAAGAAGGAATATTATGGACAGTAATGCAGTTTCAATTTATGCACACGATTAAGGAAATTGAACAGTACAGGTAATAAACCATATAATTACCTTTTTATTTAAAAGATTTTGGACTAATTTAAATTACTCATAGCATGGGTAAATATAATTCGGCGAATTGATGATAAAATATAAAACTCGGAGGATTGAGTATTCTAAATTAATGATGGATTTAGCCTAAATGAGGCAATTAACACGAGATCGGTGTTGATATAATTATACATTGATTGGAGGAAGTTGTACGAATTGCTTGAGGTGGAGCATTTGGTACTCGGCACGAGTACTGTGAGTCGTAATCTTACCGCAATTTATGTTTTTCATAACTTGCATGATTTACGTATGATTTTTAATATGAATATGTCACCGATTATTTTGAGTTGCATGTGGGATAAATCTTTTACTCGATATGATACCGAAATAGTTATTTGACATAATTACCATTATTTTAAATATTCTTGTTGTCACTATATATGTTTTACCGTTAATTGAATTTACTGTTATCGAAATGAAATTACATGATTTGATAAGAACCGAAATGCCCTATATTGTTTAAAAATATTTTCCTATGAGTATATACGAATTATAGAGAGGGCATTCTTATGATATTTTCTGTTTAATATATATATATATATATATATATATATATATATATATATATATATATATATATATATATATATATATATATATATATTCTGCATTGTCCCAATAAAAACGGTTGTGGTTAAGTATTATTACTCACTGGGCTAGCGACTCATTTCCTGCTAATTCTTTTTTTTACAGAGACAGCAGTTGACGCAGGCGAGGATTTCGTTAATTAGAGTGCACAGGTTGATAGTTTTTGGTGAGCCTCACACTTATTCGCGTGGGCGGAGATTCCATTTATTGTTATGGTCATTTCTTTGAACACTTAGAGTCGCTCCATAGTCATCCTTTTAGTGTCGTGATTATTTATTTGTTGATATGGACTAGTTACTAGTATTATACTTTCTTTCCGTATTTTTAGAGTTGGTTTTAGTTTTATTATATTGAGGAGGTTGGTAATATTAGTGAAAACCCGTTTGTGGTTAGTTGATGGAGATTGTGACTGATTTAGGTGAATACTGGTTGGTTGTTACTTGTTTATGAGACAGAAAAGTTTTTGGGTTAGTACAAAAATATGGGAAACTCTGTCCGATTTTCTGTAAAATACCGTTGAGGCTTACTTGGGGGCACTTGCTGCTAAGTGCCAGTCATGATCCTAAATTGGGTCGTGACAAAGTTGGTATCAGAGCTTAGTCTTTAAGTTCAGAGTCATGGAGCAATGTTTAATAGAGTCTTGTTCATGGGTATGTAGGCGCCCATACTTATGATCTTGAGCCTACTGAACATATAGGAATGTTTTCCCTTCTTTCATTCTTTGATCGTGCGTTGAGATAACTTGAGATTGACTTTGAAATATTTCTTTCGCAGATGGCTAGGACACTCATACCCTAGCTGCTGGACGTGGTGCTACCCGGGGTGGTGGTCAAGTTGGAGTCCATCAAACTAAAAGACAGGTTGCCCCTCAACCTGAAGTTGGGAACATGGGTCAACCCCCAAGCTGTTATGCCAGATCAAGTACAAGGGTAGGGAGTTCAGGACGCTCCACCACCAGTGCCAATTGTTGTGCCTACTGTTGCCTTACCTGCAGACGCAGTGGCAAGGTTATTGAATGTGTTAGAGGTATTGGTACCTACTCAGGGTGGAAGTTCAACTCCTCAGGCTACTTTACAGACACAAGCAGCTACACAGACTCAGACTTTCGGGAATAAGGAAGTATCCCTACAAGAGTTCCTGTTATTGAAATCACCAAAATTCACAGGTTCTGATAATTCAGCAGATCTTCAAAGTTTCTTGGATGGGACACTCAAGGAATTACGTGCTCTAGGATTTTCTAGTGAGAGAGTCGTATAGCTCGCATCATACAAACTAAAGGATATGGCTAACACATGGTATGAAACTTTATTTCTAGGAAGTCAGCAGAAGTAGCACCACTGACATGGGACGAATTCACTAAATTGTTCATGAATCATTTTCTTCCGGACATCCTGATGTAAAAATATCCTAGAGACTTTGAGAGATTGGTTCAGACTCCGGATATGAATGTGTCAACATATAACACCAACTTTTGTAAGCTGGCTAGATATGCCCCTTAGTGCCTACCGAATAATCTCGAGTTCAGAGGTTTTTTGATGGATTGGTTGGTCTCCTATACACTGTAGTAGCCCCACAGATGAAAAATTTATCCTACTCTGATGCAGTCGATCTTTCTAGAAAGATTGAAACCAAGGGGGTGAGGACCGTGCAGCTAGTGATGTACGTAAGAAGGCCAAGACATGAGGGTCTTTCAGTGGCAGTTTTAGTGAAAATCGAAGAGCAGGAAATCAAGGACAACAACAACATGGTTCTTAGATAGGGTCACACTTGTCTTCACAGTCCACATACAGACCACATTACAGACAGGGTAATAGGGGACCATCATCTTCTGGACATCATAATTCTGGGCAGATATATGACACTACTCTAGTCTGCCAGACTTGTGGTAGATCACATTTGGGCCAATGTCGTGTTCTAACTGGAGAGTGCTTTCGGTGTGGCCAGTTGGGACATCACTTGAGGGATTTCCCTCAGCCTCCAAGAAATTTCAACCAGGCTTCTATTCAGTCAGCTGCACCTAATCAGACTACTCATAATACTTCAGGTGCTATATGTACAAGAAATAGAGGTAGAGGTGCTGAAGATCGTGCTACTGTGAATCAAGGACAGGGGAATGCTGGTAGAGGTAAGGCGGGAGTTTTTGCATTTACTAGACAGGATGCTCAGGCCTCGAATGTTGTGGTTACATGTATTCTTTCTGTTCGTTCATTTGGTGCACTTGCGTTGATTGATCCGGGATCTACTCACTCCTATGTGTCCTCGTACTTTGCTTTGAGGTTTAGTAGACAAACTGAGCTATTGAATGACCCTTTTCTAGTTGCTACTCCTGTTGGAGAGTCTCTATTAGCTGAATACGTGTATCGTGCTTGTCAGATTTGGGTTGAGGGTAGAGATACTCTAGCTGACCTTATTGTACTTGATATGATTGACTTTGACATGCCGATGGAAATGAATTGGTTATCTTCCTGCTATGCTATCGCCGATTGTCATGCAAAGATAGTCAAGTTTGAGATACCAAACGAACCCAGTTTTGTTCTAAAAGGGGGTCAAGTTCCAAAGAATTGCAAATTTGTATCTTTTATGAAGGCTTAACGACTGCTGAAGAAAGGTTGCTTGGGTCTCTTAGCTATTGTAAATGACACAAGAAAGGAAACAGTTAGTATAGAAAATGTACCAGTAGTGAGAGAATTTTCTGATGTATTTCCTAAGGATTTACCAGGATTGCCTCTAGTACGAGAAATAGATTTTGGTATTGATTTGCCACCTTACACACAACCCATATCAATACCTCCATATCGGTTGGCACCAGCAGAGTTGAAGGAGCTAAAACAACAACTGCAGAATTTGTTAGATAAGGGTTTTATCAGACCGAGTATATCTCCATGGGGTGCACCAGTACTGTTCGTAAAGAAGAAAGACGGATCCCTGAGAATGTGCATTGACTACAAGCAGTTGAACAAGATAACAATGCGTAATAAATATCCTTTGCCTCTTATAAATGACATGTTTGATTAGTTACAAGGAGCTGCCCACTTTTCAAAGATTGACCTCCATTCTGGTTATCATCAACTTAGAATCAAAGATGAAGATATTTCTAAGACTGCTTTCAGAACTCGATACAAGCACTATGAGTTTCTTGTGATGCCTTTCGGGCTTACTAATGCTCCAGTTGCATTCATGGATTTAATAAATAGGGTGTTCAATTCATTTCTGGATAGATTTGTAATAGTATTTATTGATGATATCCTGATATATTCTCGTATCCAAGGAGAACACGAGAAACATCTCAGGATTGTGTTGTAGACATTGCGAGAGCTTCGACTTTATGCTAAGTTCTCGAAGTGTGAATTTTAGCTAGACTCGGTAGCATTTATGGGGCATGTTGTATCCAAAGATGGAATTATGGTAGATCCTAAGAAGACAGAAGTTGTGCAGAAATGGCCCAGGCCTACTTCTCCTACAGAGATTCGCATCTTTTTAGGCTTAGCAGGCTATTACAGGCGTTTTATGCAGGATTTCTCCAGAATAGCAGTGCCACTGACCAAGCTAACACAGAAAAATGTAAAGTTTCAGTGGACGGAGGAATGTGAGTAAAGATTTCAAAAACTCAAAACATGTTTGACAACTGCACCAATATTAGCCTTACTATCAGGTTCTGGAGGATTTACAATATTCTGTGACGCCTCGAGCATGGGATTAGGATGTGTTCTCATGCAAAATGGTCTTGTTATAGGTTATGCTTCGAGTCAATTGAAAAAGCACGAGCAAAACTATCCTACACATGATTTGGAGATGGTTGCAGTGGTATTTGCTCTAAAGATTTGGAATCATTACCCATACGGTGAAACTTGTGAGATTTATACTGACCATAAAAATCTGAAGTATATCTTTCAGCAGAGAGATCTGAATCTTCGGCAGCATCGGTGGATGGAACTACTCAAAGACTATGATTGTTCTATTTTGTATCATCCTGGAAAAGCAAATGGGATGGCTGATGCATTGAGTAGAAAATCTATGGGGAGTTTGGCACATATAGCTCTCCTGTAAAAAGACTTTTGGCCAAAGATATTAAGAGACTACAAGATATAGGTATCAGATTTAGTGTCAGAAATTCAGAGGCATTGTTGGCTTGTGCTCAAGCTAAGTCATCATTAGTTGAGTGCATTAAGGCCACCCAATACGAGGATGAGCGGCCATCTAATATGAGGATGAGCGATTATGCAAATACAAAGATGAGGCCTTAACTGGTAAAAGCAAGGATAAGATTATTGAAAGTGACGGTGTTCTTTGAATGGGTGACAAGCTATGTATAGCAGACGTAGATGAGTTGAGACATGTTGTTCTTGAAGAAGCCCACAACTCTAAATACACTATACATCCTAGATCCACAAAAATGTATCATGACCTAAAGCAATTCTATTGATGGGAAGGTGTGAAGAAAGATGTTGCTAACTTTGTTTCTAGCTGTTTGACTTGTTAGCAGGTCAAGGCTGAGCATCAGCAACCCGCAGGACTGCTACAACAAATTGAGATTCCAGAGTGGAAATGGAAAAGAATTACTATGGATTTTGTCACCAGGCTACCACGAACCCTTAGAGGTAATGAATCTTTATGGGTGATTGTAGAACGACTGATGAAATCAGCACACGTTTTGCCAAGGAAGACTACATATGGTGGAGTGAGGTATGCACAGATATTTATGAACAAAATTGTCTGACTTCACGGAGTTTCAATATCCATAATCTCTTATAGAGGATCACAATTTACCTCACACTTTTGAAAATATTTTCAAGAAGCATTGGGTACACAAGTAGATCTTACTACTGCATTTCATCCACAGAAAGGCGGGTAGTCTGAACGTACTATACAGATCTTGGAGGATATGTTGAGAGCTTGCATTCTTGAGTTTGGAGGTAGTTGGGATGCTTATCTACCTTTAGCTGAATTTGCTTACAACAATAGCTTCTAGTCCAGTATTCAAATGGCATCGTACGAAGCATTGTATGGTAGAAGATGTCGTTCTTCTATCGGATGTTTTGAAACTGGTGAGACTAACTTATAGAGACCTGACCTAGTACAAGAAGCTATAGACAAGGTCCAGTTGATCATACAGAGATTGCTTGCAACTCAAAGTAGACAAAAGTTTTATGCTGATAAGAGAAGAAGAGATTTAGCATTCACAATTGGGGACAAAGTGTTCCTACGAGTCTCCCCTATGAAAGGTGTGATGCGGCTTGGGGAAAGAGGCAAGTTGAGCTCCAGGTTTATAGGACCGTATGAGATACTAGACCGAGTGGGAGTTGTGGCTTATCGTTTGGCACTTCCTCTTGAGCTGTCCTTTATTCATCCAGTGTTTCATGTCTCAATGCTAAGGAAATATATATCAGACTCATCTCAGATGCTTGAAGCACCTGCTATACCGCTTGATGAGAAGTTGTCTTACGAGGAGGAACCAATGGCTATTGTTGATAGGCAAGTAAGAAAGCTACGGTCAAAAGAAATTGAGTTCATAAAAGTCTTATGGCGAAATCATACAGTTGAAGAAGCTATGTGGGAAGTAGAAAAAGATATGCAAGCGAAGTGCCCCCATTTGTTTCAGTCTACAGGTACGTACTTGAGTTAAATTCGGTGACCGAATTTCATAAGGTGGGGAGGATGTAATACCCTATATTGTTTTAATAAGGGCATATAAGTCTTTAACTAAAGTTAAAATAAATAAATAATAGGAGATTGGGCTAAAGCCCATTAGAAGGAGAAATGTGAAAAGGGGAATAGGGGAAAAAGGGTGCAGCAAAGCTGCGGCTAAGCAACAGAGAAGAAACCAAAAAACAAAAACCATAGAGGAGGAAACAGAAGAAGAAGAAGAAGAAGAAGAAAGAGGTTGGAACCAAACCTTGAGAAATCTTACTTACGCACTGGTTCTTACGGGTAATACTCGAATTTCTCATCTGGAGTTCTTTTCTTCTGGTAATTCTTTTTTATCTCAGTTCATATATTTGAAGGGTTTCACAAGGTATAAGAAATTTAATACCAATAAGAGTTATTCTAGGCAAATTATGCAATTGAAAGTTGGTCAATGTTACTGTAGGATAAATTCACTTGAAAAAAAAAAGGAATATTATGGACAATAATGTTATTTCAGTTTTAATTTATGCACACGATTAAGAAATTGAACAGTACAGGGAATAAAACATATAAATACCTTTTTATTTAAAAAAATTTGGTCTAATTTAAATTACTCATAGCATGGGTAAATATAATTCGGCGAATTGATGATAAAATATAAAACTCGGAGGATTGGGTATTCTAAATTAATGATAGGTTGAGCCTAAATAAGGCAATTAATACGAGATCAGTGTTGATATGATTATAGATTGATTGGAGAAAGTTGTACGAATTGCTCGAGGTGAAGCATTTGGTATCATATCTTACCGCAATTTGTGTTTTTCATAACTTGCATGATTTACACATAATTTTTAATATGAATATGTCACAGATTATTTTGAGTTACATATAGGACAAGTCTTTTACTCGGTATGATACTGAAATTGTTATTTGATATGATTACCGTTGTTTTAAATATTCTTGTTGTCACTAGATATGTTTTACTGTTACTTGAATTTACTGTTATCGAAATGAAATTACATGATTTGATAAGAACCGAAATGCCCTATATTGTTTTAAAATATTTTCCTATGAGTATATATGGATTAGAGAGACAAGTATAAATGGGAGTAGACTTTGAAGGATCCCGTAGCTAACAGCGGGTTCGTTAGACCTGGTGTACCTTGTAATTACCGAGTACTGTTATAACCCTCACTAGTAGGAAGGTAGAACTAGTATACCGTTACTGATTTTCCTCGAGTATGGACTACCTTTATATTTGACTTCTTACGAAGAAGTCCACAGTTATACCGATTACATGATCCATTCATTGAAACCTCCCAAACATGAATATTGATATTACACAGTATTTTATCGAGCTTATTACCGAATTGTCAATTGATTTATATTACATGAAAAACATGATAGAGACTGATTATTGTTTATTATTTCTAAAAGGGCATTCTTATGATATTTTCTGTTTGATTTATATATATAACATATTTTCTGACTTGTCCCAATAAAAACGATTGTGGTTAAGTGTTATTACTCACTGAGCTAGCGATCCATTCCCCGCTAATTATTTTTTTACAGACACAACAGTTGACGCAAGTGGGGATTTAGTTAATTAGAGTGCACAGATTAATAGTTTTTGGTGAGCCTCGCACTTATTCGCGTGTGCGAAAATATTATTTATTGTTATGGTCTTTTCTTTGAACTCTTAGAGTCGCTCCATAGTCATCCTTTTAGTGTCGTGAGTATTTATTTGTTGATATGGACTAGTTACTAGTATTATGCTTTCTTTCCGTATTTTTAGAGTTGGTTTTGGTTTTATTATGTTGAGGAGGTTGGTAATATTGATGGAAACCCGTTTGTGGTTAGTTGATGAAGATTGTGACTGATTTAGGTGAATATTGGTTGGTTGTTACTTGTTTATGAGACATGAAAGTTTTTGGGATAGTCCAAAAACAGGAAAACTCTATCCGATTTTCTATAAAATACCGATGAGGCTTACTTGGGGGCACTTGCTCCTAAGTGCCGGTCATGATCCTAAATTGGGTCGTGACAAACCCCTTGTCCTTATTCATATTCTCTCTAGATATTATATGCTTCTTCACCCGTGATTTTTATTTGCATTATACGTTATATAGTTATATTTTAAACACTTATCAAGTAATGTAACATTTTCATTGACAAATTACTCAATATTGTGGCACGAAGAGTAAAGCTCAAAAGTATACCTCAATTGTATCAATTTCTAGCAAGGACGCTACTTGTTTGGCCGAAGCAAGTAACAGAGTTGCAGCTGTTAAACATGTACCTCCAATAGATCTGACTGTTTGTCTATACCTTTTTAACTTGCTCATTTTGAACAGCATAGTCTCCACTCTGTTCTGTGTGACCATCATTTGTTTAGTTCAACATCTTAATAAAAGGAGAATACATCATCAAATGCCTAAGACAATCACTTGGCTAAAAAAGGGAAATGAATTCCTAATAAGGAAAACAGTCTGATGCGCCAATATTATATATGAGTTTTCTGAAAATACGATTCAACATCAAAAGGAAAGTTGGTACATAAGAATAATGCATCACAATATCATCATAGAGTTTAATAGAAATTACATTTTAATGTTGATGTTTCTGTCACATGTGTGACTGTTTCATAATCTCTCTCAAAACGTGACTTGTTTGAAGCATTCATGAAGCTTATCTATCCCCAAATGAGAAAATAGTTAAAGTATTAAAATTTAAATTTAATAAAAGTAAATAATGTCAAACATCTTGTCATGATTTACCCACTTTTAATGAATTTTAACATCCTATATATTTTTTATTGACAAAACAAATGTTAAATGTGAAATAACTCAATTAAATTAGTAAATGTGAATTGTTTATGATTGTAATGAATGTTACCAGTTATAGGGAAGGTCAAAAGAAAGGTCCTTTTAACAATTCTAATGAATTTAATATTTTGAGCATCCAAACCTACTGCAACCTTGTCCAAGTAAATTTGAGATCACCTATGTCATACCGAAAACGGCCAACACTTAAGGAGAAAACAAAATAGCAAGAAAGAGCATAATTAAAAGGAAAAAGAAAACTATGAGAAGTCCATATATAACAATAAATTAGTCTAACCACATGGAAACCTCTCCTTTGAAATAAGATGATTGAATTTTCAACTAAACCTCAAAAGATTGACTAACACTTCAATCAACTCTGCCCTATTTGTATATATTTTACAAGTTCTAATTTTAATATCTAGAGAATTCGTGATATCCTCTAATTGTTCCAAAAGTAAATAGCAATAAAATTGAGTAAAAAGAGTTGAGATAATTTAAAAATCGAAGAGAAGGAACCTGCAAAGTCGTGAACTGTTCTGTGGATTTTCTCTGGAGCAAAAAGTCTCATGTCCTTGAAGCCTTTGAGTGCTTTCAAGTAATCGCTGATTTTCAACTTCGAACCGGTATCTTAAGTCCACCACCAGTGGCTCCGATTGGCCGATGTCTTATATTTTGGGGATAGCACAATTATGAAGGATGCCACAAAATCTTGTCTCACTAACATTTTTTTCCCGGCAGGGCACAAAGAAAAAAGACTAAACTGGCTATGGTGTATTATGAGAAAGAAGAGGAACAGAGAAGGCGTAACTAAGATGAATAATAGAGGAAGGTTTAATGAGAAGGGTTAATGAATGACCGCGACTTTTGAGTCTTAACTGAAGGGTAAAAATTATTTTACACAAAGAGAAGAAACAAAATAATAGAGAAAATGTTAAAAAACTGTCAAAAAAGATAAGTCTGAAATACTCACTCCGTTTACTTTTACTTGACAGATATACTAAAAATAGATTTTCATTTTTACTTGTCACTTTACGTATATCAAGAGAATATAATTTTTTTTCCTGTTATACCCACAATATTTATTACTCATTTCAAATTATTTTCTCAAATTCAATAAAATATGTATCAATTAATATGGACATCATGGTAAATTATGTACTTCATTTATTATATCTTAAGGGGCGTCAAAACGTGCCAAAAAAAAGTGAACGGAGGGAGTACTTGCTTAAGAGGGTGCCAAGTCACTAGGCATATGCCCCTCAATTATATATATATAGATTATGGTGTCATATATAAGGGCTTCAAGGATAGTATTATTTATCCAAATATTAGTGTTAAGGATATTACGTGATTGTCTTACCAGAACTATCAAAAGAAATGGATGACCTTTTCTTCATTCCTTACATTTGCATAAGCTAATGTTAGACTGTGTGAAAGAATGCTGATTGAGTTGATCATGAAAAAGAAGAAGGAGCTGAAGAAATTAAAGATCAGTAAATTCCAAGAATTGTTTCTATTTTCTCTTGCATCATTCTCTCTTGGCATGTTTATGCACGTTCGGTCATATATTTTAGTTCTATACTGAGAGGTCTTTTTACTGTAAGGATGAACTCTTCCTTACAAATAATATGTTCATATTAATACTGCTCTTTCAATTAGAGTAGTTTCTTTTACTGTAGATAATATTGTCATCTGTGGGATGTGTGTTAGAAAATTTAGGAGAGCAAAACAACACAAAAGAACACTCAAAACTCACAAAGGAAGAAAGTGGAGGAAATGATGATTTCTATTCAACTTGACTTGCTCCAAATGGCTAGGAATACATGGCTATTTATAGGAAAAATCTTTCATGTATCTAGCCTACACTACATGTAAACATAATAACTAAGTTCACACCTCACATCTTTCAAAGTATACGAATGACATTACTAGACATTGTATCTTCCAAAGTACATCAATGTGTTCATACTCTAATACATGTACTACATTAATATTCTAGTTCATGAACTAATGCAAACAAATATAAACAAGTTTATATTGTTCACATTTTAACATCCCCTTAAACTTGTTTCATCACTCCAAGAGCCATTCTTAGCTTTTGAAAGAGCTCAATCTTCAACGGCTTGGTAAAAATATCCGCAATTTAGTCTTGTGACTTCACGTGCTCAAGCTCCACATCTTTATCAGATATGCAATCTCTGATAAAGTGATACCTAGTATCAATATGTTTGCTCTTTTTATGAAATACCGGGTTCTTGGCCAATTCAATAGCCGATTTGTTGTCAACGAAAATCTTTGTTGCATCTTCTTGTGGTTGGTGAAGTTTTTCCCACAAGCTCCTTAGCCAAATTGCATGACTAACATAAGAACAAGCTGCTACATACTTTGCTTCACAAGTTGACAAAGTCACAATTGGTTGTTTCTTAGAATTTCATGTAAATGCGAAATTTCCAAGAAATAAACCAAACCCACTAGTGCTCTTTCGATCATCAATATCACCGGCCCAATCACTGTCACATTATCCAACATTTGGAGTCTTTGAAAGATGAATAAAACATTCCATAATCAAGGGTATATAACTCCCGACCAGTCGTTTTGAGTATTACAACCATGTTCCTCTATTTACTGCTCAATTTATATTTTACAGTCAATTTAAGACTTACCGGGTTAGTTGGTTCGGGTTCGAAGAGAATTCGGAGTGAAATGAGACGCGTGTCTCATAATTAAAAAAAATAAGTTAGAAAAGTTGACAGGATATGGATTTATGTGTAAACGACCTCAGAATAGAGTTTTGATGATTCCAATAGCTCCGTATGGTGATTTTGGACTTAGGAGCGTGTTCGAAAAATTATTTGGATGTTCGTAGTGGAATTAGGCTTGAAATTATGAAAGTCGAATTTTCGGAAAGTTTGATCGAGGAGTTGACTTTTTGATATCGGGGTCGAAATTCGATTCTGAAAATTTTATTACCTTTGTTATGTCATATATGACTGGTGTGCAAAATTTGAGGTCAATCGTACTTGATTTGATAGGTTCCGGCGTCGTTTGTAGAAATTAAAAGTTTCAAAGTTCATTAGGCTTGAATTGGGGTATGATTCGTGTTGTCGTGCCTCTTGTACAAGGTGTATTGGAAGGTGTTCCATCACATCAAAGAAACCACATGAAAATATTTTTTCCATCTTACTAGAAATTAACGAATGTTCTGATCCATCCGAAGTAGGTTTTCTTCCCTTAATGTGGTAGAACACAAGTCTTTGAAAAACAAACTAATCTTTGTGATGGGTTTCCAGATTCTTTCAGGCAAACCACAAAATGCAATAGGCACTAAGGTCTCCATGAAAACATGGCAGTCATGACTTTTCAAATGGCTCAACTTCCCTACCTCCATATCTACTTTTTTTCCAAGATTCGACGCATAACCCTCAGGCATTTTCAAAGGTTGTAAATATACATCAATCAAACTTTTTGAATTACGTGGACCGGGGATAATACAATTTAAGAATATATATGGACTAGTCATACACAACTCAGGTGGTAGATTATAAGGTGTAAGAAAGACAGGCCAACATGAATATGGTGTCGCAGATATAGAAAAGGGCGTGATGCCATCCGCATACAGACCTAACCGAATGTTCCTTGGTTTACTAGCAAAATCTGGATATGTCCTATCAAAGTGCTTCCAAGCTTCTCCATCTGAAGGATGACACATAACACCAGGTGGTCTTCTATTTTCAAAGTGCCATCTCATATGAGGAGCAGAACTCATCGATGCATATAAACTCTTTAACCTAAGTATAAGAGGTAAATAATGCATCGCCTTGACAACGACCATATTCCCGTTGGAAAGCCTCTTGAAACGAGGCTTTTCGTAAAATTTACAACTGTCTAAAATTGCATCATCTTTATAATATAACATGCAACCATCTTCACAACAATCAATTCTCATTGACGAAAGTCCTAATTTAGAAACCAATCTCTTTGCCTTATAGAAATCATCAGGTAAGTTGATATTAGGGTCAACTAGTTCACTCATAAGGTCAATGAAAGAGTCCATGGCTGCTTGAGAAATATTCCAATCAGATTTGATACTTAGTAATCTAACTGCAACAGACAACTCAGAGTGCGGACTTCCTTCATGTAGTGGAAGACTAGCTTTCTCTAACTGTTCATAAAAATGTTTTGCGTCATTATTAGGAGTTTGTTCAACATTTTCATTGGGCTCACTCCTGAAGTGCATCCCAAAAGCATCTGCAATAATATCCTGAATTCTAGAATCAAGATTTGTATTCTCCACCGACCTACTACTTTCACCAACAACCATGTTATGAAATATCCCATGGCAACCATCGATCTCTCCATGATTAGTCCACACAAAGTAATTCTCTATAAACCCCTTCCTATAAAGATGAAGCTTAACTTCCTCCGATTTTTTAAACTTCATACAATCGCACCTGACACAAGGGCACCTAATTACTCCTTCACTTTGGTATGGTGGAAGTGACATTGCATGTCTAATAAAGTCATCAACCCCTTCTACAAAATCCTCCCGCAATCCCCGCCAATTAGGATAATTTCTATTGTATATCCAAGTACGATGTTCCATCTATACAAATAAAACAAGAACAAATTAATTTATTCTATAATTATAAATTAATTATATCTTTTTTAGTAAATTCAAGAGAGTTATATTTTTCTAATTACACCAATTTATTTCCTAAAAATTCAATTCATATCCTAAAAGTTCAATTTACAAGAACAAATCCTAAAAACTAAAATTTCAATTCATATCCTACGAGTTTAAACATAAACTAACTAAACTAAAGAAATTCAACCCATACCCTAAAAGTTCGATTCACAAAAACAAATTAATTTATTCTATAATTATAAATTAATTATATCGTTTTTAGTTAATTCAAGATAATTATTTTTTCCTAATTACACCAATTTATATCCTAAAAGTTTAATTCATATCCAAAATGTCCAATTCATATCTTAAAAGTTCAATTCATATCCTAAAAGTTCAACTCACAAGAACAAATCCTAAAAACTAAAATTTCAATTCATATCTTACGAGTTTAAACATAAACTAACTAAACTAAAGAAATTCAACCCATACCCTAAAAGTTTGATTCACAAGAACAAATCCTAAATCCTAGATTCTAACTAAACTATTCAAGACAATACAAAGTTAATAATTCAATTCTAACTAAACTATTCAAGACAATACAAACTCAAAATTGAAACACTCATAAATTAAAACTAATTCATAACTAATTGACTAATTAATAAAACTAATTAGTTAATAAAACAAATTAAAACAAGACCTAAACCCTAATCCTCAATAAAATACAATGTTCAAATAATTAAAACACTAATCAATTGAAACTAATTCATAACTAATTAACAAAACCTAAAAATAATAAATAAATGGGTTGTAATTCAAACCTAGAATATTTAGGAGGTGGAGAAGGAGAGGGGCGATAGTGGCAGCAGCAGCGGCGACAGCGCGGCGACGACGGGGGCTGGGCGATGGCGACGCGGGGTGGGGAATGGAATTTATGTGAGGGAAATAGAGAAGGAGAGGGGAAGGTATTGAGTGAGAGAAATATAGAAGGAGAGGAAAAGGTAAGAGAGAAATGGGGGTTCCCCCGTTATTTCAATTCTGATTTTAGAATTACCGACCAAAGTTGGTCGGTATATTAAGTGTTGACCGTTTGACGAAAAACCGACCAACTTTGGTCAGTTTTAAAAAAAAAACTAAATTCTTTTTTTTTGTGTTTTGTTTCTTAAAATATTATAAACTATAAAAAAAATATTATAAACTATAAGTATTTATTTTATTTAACTATACAATTATTATAAATAATTATAAACTATAAACATAATCTTTATAAATAATTATATTAATTATTTACTTTTAATAAATTATAATAGCATCTATCTAAGTAAATTTTCTAAGTTATAATTAAGTATGTGAGTAATTTCTCTCTCACACACATACTATATTGTAATTGATGTTAATAACTTCTTTTTTCATTCGTTCATCACTAGTAATGCATGACATAGATTAAACGATATATAGGTCGAGACGTTTTGATGAATCATCGATTAATATTCATCGATGCATCTAAGTAAGTTATAAGTCGATGAATCAATTTATAAATAGATATATTTGATGATAAAGTATATATACTAATTATGATCTTCACAAGTCTATCCCTAAAAGAACCCGACCATGTGGTCCTAGCGCTTCGTGTTCTTATATATATACGGCTATACCTATACACACACACACACACTTCATTGTAATACTTTAACTAATACACTTCACTGTAATACTTTAACCATATATATAGCTTGTTATAGTATATGTTAGTGTGTATATATAGCTTGTTAAAGTTTGACCTATTAATTTAACTCGTATACTTGATACTAATAACTTCTTTCATTTATTTAATTTGTGATCCATATATATATGTCAAAAATGTTTAGTATTAATTCTTCTATTTTTTATTCATTCATCACTAATAATGCATGACATAGATTAATCGATATAAGTCTAGATGTTTTGTTTTTACTATTAGTCGATATAGGTCAAACGTTTTGTTTTTAATATTCATCGATGCATCTAAGTAAGTTATAAGTCGATGAATCAATTTACAAATAGATATATTTGATGATAAATTATATATACTAATTAGGATCTTCACAAGTCTATCCCTAAAAGAACCCGACCCTTCAGTCCTAGCGCTTCGTGTTCTTATATATATACGGCTATACCTCTCTCTCTATATATATATACACACACACACACACACAAACATATGAAGTGTGTGTGTGTGTGTGTGTGTGTGTGTGTATATATATATATATATATATATATATATATATATATATATATATATATATATATACACGCTTCGTTGTACTACTTTAACTACATATATAGCATGTTATATATAGTATATGTTAGTGTATTCATTATTTGTATTACAAAAGTGTTAACGGATTATATTTACATTATTTAGATATTAGATATAAAAGTAATTCAAAAGTTTGACCAATGTTGACGTAATAACTGACCAACTTTGGTCGGTTATTTTGTAGAAAATAACATTTACCGACCAAAGTTGGTCGATAAATGCTTCCCTACATTAACCGACCAACGTTGGTCGGTAATTTTAAATATAAATTCTTAAATATTATAAAATATTTTTAATAATAAAATAATTATTAAAATTTAAAAAATTGATCCAGATTACCAACCAACATTGGTCGGTAATCCAAAATTTTCTTGTCTGATCAGATGGGTTAATTCATTGACAAATTTACCGACCAACGTTGGTCAGTATTTAGTTTTTAAAAAATATAAAAAAAATATTTCCAGTTTCCGTCCAAGCTGGACGGTTTTTGGTCGCTTTTTTGACCGACCAACGTTGGTCGAAAATATTTGGTCGGTTTTTAGTGGATTTCTAGTAATGACTATTCTACCAATCACTTAAGATTCTTGGTCCTGATGTTTTTTTTGTTATTGGTTATACTTTAATTTGGACTTTTTATTTTAATTTGCATACGTAAGTCAATTTATATATACCTGAAGAACTCTTTAGCTTAGGTTTAAGAAAAAGAATGGGGATTTGGATGAGATTTGAGCACTACACTTCTAGGATGTAAGGCAAGAGCCAACGAATTTGATGTTATAGCACTTCAGATTTGTAGGATGTCATAGTATAAAGTTTTTTGCATTATTATCACGTACGAAGTATTTTTGATTTATGCATCATTATAATTTCTCTCTTGTTAAAAGGCGCAACACATGTTAATTCTCGCCCTTATATACTTTAAACATCTTAATATGTTATTTGTTTGGTTCATTATCTGGCATTGCATCACACTTGGACATACATGTATATGACATGTTTTTGGAAAATACATTTCTGTATTCTTAATTTTCATGAACATCATATCCAAGACTAAAAAGATTGCCTAGCCATATATTAAATAAATTAATCACGAGTTCAAGTCCCATATTTTCATATTTTAAGACCATGTTAGGAGATTTCAGAACAAATAAATTGTTTTGAGGCATGAACTTGAATTATCCTAAAAGTAAATACTAACTCCCAAGATTACTTTTGTATTTTATTCATACTTTACTTTATGTGCCTTTAATCTTTTTTTCTTAAATCTGGAGTACATTCAGTCTATGTCAAATAAATTGTGGCAATGGAGTTCTATTATACTTTTATGTGAGTTAAAATAATTAATTTTCTTTGATAATAGTTTTTCCAAAATATTTCTTTAGAGTTATAAGTTCAGTTGGAATTTTAATTATTGTCCTTTTTCTTATTGGCACTTTACTCTTTCTTCTCTAACTAGAGTATTTATTTTCCCGATGTATCTCAAATTTCTCTCAGTGATACAAAATTACAAGACAACTCTGATGAAGTATTAAAGAGCTTAATTTTTGTAACACAAATAGCTCTAGACTGTGGGTTACGGCGAAAGGATATAGAGAAGATGAAGTTGATCAAAAAGGATATAGAGAAGATGAGGATGATCAAAAAATTTCTGCTTCCGACATCATTAATTGGAGCAATCAAATTTCAAAATGAGATATACCAAAATTTAACGGATAATGTGATGACTAAAAGAATAGAGATATAGTTTGTTCGAAAGTATGCCTTTTGAATTTACTCATAAAAGATCTTGGGTTATGCGAGAATGCAAGCTTTGGTATATCTAGATTTATAATTTTATTGAAAAATTAATATTTTTCGAATATATATGTATTAACTATTCTTAGTGTTACCGTCAAAGGATGTGGTGCAGCAGATGGGGTTGCGTGCTCTTTTCTTAATCAGAGGTCTCGAGTTCGAGCCCATGTGTATGAAAAAATCTTTGGTAGGGAATGCTAACCCCTGAATTGGGCCCTACCCGACGCTAATCCAAATATAGTCTGGTTCCAATGCGGGTATCAGATACCGGATGAGAAACCAAAAAAATAAACTATTCTTAGTGTATATATTTAATTAAGAAAATATCAAATACACGTATAACGCACGTGCAAAGAAACTAGTAAATACTAAATACCGAAGGCGTATTACTTGTCAAATTACTAGTACTCATTCTAAATGCAACTCTTTCTGAAAATTAGCTCTATTTTCACATCAAACAATTAACACAATGTCCCGAATATAATTATTAATATTTCTAGTCAATCTTACCATCGCAAATTGTTGTAATCTCAATACTCGCTACTTTCCAGTTTTCCCTTTTTTGTGGTCCAATTCGCAGTTCTTGAATTTCAATTCAGTCAAACATAAAATATAGTTTAAACACTATATAAGACAAGTTCAAGTTCAACTACGAATATTTTGAGTCTAACACAAGTTATTCACATTAAGGTCACCGAATTTTCTTTTTCATTCATCTATTAGTAACTTTGGGAACTAAAAGGCGATTACACTTCTAAAGGTTTTATATAAAAAAGAATAGCTGCGCACAGAAACAGCACAAGAGAACTTATAAGAAGTGCAATTTCAAATAAGCACTGATTTTCTTTTCAACATAACGATCCAGCACTAGAAGAGATTAATAGAGCTTGATTGTTCCATATCACTGTCTTGTCTGTTAATATCGCAAGGGAAAAAGCTTCTATAGTGTGGAGGGGACGAATGAAAATCATTTTGTTGCAAAAGTAGTTCCATTCCAGGCATGAGAGGCAGCAAATTAACAATGGCAACAGGCAATAATGGCCAATAACTTGCTGCAAAATGTGGAGACATCATTGATGTTCCAAATCCAAAAAAGGACCCAACTGCTACCCTTGGCACGTGAGGATGAAATTGGAGAGTGTTCTGAATCATTTGTGGGATCACACTTGGTATGTTGTTATTGCTCTGCATCATTTGATTTCTCGCAAGTAGATTGGATGCAGGAAATCCATCCATTGACATCACCTAGCAAGCAAAGTACATTATATTAATTAGTAAACTTGTTAATTAAAACACTATGTCACTGTCCAATCTACCCCTCGTCTTGGCTAATAGAGGAGCTAGAAATTTTAATAAGAGGATTAAAAATAGAAGGCAAGAATACCAAAAACTTGGACTTGAAACTACAAAAAGACTTGAGAATCAATGATAGATTGGCAAGACTCAAGAGATAGACAAACGATATATACATATTTCTCACAAAAGAAATTGTGAAATAAAAGAGAAAATGGATCCTATCCCCTGTATCAAACACTTATTCCTATCTATTGTAGAAAAATCTTAGTCAAATACTGGACTTTGCCTTTTCTTAAGAATTACTCATATCCAAAGCAGCTTTTCACTGAATTTGAGACTTTACACACCAAAAATATTATAAAAATGAAGGTATATATTTGCGCTTGGATGGCGGCTCAAGATCAGTCTCACGAAAACCTTATATTCCCGGAGGAAGTTCTACCACGTGGAAACACGGTCTTTAATTAAACTTTAGCCTTAACTGGTCAGAAGCAATTTTTTAGATTCATTTGTCACCCTACTAAAAGCTTATATTTGGGCAACATATATATTTTTCGATATAATTTTTAGATGAAGGGGATTCAATTGAACCTTCGTCGAACCATTTAGCTTTGGCCTCGGTCCTAGTCATGGCCCCAAACAACACATAAAGGATGAGGGGAATTACCTGGACTTGGTGTTGTAAGGTTTGAATGTATTCTATGGCCTGATCAAGAACTGAAGCTCTACCTGACTGGTCAAAAGAGCATATTTAGCCGACATTAGAAAACATTAAAAAGCTGGGGAAAAATTAGGCAAAGTAATAGTATTAGAACTGCAAACAAGAGCATTAATCTTTTCAAAGTTCAAAATGGAACAAAGGGGATTTCTATTCTTTTGCAAATTCTAGTTGAGAAGAAAGCAATGTACTGAAATAAATTATTTCATATTTAGAAAAGTTCTAAACAAACAGAATAATTAACGTGAACGAGTAATATCTACCTTGTTACAGTTGGGGATTAGTTCTCCAGAACCTTCACCCTTTTCGCAATCCGCTCTCTACGTCTCTGCATGTATATGACACATTTATAAATTAAAGAAGCATATGTAATTTCAAAATACATAATCTCTAAATTGATATTTCATTAACACAAAATGTACAACGTGTTGATATTTCACACTTACTAGTAACCATACTATGCGTCATGAGACTGACATAAACCACGTCCAATGTATAAGGAACTATCCATCTATCTTACTGGGTATTCTATTTATAATTACTATAGGATTGAGGCCTGTCACACCCCTTTTTACCCCTCAAAGATAATGTGTGTTGGATTGTGGGTTAAAGAGTTTTTTTAATTAAAGTGACAATTTAAAATAGGGATTATTTTATTGTTCAGAGTCGCCACTTGGAATTGATTTTTGGGTGTTCCAAGTCACCTTTTATTTGAATCCCTAATCAAAGGAAGATTTGACTATTTTATTATTGGTCTGCGAAAACAAACACTACTAGAAATTCGATAAAAACCGACCAAAAAAACCGACCAACGTTGGTCGGTAATGACAAAAAACCGACCAAAACGCGACCATTTACGTGTGGACGGTATTTTTGTGGTCGGAAAGGAATACCGACCAAAGTTGGTCGGAAATTATCGACCAAAGTTGGTCGGAAATTACCGACCAACTTTGGTCGGTCAATTAAATTAAAAAAAAAATATTGCAAAAAAAACTGACCAAAGTTGGTCGGTATTTTAATTATGTAAAAAAAAAATTCACCATCTGGGAATCGAACCGGGGTCTGTACTGTGGCAGAATACTATTTTACCACTAGACCATTTGTACATTTTGTTTTAAGACTGTCTTTTATTTGATTTATACTCTTTAATTGTATTTTCGCACGAAAATAACCGACCAACTTTGGTCGGTTTTATTAAAAAGTAAAATTACCGACCAAAGTTGGTCGATTTTTTTAAATGACCCGCCGAATTAACCGACCAATTTTGGTCGGTTTTTTTAATATTAATTGAAAAACCAAGAGATCAAGAACGTAAAGAAAATGCAGAAAAAGGTTAATCAAAAAGAGAGAGACCCTTACTACCTCTATCCCCTATTTTTGGGTTCTTTTCTTTTAGATCTGTATTTCTCTCTTTCTTTTTAGTTCCATCCTTCTATGTGTGTGTATTTGAGAGAAGGGGGAGGTGAACTTGTCGTTCCGTAAGAGATGAGTGAGGTGAGAGAGAAGAAAGAGAGGGGTGGCGACTGACTGAGAGAGGAGGGGATCACGTCTTCTGTGTAGAAAGAAAGCAGAAGGCTGCTAGGGTTCTCCGCTCTAAGGGGGGAATCTGATCTCTTATGGGAATGAAGGAGGGGTCTGTTGTGGTTTTTTAGAGAGAGGGAAAATTAGGGTCTATTTTAGAGATGAAGAGGGATATTGGGCCGGCGGGTAGCGGGCTTGGGCGAATGGAAGAAAAATGGGTCACTTGAAGCACATGGCCCAAAGTTGTAATGAGACTCCATAGCCTTCTCCTTTCTTTCTTTGTATTTTGCAAGACTAATCAATTTATTTAACACTCTTAATTCCAACTAATTTACAAAATTAACCTAATGACTTATTTTTCTATAATTAACTAATTCAATTAGCTAACAAATGCATGTAGACTAATGTATTTTTTAGTATTTTAGTGTTTTACAAATGCAATTAATTATGCAATTAAAATCTAAAAAATGTAAAAATTAAAATATTTTTGTATATTCTTTAGAATTTAAAATGCAACTTAAAAATGCATCAAATATGAATACGTATAAAGCAAACTAAGTAAAAATATAGAAAAATAATTTAAAGCTACTTTTTGAATTTTTTAGGAGTAATTTTATATTAGGGAAAAAATTAGGTGCTCACAGCTGCCCCTCTTTGCCCGTTCGGGCAAAGATAAAGTGATCAATTACGAGCAATTTTTGCCCGTTTGGATACTCCATGGGAAGCGTTTTTGAAAAGTTTGACCGAACCTTGCTTCGGAGGTTGCCTACATATCCTTGGCTATAAAGGAATCAAGTCAGTGTAGTTCTGGAAGTTTAGGTAGCTGGGACTACCGAGAAGCTGTGATTTCAGTGCTGCTTCTGCTGCTCTTTCTTGCTGAGCTCCCTATTACACCAAAGTCAAAATAAAAAAGAAACTAACTAAGCCTATCAGCTACGAGTTACAAGATTTCTATCTATGAGTCTTTTGAAGCTTGATCTTGAGTCTTGAATGGTTCTTGATGCGGACTTTTGATTTGAACCTTGATGCTTGCTAGTTGCAGGTGCTAGTTCTTTCTTTTCAGCTTTTCGGATCAAGACGGGACATGCAAAGCTTGTGACTTCAGCCATGTCTTGAGCAGTTCACATCTTTCATCGGCTTATGCATTTTGGATTCACTTCTCTCTTTTTTTCTTTTTTTCTGGATTGAGACTTCTTCCTTTAGTCATCTCGTATTGTCAGCTCGCATGACACTTTCAGCAAGGATGCCACAAACAAACCGACACATTTTCAAACTGACAAAATTCTCTTTGTTTTAAACAGGGGCAAGAAATCTTATTCGCTTTGCCAGGAAATCCCCATGAGGAAAGCATGTTCCAGATAAGTTCAGTCTTAAGTTTTCAGGACCGTCCTGGATAATGGGATCTAGTTTTAAGTTTTCAGGACCCTCCTGGATAATGGGATGCAACTAACAATCAATGAATGTTCCTCGTACAAACTGGGGCAGAAAATTTTCTCTGCTTTGTCTGTGTTGTTGTGATAGCAGGCGCCCACCTGGAGAATGAGGGAATTTATTTCAAGTCTTAAGTCATCAGGCGCATACCTGGAGAACGAGGGAATTCATTTTAGCTTTAAGTCAAAATCAGGCGCCCACCTGGAGAACAAGGGAATTTATTTCAAGTTTTAAGTCAAAATCAGGCGCCCACCTGGAGAACGAGGGAATTCATTTTAGCTTTAAGTCAAAATCAGGCGCCCACCTGGAGAACGAGGGAATATATTTCAAGTTTTAAGTCAAAATCAGGCGCCCACCTGGAGAACAAGGGAATTTATTTTAAGTTCTAAGTCATCAGGCGCCCACCTGGAGAACGAGGGAATTTATTTCAAGTTTTAAGTCATCAGGTGCTTCTGCCACTATCCCGTTTCATCTTGATTAGATGCTTCGGGCTACAAAGAATTGTTTGACCTTTCAATCGGACCTCGACCACAAAACCTCTGAATGACTTGAATCCCTTACACTCAACTCGTTGTATGGCACTTTTATTCTGACAAATGTTGAACCTTTGCATTTCCTACAAATTCACGAATCACTTGACCACCCGAACTTCAGTTACCACCGCATTGCTCATTCTAAATCATGTCCCTTATGATGTGCCTGGCCGAATTTCGCTTGGTGCAAATAAAAAGCTGGTAATGAGCTTTGAAGTCCTTTCTTGCTTGCTTCAAAAGACTAATTTGACAGAGACTTAGAAAAATAGACCCAAAAGAAACGAAGCAAAGTGACTTCGAGAATTAGGAATAAAAAAGAAAAAACAGAGATAACTATTTGAAGAAAAATAAAAAAGAGACTTATCTGAATGAAGCAGCCAGCTCCAATGATCATAACATGCATTTCGGATTGATCAGCCTAATCCATCCAACTAATCACATTTCAGTTCATGCCATGTCTTCATACTTCAAAACCGGGGTTTCCATAATTCATTTTCTCTGTGAAGTCATGAACCCCATTCGGCTTGTAATGCCCCGAGGGGTTTTCACCAGCAAACCTCTCTCATTTGCTCCTCTCTCAACTAATTGTCGCCTTACAGTGTCCGTAAGGGTTTTCACCAATAAAACTCTCTCATTTGAATTTTCTCTCGACTCATCATCGCCCTATGGTGCCCGTGAGGGTTTTCACCAATAAGACTCTCTCATTTATTCACTTTTCCTTATGCCCATGAACAAAGGTGCTACCCATGATGTAAATAATACCTCCATCTCACTTGACTTGGCATCCTCAAAGTTGATCAGAAGGTATTTCTTTGGACTGTAGTGTAGGTTTTGGACAGGGTTAGAAAAGAAAGGGTGGCATGGAGGCTCAAAATAATTTAAGATGAAGGGGTTCAAAATTACAACTTTTGGAATCAAATCTTTTTTTTTTCAAAACTAAAACTTCTGCCCCAGTTTTTTCGAATCTGGGGAATTTTAAATTTTTATTTTGATGGGACCGAACCGTGTAAGGCTGCCTACGTATCCTTAAAAGGAATCAGGTCGAACGTAGTTCAAACTAGTAAAAGTTGTTTTGTTTTTGTTACTTTGCTTTTCTCTTTCTTTTCTCTTTTCTTTCTTTTGCTTTTCTCTTTTCCTTCTCTTTTTTTTAAATTTTTTTTCTTTTCTTTTATATTTCTAACTCTACTTCTGATTCCAAAAGAGGGGTATGAAAGAAAATAAATAAGGCTCAAAAAGGGTAACAAATGATAAAAGTGTTTGGGATAGCATAATAAAATGCCTTCATCATTCCAACTTTGAACATGCCTAGTACAAAATGCGATTGAAGATAAGCAAAAAAATCAAACATAATATCTCTTTACTGCATCAAAATTGATAACCATATCCACACATTTACCTTCTATGTCTGTTAAATACAAAGCACCATTGGGCAACACCTTTGTCACAATGAACAGCCCCTTCCAGTTTGGGGCGAACTTGCCTTTAGCTTCAGCCTGATGTGGAAGGATGTGTTTCAATACCAGCTGACCCACTTCAAATTTTTGGGGACGCATCTTCTTGTTGTATGCTCTTGTCATTCTTTTCTGATACAATTGACCATGACATACTGCTGCAAATCTTTTTTCATCAATCAAACTCAATTGCTCTAGCCGGGTTTTGACCCACTCATCATCATCAATTTCAGCTTCAACAACGATCCGCAGGGATGGAATCTTAACTTTCGCAGGTATAACTACCTCGGTTCCATATACCAGCAAATAGGGAGTTGCACCTATTGAAGTGCGAACAGTAGTACGATAACCCAGTAAAGCAAAAGGTAACTTTTCATGCCATTGCCTGAAACCTTGCACCATGTTATGAAGTATCTTCTTTATGTTCTTGTTAGCAGCCTCAACATCTCCGTTTGCCTTAGGACGATACGGAGTGGAGTTTCGATGCATAATCTTGAACTGTTGGCATACCTCTTTCATCAAATGACTGTTGAGGTTAGCAGCATTATCTGTGATGATTACCTTGGGAATTCCAAACCGGCAAATGATGTTTGAATGAACAAAATCTACCACCGCCTTCTTGGTCACGGACTTGAAAGTTACAGCTTCGACCTACTTGGTAAAGTAATCAATGGCCACCAGAATAAACCTATGCCCGTTTGAAGCTGCCGGCTCAATTGGTCCAATGACATCCATGCCCCAAACAACGAAGGGCCAAGGTACAGACATTGTGTGCAACTCAGATGGCGGGGAATGAATCAAATCACCGTGCACTTAGCATTGATGACATTTGCGAACGAAGCTGATGCAATCTCGTTCCATGGTGAGCCAATAATAACCTGCTCGAAGAATCTTCTTCGCCAAGGCATACCCACTCATATGTGGCCCGCAAACCCCGGAATGCACTTTGGCCATGATAGTCGAGGCTTGTTTAGCATTTATACACCTTAGTAATCCTAGATCTGGAGTTCTCTTGTACAATATTCCCCCACTTAAGAAAAATCCACTAGCCAGACATCGAATGGTTATCTTTTGATCACTTGTGGCATGTACCGGATATACCCTCGATTTGATGTATTCCTTGACATCATGGAACCAAGGCTCACCATCAAGTTCCTCCTCAACCACATTGCAATAGGCATGCTGATCACGGATTTGGATATGCAGAGGGTCAACATAAGTCTTATCCGGATGGTGTAACATTGACGCCAGAGTAGCCAAGGCGTCGACAATCTCATTATGAATCCTGGGAATATGCCTGAATTCTACCGACCTGAATCGTTGACAAAGATCATGCAGACATTGTCGATATGGTATGAGCTTCAAATCATGAGTCTCACATTCTCCCTGAATCTGGTGAACCAACAAATCTGAATCTCCCAAAACTAACATTTCTTGAACTCCCATGTCTATAGCTAGCCTCAAATCCAGAATGCATGCCTCGTATTCAGCCATGTTGTTAGTGCAATAAAATCGAAGTTGAGCTATTACGGGGTAGTGATGCCTTGTTTCAGAAATGAGTACAACACCTATTTTGACACCTTTCATGTTAGCAGCTCCATCAAAGAAGAGTTTCCAACCTGGCTTTTCATCATGATTACAACAAAACCAAAACTCGCCCCACGAACTCTAGCATAGAACCACACCGCCCTAAGGCCCATAAGCTACTGAATTCCCTCTTAAGTCCCCCAAAAGTACCACAAACAAGATACCCACTCTGAAGAGACCTTCTATGAATCTAAAGTCGTTTCCTTCACCTTCTTGTTACTGAAATGTAGAATCCATAAGGATAATGAAATACCGCAAGTCTCGACATCATCTAATGCAAATATCAGATCTTAGCCATATACCAATCTGAAATTCTTAATTGCTACATATAAATCTTGAATCTATTAGAACCATTCTCGAGAGTCATCCACTCTGCTCAAATATCAATTGCACTGCCCCAAACGGGCCAAACGACTTGTGCACCATTAGCACGATGACACCCAAAGAAGTAACCTCATATTAACGCAACCAAACAAATTCCTACTCCATACACACTATATCCTTCACGAATAACCACTCAATCATTCCATAATCATCATATACCCATAGAGTGTAATACAACCCGTATCCAGAAATTCCCTTACTCGAGTCATCCTCATCCTCAACCTCTGCAAGTCATAACTGATTCACCAGTATACCTAAAACCGAAACCAATGCAACATATAACCGTACAATTAAATCGTCGATAACAGACTCCCCCACTTAGCTCAAAGCCATACAACAAAACAATCGACAACTCACAATACACATACTCTATTATTGCCATAACCCCACACTGAAATTCAACTAAATACTTCATAAGCTCATGAATCGAGACTATACATCACATCAAGACAGAAATCAAGCACCAAATGGTCCCTTTACATCTCAAGCAAACTCTTCTCAACACCTTCAAACCATCTGAACACATCCCGCAGTCACATCATACTCATCTTATAGCCATCCAATCACTCATCGAGCCACAAATTCCACTCATAGGGACACTACCGGACGTATAAGTCCAAAAGCACGTGCTCACACAACCAAAATCCCTATGCTAAAGCTATAGTCAAAACCCAGGCTCAAGTCCTCCAGACTGGCCCATCATCAGCACACCGAAATCACATCTCTCACCTCATCCATGGAATCACATGCACAGCTGATACCAAGTACTCACATGCGCATACGAATGTGTGGAAGGAATTCAAAGTGTTACGCTTCAAGCTGAATCAATGCCGCACGATAAGGAAAGAAAGATGGGAAGTATATCCTAAATGTCCTATAACCTCTCGAAGATAGGTATGGACGTCATCATACCGATCCACAAGACTTTACTAGACACTTGCTCATGACTTGTAGAACCTATGAACCTAGAGCTCTAATACCACCTTGTCACGACCCAAAATCCAACTAGTCGTGATGGAACCTAACCCAACCCGCTAGGTAAGTCAATTAAAAACTATCCAATTTAATAAGACTTATTAAGAGAAGAAAATTTAATAAAATAATTTTTTCAAGGACTGGTAGTACAAACCATGAGCTTTTACGATTGAAATTTACAAAGCTGGTATGAAATAATACATCATCTGTTCGAATGTACATAAACAGATTTTTAATAATCTAAGGCTACCATGAATAAGAGGCAGCTACCACCTGAATGCAGGTACATCTTCAAATCCAGCTCCCATAGAACACATCAACATCAGCAGCCAACATTTACACACAAGGTGGACAAGTATAGTATGAGTACAACTGACCCCATGCACTCAGTAAGTAACAAACCTAATCTTAGGTTGAAAGTAGTGACGAGCTAGAATAAAGAACGGGTCCAACACCAATAGCCAACAACAGTTCATAACAACGTAAAGTAAGTAATAAAAGGAGTAACTCAGAGATAAAATGGTCAGCTTTTCATAGTTTTACCGAAAATAGTTCCGCTTTTCAAGTATATCAGCGAAAGCCCAACTCCTTTACCGAAATCGTCGAATATACGAGTAAGTTTAAAAACTGTAAGTTTTTCCCAAAATACTTTCAACAATAAATATGATGTTTCTTTTTCCTTTTAGATAGCAAGTGTAAAATACCTCTCTATGCCCATATGTCAAGATGTGTGAGAAGTCATGAATGGAGTAATATTATACAGAATGAGGAAAAATGCATCTCTATGCCTGTATGTCAAGTGTGCATGCCAAATGCGATGCAAATCAATGATAAAGACCATATGCATAATCTCATAGTATCAATTCACTCAGTCCTCCCAATCACTCAGTCCTCTCATTCACTCAGTCCACCCAGTCACTCAGTAGTTCATGGCACAAAAGGTGTTTTCGTGCAGGTGAGGACGAGGGACATACATTATATTGTGATATCTTTTCCTTGTGTATACATTCATTCCTTTACCTTGATTTGTTACTGTCGTACCTATGTTTTCTATGTGACTTGTCGTTGTTGTTCTGCCTTTGTCCTCTATCTTAATTGTTGTTGTATTGCCCATGCCTTCTATCTGTTTAACTAGCAAATATCATGTTTTCCTTATTGTTGTTATATCTACATCCATGTCATTCCTCATTTGTGGCACTTTCGTATAGCTTTCTATCATGTTAGTTATTCTTGTCTCCTACTTATTAGCTCATAAAGATCATGATTTCCCTCTTGTTTGTTTTATCTACACCTAGGCCTTCTACCATTCTAGTTAGTGAAATTTATATTCTTTGGTCCTAATTGCTGTCATTACTTCTATGCCTTCTACCTAGTCTATTACCGTTTTCCATATGAACTACGTTGCTAGTCTGCTACACAGGTTATAACATGAGTATTTTTTAACTAAAAATCCTCGTCACTACTTCAACGAGGTTAGACAATATACCGACTGGGTACATGGGGTCGGTTGTACTCATACTACACTTATGCACCTTGTGTGCAGATTTTGGAGTTGGAGTCAATGTGTGTGGTGGGAGTTGACATTGAAGATGTACCTAAGTTCCAATTATAGCTGCCATTTGTCCTTGGTAGCTTTAGATTTTGCAAATCTGTTTATGTGAACTTCAAATAGATGATGTATTTATTTATACCAACTTCTTTAAATTCAAAGTCTTAGAAGCTCATGATTTGTACTACTAGTCCTTGGGATTTGTATAGAAAGTTTAATTATTTTATCCATTGTGTCTTATTACTTGATTTGAGTTGTGTTGAATGTATTTGACTTACCTAACGGGCGGGGTTAGGTGTTATTATGACAAGGTAGATTTTGGGTCGTGACAAGTTGGTATCAGAGCATTAGGTTCGTAGGTTCTACGAGTCATGAGTAAGTATCTAGTATAGTCTTGCAGATCGGTATGATCAAGTCCATACCTATCTTTGAGAGGCTACAGGGCATATAGGAAATTTTCCCTCCTTTCTTTCCTTATCGTGCAGCCTTGTTTCAGCTTGAAACTTATGATTTTTATTCTTCATATTCGTTCATATGCGATGTTGCGTACTCGGTATTTGCTATGCACCAACGGTTTGTGATGTTGCGGATAAATTACGAAGGGCTATGGATGTTTGGTTATCATCGTGTTGTGCTGTCTGGTCTTGGGAGCGGATGCAGTGATAGAACTTTCAGTCGTTCATTTGTGGTACGAGGAGGGTTCTTATATCTAGTTAGTAAGAAAGGACTTGGGAAGACTGGCCGGTGGCCTAGTTGTTGTGATTATGGTGGGTTCATGGTAAGGCATTGATTTGAGTATAGTCGGTGGGTTATCGCATGCGTGATGAGTTTGGATGTGTATTTCATATGGGGTTTCCATTCAGTGGAATGCTTAAATTATCATTTCAGAGCATTTGGGGAAGTTGTTTGACTATTGCAAGGATGGGTAAGCGCTTGGCAGAGTCTTTGGAGTGTTCTATGACCAGTATTGCATGAGTTTTTGAAGTACTCAGCTAAATAGCCATGCGCGATCGGGGCAGCTATGAAGATATGGCACTTTAGATTACCGATGATGTGTTTTATGGCTTCGAGCTATGTGGGGGAGGCTGCTATTGACAATCGGATTGCAGGATCATGCATTGTGTCAGCTTCCAGGCTGAGGGGTTACTCGGTTGTTTATTTGAATAGTCATGTGTTAGTGAAGCGCCAGTTGCTCGGTGCGTAATAGCTGTGTATTGAAGATCAAAGTAAGGTAAGTGGTTATCGAAAATGTTCTGACAAGTTCCAGATCATATGTGGCATTTAAGGACTTCTTAATTGGTAAATGAATATGGCTTGAGATTGGTAGCGAATGGTAACCGGACCTGCGGTGTTTTATGTCAAGAATGATTCTACGTGGCAATATTGGAGAGGTGCAAGAAACGACTTCGGATTCGCAGAAGGTTACTTCAAAGCGAGCATATCGAATTGAGTTACTCTCGGGTGGCAGTCTGTGTGACTCGGTTGAGTTAGAGGAGATCAGTTCTGATGACTCGATTATGTGTTAATGAGTTTCGAAGGATTCACCATGGTCATGTCCATGACCGAGGTTGATGTTTTCTAGAGGTATAGAAGCCATGATGCGTGTGGTGATGTTCTCTTGGATTGAGTTAAATGAAAGGTTCTCGGTTCATAAGATGTTCAACTTGTTGGTGGTTCAGAATTGATTATGAGATTTTCGTATTTTTTTACGAGTTAGCATGTTAGAGGCGGTGCGACGTGTGGGGTTGAAAGTTGCGAGTTCAAGGTTGCGGTTTAGTTTTGAAGGGAAGGATATGAGCTCTTGATGACACGGACGATTTCATGTGTTTAGGAGAATACTGGCACTATTTGATGTCATCGGAGGAGAGTGCACATGTTGATAGGTGCATTGTGTTTGATTTGTGTGTATTTTTCTGTAAGGTGATGGGGTATGAGCGACGTATCAGCCATTTGAGTAGCGGTGTTGAGATCGGATATGGAGATTCTGATATTCATGAGGTTCAGAGACTGGATGTTCTCGTTGGCAGACTATTTCTTGATTGCGAATTGTGAAGATATGATGATTGATGGTATGTGTCATGGAAAGGTTGATATGGACTTTTGGAAAGCTATTTACCTATTTGGGTGATCAGGATTTGGTTTGGGGATTATTTGTGAGCCTAATGAGAATGTGTATTCTGTATCAGATCAGATTTGCTTGCTCTTGTACTGCTGTTATAACATGTATATTATCGTGCGGAATGGATGTTATTCGCGCCTTGGTCTATGTTATGTGTTTCTCCCTTATGTTATGATGGGTTGTGAGGGTTACATGATTTTTTGCACGCATATTGTAATCCCATTTAGGCCTTATGGTGTTATGGGCGAGATGGCCCTAGTGATGTAGACTTACTTATTGCACCATAGTTGTGCTTGTATTTCTCAGTGTTTTTTGTGCCTAATAATCTTCCCACAGTTATATTTTGTGTACTTTACCATGCTTGATGTTGACGCACATGTGATCAGTGAGCTCGGGCATTATGGCTCGATGGGTACCCATATGTGGATTGATATGATTGGATCGGGTTGCTCGCCACAACGATGATATAATGAGATGTAACTCCTTATGATTATTTCGTGTATTTTGCTTTCACTTTGTTGAAAATAGTTCATAGGAAAATGTTAAAATCTCCCTACCTGCTTAACTTGCTTAGTAGATTTCTTATTTAACTTTCTTACTATTATTTGTCATGTCTGAATTATTACTTGTTGGTGCACGGGACTGCATTGTGGGGGATCCATATGGTTTTTGTTTAGACTTGTCGGTTGGGATGCTTGTATTGGCTGGGATGAGGTTTCTAGACCTGAGATTTGCACTATCCTATTGGGATAAGGAACGTTCGAAAGAATGATACCATATTTCCGCTAAGGATTTGGGCAATGGCATTGGTCGGATGAGTGAGCTTCTTGGCCTATTGACCAGATGAGTGGTTAAAAGATTCTGCGTGTTTCTTTCATCATTAGCAGTGTACGAAAGGCTTTGAACGAGGTTTTGTTTGATATGAGGTTTACTACCGGTACCAGATTTACTTTTGGGCAGCTATGGTGCTTAACAGTTATTATTGTGAGTATCTGAGTGATGTGGTATATTATGTGATTACATCTTGGGTTATGGTTATGGCTTGATACAGATTGTTCAGACTTATGCACTGTATGGATGTGAGAATTTGGGTTTTATAATGAATTCCGGATGTTGGAAATTGGGTTCTAAGGTTTATGGACTAAGATTGAAGTCAAGATCTCCAATTATATTATGTTGGCATGCTTATATGGAGCAGGGTGACTTGGGATCAGACCCGGGTATATGCATGGTAAGGTTACACCGTGAATTGATGGCCTTGGAACGACTCTTGGCACGTTCGAGGACGGACGTATGTTTAAGTGGGGGAGGATGTAACGACCTGATCGGTTGTTTCAAACATTTGCATTCCGTTCAACGATTTGAAGTCTTGAGTAGCTTCATATCACGTATTATGACTTTTTTGAATCATTGGTTTTTGTTTTCAGGTGATTCGGGATCGATTCGGAAGGAGGATTCTCATGTTAGAAGCTTTGAGTTGGAAGAGTTGGCCAAGTTTGACTTTTATGTATTTGACCCCGGATTGGAATTTTGATGGTTCCGTTAGGTCCGGATAGTGGTTTTGGACTTGGGCGTATACCCGGATTGGCATTTAGATGTTTCTAGAGGGTTTCGTCACAATTTGGCGAAAGTTGGTAATTTGGAGGTTTGGAATATTCATAAGTTTGACCGTAAGTTGAATTTGATGATATCGGGTTCGGATTTTGGTTGCGGGAGTTGTAATAGCCTTGTTGTGTCATCTGAAACTTGTGTGCGAAATTTGAGGTCATTCCGAAGTTATTTGGTATAATTCGGCACGAGTTTTAGAAGTTAGAAGTTCAAAAGTTCATTAAGTTCGATTTGAGGTATGATTCATGGTTTTGATGTTGTTATGTGTGATTTGAGGCCTCGAGTAAGTCCGTGTTAGGTTATGAGACTTATTGGTATGTTTGGACGGGGTCCCGAGGGGCTCGAGTGAGTTTCAGACGTGTTTCAAACCATTTTGGGCCATGTTAGTTCTGTTGGTTTATGCTGGTTCTGGTCTTCTTCGCGACCGCGAAGGTCGAGTATGGTTGGAGTCGAAATTGAGTGAAATTAGTATGGTTGGAGTCATAATTGAATGGGTTGTCGGATTTTGTGAGTTTTGTAAGGTTCTGAGGTGCAAAGTCGGGTTTGACTTTTTGGTTGACTTTGAGTAAATTTGTAAAGATTCTACCTTTATCGATTGGGTAGCTTCCTATGGCATTATTTGATAATTTTGAGTTACTTTTGGCTAGTTTCAATCCGTTCGGAGGATGATTTGAGCGGGATGGCATTTCTAGTGGATCGATTTGGCTTGTTTGAGGTAAGTGTCTTGCCTAACTTTGTTGGGGGAATTTTTCATACTAATTGCCATTATTTGCTTCATGCGGCGGTTATGCATATATGAGGTGACGAGCGTATATGTATGTGCGAGGGTTAATTATGCTCGAGGGTAAATTATACGATTAATTTTGCCTCGTAGAAATTTGCGACCTTCTTGTTTCATGTCTTACTTTACTTCCAGATTACTTAGAATATGAAATTAAATGTTGGAAACCAAGATTTAGCTTATTATAAATTGATTAAAAATTTGATGGATTTTTGTGAAACCATTGATGCGTTAAATTCGGTTATCACTATCTTTAATCATTAATACATCGCTACGACCGTTATTCGTGAGATATTGGATTCTATACTTGAGTTGAATATTGTTTTTTGAGACTTTTTGAAATACTTGAACAATAAAGTACTTGAAGATTATTGAATTGTTATTGGCTTGAAAGTTGTGATTGATGTTCATCTGGAATATTCGCTTAACACTCTCCTTGATGTTATTCATACTTCCGACCTTTCTTTTCATTGATATACATATGCTTGGTGAGGAAGAGTATAAAGCATGAAGGGTGATACCATGCCATTGCATATACATTATCGTGTGAGGAAGAGTGTAAAGCACAAAGGGTGATGTCGCGCCATTTCATCTACATTATCATGTGCGGATGAGAGTAAAAGCATGAAGGGTGATGTCGTGCCATTTTATTTACATTATCATATGAGGATGAAAGTAAAAGCACGAAGGGTGATGTCGTTCCATTTCACTTACATTATCATGATCTCATTTACATTATGAAGTGAGGATGAGAGTAAAAGCACGAAGGGTGATTATGTGCCATTTCATTTATATTATCATGTTTTTATACTATCATGCATTCATGGCATGAAGGGTGTTTCCCTGCAGGTAAGGACGAGGGACATGCATTATGTTGTGATATCTTTTCCTTGTGTATACGTTCATGCCTTTACCTTGAGTTGTTACTGTCGTACCTATGTTTTCTATGTGACTTGTTGTTGTTGTTCTGCCTTTGTCCTCTATCTTAATTGTTGTTGTATTGCCCATGCCCTCTATTTGTTTAACTTGTAAATATCATGTTTCCCTTCTTATTGTTATATCTACATCCATGACGTTCCTCATTTGTTGCACTTTCGTATAACTTTCTATCATGTTAGTTATTCATGCCTTCTAGTTGTTAGCTCATAAAGATCTTGATTTCCCTCTTGTTTGTTATATATACACCTAGGCCTTCTACCATGCTAGTTAGTGAAATTTATATTCTTCGTTCTTAATTATTGTCATTACTTTTATGCCTTCAACTTAGTCTGTTACCGTTGTTCATATGAACTGTGTTGCTTGTTATTGCTTCATGTGCGTCTCCCACTTTATTTTAATTGTTATTGGTATTTCTTTCACCTGATTAGTACTATTATAGGTATGCTCGGCGAGGAAGAGATAAATGCATGAAGGGCGTTACCGTGCCAATTGATTTGGCGTACATTCATATATTTGTGAGGATGAGTTAAATGCACGAAGGGTGTTGCCGTGCCATTTGATTTGAAATCTTGAGTACATTTCTTACACCATAAAAGTTATGAATTTACCACCGTGATTCCTTCTAGTAATCATTTACTGCCTCGCATAGTTGTTTTCTTGTACTCTTATCTGTTATGTTCTAGAACTGCTTCTATTGCTAGTATGTTGCACAGGTTATAACAATGAGTATCTTTTAACTAAAAATCATCGTCACTACTTCAACGAGGTTAGACAATATACTTACTGGGTACATGGGGTCGGTTGTACTCATACTACACTTCTGCACCTTGCGTGCAGATGTTGGAGCTGGAGTCGCTGTGTGTGGCTAGAGCTGACATTGAAGATGTAGCTGTGTTCCAATTATAGCTGCCACTTGTCCTTGGTAGCTTTAGATTTTACAAATATGTTTATGTGAACTTCAACCATATGGTGTATTTATTTATACCAGCTTCTGTAAATTCTATGTCTTAGAAGCTCATGATTTGTACTATCAGTCCTTGTGATTTGTATAGAAAGTTTAATTAATTTATCCATTTTCTCTTATTACTTTATTTGAGTTGTCTTGAATGTATTTGGCTTACCTAACGGGCGGGTTTAGATGCCATCGCGACTAGGTGAATGTTGGGTCATGACAGTTGCGTATCAAGGATGATGATGAGTTTGAATCTATCTGCTTAGCAGACGCTCCAAACTTGACATAACTTGAACTAGTGAACATTACAGGGACAAGGCCTCAAATGAAGCTTATGATAATTGAGCCTAGGACAGGAAATGAACCTTTTGATATAGTAGTTAAAATACTCGTTGAGCTAACAAAATTTCAGCGTACAACACCTAAAGCAGTTGTTGTCTATGATTATGATAAGCATCGATGGTACAGTCATTAAACAGATCATGATCTTTAGGTAATTAGATGATTTGGATGTTGAAGTGAATAGAGAGAAACAAATGTCGATGCAGTAATATAAGGCTTGGTTTTGCCTCGCAGTCTGAGGCGGATCCAGGATTTAAACTTTATGGGTTCAACTTTTAAGTTTTTTAGTACTGAACTTAGTATATTCTTAAAGTTATAGGTTTATATCAAAAAAATACTTAGTCCACGAAGTTGTAATTTAGTACATTATGCTATATTTGGTTTAAGATGCAGTTAAACAACTTTTTTGGGGTTTTGATTAAAAAGGTTTTATCAATTCGAAAATAAGTTTAAATTTAATTCCTTGACTACGTAAAGATGTAACGACCCGACCAGTAGGTTTTAGAATTTGCACCTCGATCAGTAGTTTGCAGGCATGAGTAGCTCCGTATGATGTATTATGACTTATGTGAATCGTGGGTTTTGGTTTTCAAGTTATTCGAAATCGATTTGGAAAAATGAAATTCATTGTTGAAGCTTTAAGTTGGAAGAGTTGACCAAGTTTGACTTCTTGTGAATTTGACCCCAGAATGGAGTTTTGATTATTTCGATAGGTCCGGATGGTGATTTTGGACTCGGGCGTATGCTCGAATTTGCATTTGGATGTTTCTAGAAGGTTTCAGCACAATTTGTCAAAATATGGAATTTGAAGGTTTGGAAAAGTTCATAAGTTTGACCGAGAATTGACTTTGGAGATATTGGATTTGGATTGTGGTTCCGGGAATTGTAATAGCTTCGTTATGTCACTTGGGACTTGTGTGAAAAATTTGAGCCCATTCCGAGTTGATTTGATATGTTTCGGTGCGAGTATCGGAAGTTGAAAGTTCATTAACTTCACTAAGTCGATTTGAGGGACGATTTTTGATTTTGATGTTGTTAAGTGACATTTGAAATATCGAGTAGGTCTGCGTTATGATTTGGAACATGCCTACAAAATTCGGGGTTGTTCCGAGTTGGTTTGATAGCATTCAGATGCTTGGTTGCAATTCTAGAAGTTCTTGAGTTCTCCCTTCAAATTTCATGCATGTTGATATTCGATTCATAGCTTCGAGTGTTTTTTTTGGTGATTTGATTGCGTGAGCAAGTTCGCTTGATGTTTCTAGACTTGTGTGGATGTTTAGCGTGGAACCCCGAGAGCTCGGGTGAGTTTCGGGGTGGTTTCAGACCATTTATAGGCCATTTTTAATTGCTGGTTTTTGTCTATAGGGGTGTACACTACGATCGCGTAGATTTGGTCGCATTAGCGAAGAGAAAAATAGGGAAAAGAGAGTTGTGAATCGCGATCACGGATGCCTTCTTGCGATCGCACAGAAGAAAATCTCTGCTGCACTAACCAAAACAGTGATACATGCCAGCATACGTGCATCAATAATGAAATAAAATACATGCTCTCAGGACCATAGTCACTCCGCCATTACATTCACTCATCACTCAACACTCGCACAAAGTAGGTACCTGCACTCACTTGGGGTGTGTACAGACTCCGGAGGGACTCCTACAGCCCAAGCGCTATAATCCGCACGGACAACTCACGTGTTATAGTATCAATATCTGGAACCGTACGGACAACTCATGTGCTATAGTATAATATCTGGATCCGCATGGACAACTTACGTGCTATAGTATAATATCTGGATCCGCACGGACAACTCACGTGCTGCACAGACAACTCACATACTACACTGACAACTCACGTGCTATAGTATAATATATGGATTCGCATGGACAACTCACGTGTTGCACGGACAACTCACGTGCTATAATATAATATCTCACAATCAGTCCCTCGGCCTCACTCAGTCGTAAATCTCTCCAGTCTCTCGGGCTCTCAATAATCATGAAAAAATTGCCCAAACAACAATGATATGATGCATCAATCATGAACAATAGAGACTGAGATAAAATAAATAAGTAAATGTGACTGAGTACAAAAATAACAATTAAGCAGATAGTTCAACATGTACACGACCTCTGTAGGTCCCTACCGTGCCCACACATAATCTAAACATGATTTGTGGTTCAATTTATCTACTACATGGAGAATGTACAGATAACAATAGATTATTCAACTACACAATCCCATGGAATTTGACCAAGTCACAATTCCTACGGTGCGCGCCCACACGCCAGTCACCTAGCATGTGTGTCACCTCAAAACCAATCATATAACACTTAATCCAGGGTTTTATACCCCCAGGACCAAATTTAGAACTGTTACTTACCTCAAACCATGTAATTCTTTATACCGCTATGCCTTTGCCTCGTGAATTGGCCTCCAAACGCCTCGAATCTAGCCATAAATAATTCGATTCAGTCAATAACATTTATTGGGATCAATTCCATAAGAAAATACAAAATTTCCAACAAAATCCGAAATTTGGCTCAAAAATTGCCCGTGGGGCCCATGTATCGGAACCCGGCAAAAGTTACAAAATTCGAAAGCCCATTCAACCACGAGTCTAACCATACCAATTTTACCAAAATTCGACCTCAACTCGACCTCCAAATCTTCAAATCTTATTTTCAAATCCCTAAGTTCAAATCCCCGATTTACACCTCAAAAACATGTAATCTAGTCGCAAGTGACTTACCTCAATATTTCCCGTGATTTCTCGCTCAAAATTTGCCTCACCCGATTTTGGAAATGTCAAAAATGACAAAATTTCTCGGACCCTTCTATTTTGTACACTGCCGGTGCTTTCGCAACTGCGGCCATATTTCCGCATCTGCGGGCCTGCTTCTACGGTGAAAACATTGCATTTGCGGAAGTCACTTAGCCCAGCTGCCTCCGCTTCTGCGAGCCTTGGACCGCATTTGCGCCTTTGCAGGTGCGGAAAATTCCATCGCACCTGCGCGCCTACCCGAACCTACGCCCGTCCTACCACTTCTGCGCAAGCGCTTCTGCGCCCACAAGTCCGCATCTACGGCCCCTGCCCACAACCTTCCTGGCCACTTCTGCGGCTCCCTCCGCACTTCTACGGGCTCGCACCTGTAGTTCCCACTCCGCAGGTTCGATTGCACTAGCAGCGAAAAAACCTCAGCTACTTCTTCAACTTACTTCTAAGTCCGTTAACCACCTGAATTCAGCCCGAGGCCCCCGGGACCTCAACTAAACATACCAACAAGTCTTATAACCCAATACGAACTTAGTCAGTCCCTCAAATTAACTCTAACAACTTTAAAACACGAATTCCACATGGATTCAAGCCTAATGAACTTTGAATCTTCCAATTTCTACAAACAACGCTGAAAACTATCAAATCACGTCTGATTAACCTCAAATGTTGCACACAAGTCATAAATGACATAACAGACCTATTCAAATTTCCAGAATCGGATTCCGACCCGGGTATCAAAAAGTCAACCCCCCGGTCAAACTTCCCAAAAATTTGACTTTCGCCATTCCAAGACTAATTCCACTATAGACCTCCAAATAATTTTCCGGACACGCCCCTAAGTCCAAAATCACCATACTGAGCTATTGGAATCAGCAGAATTCAAATCTAAGTTCGTTTACATATAACTCAACATTCGGTCAAGTTTTCCAACTTAACTTTTCAATTATGAGACTAAGTGTCTCATTTTACTCCAAAATCCTTCCGGACCTCAACCAACTAACCCTATAAGTCATAAAATAACTGTAAAGCATAATTTGAGCAGTAAATGGGGGAACGAGGTTATAATATTCAAAATGACCGGCTGGGTCGTTACAGTTATGGCCAATATACTGCAGGTTGTGTGAGAAGATTTGGGAAGGGTGAAATGGAAGTTTGTTCTTCGCGATCACGGCGATATGGCCGTGATCGCACAGGGTAAAAATTATCCTGAAAAATTTTGTAATCGCGATCGCGAAGGGTCCCCTATAATAGTGTATATAGTACTCTATTTCGAAGGTTTCAGATATTTTTGCATATTTGGAGCTTTGGAGCTCGGATTGAGAATTTTTGAAGCGTGTTTTACCATATGGATTGGGGTAAGTGTTGTCTACTCATTTTTGGTTATTTTTCATGAATCTATCTTCATTTTTGGGATTTGGTTGATGATTCCAAAAGAGAAATTGGGGGTTTTAGCCTAAAGTTTTATAATGTGAATTTTTGAGTTTTGAACATTGATTTGGAGTCGGATTTGAGTGAAACTAGTATGGTTAGACTCGTAATTGAATGGGTTGTCAGATTTTGTGAGTTTTGTCGTGTTCTGAGGCATGGGCCCAGGTTGGACTTTTTGACCCATTTTGGGCTTTTGATTCAAGATTTGATCTTTTTCGATTGGGATTGGTTCCTTTAGCATTGATTGATATATTGGAGTTGTTTTTGGTTAGTTTCGAGACTTTCGGAGGTCAGAACCCGTGGGATGGCATTTTTGGAGTATCGCTTGGCTTGCTCGATATTGGGATTGGATCCCCATGTTCTGAAATACAACAAAATCAAGATACCCACTCTGAAGAGACCATCTATGAATCTAAAGCTATAGAGAAATCAAGATACCCACTCTGAAATACAACAAAATTCACTATGAGATATAGAGCTCGGTTGTGCTCCGTACCCTCCATAGGAAGTTCATCATCTGAGAAAGTGATCCTGTTTGCTTCGAAAATCTTATTACCAATCTTTTGAAAGTGGTTTACCGTGATCTTATCAGGAACATGGGCCTCATTTAAAATCTTCATAAGGGCTTTGCGTTATTCATCTGAATGTATCAGCAAAGACAAAAGAGAGATCTGAGCTGGTGTTTTCTTTAACTACTCTACAATGGGATAGTCTTGCATTTTCATCTTTTTCAGGAACTCTTCAGCCTCTTCTTCGGTGACCGGCTTCTTTACTGGGATGTGGCCATCCTTGAATGGCTTGGCTTTCCTCAGTTCTTATGGGGTAAAACATCTCCCAGAACGAGTCAGTCCTCCGGTTTCATTGACTTCTTACTCTACTTTTTTCCCTTCATATGTTACTATCACCTGTTTGGTATAGTATGGTTGTGGGGGTGGATAAGGATTTTGTGGAGTTGGATCACGCCATTGAGGGTAAGGAGGGGGTTGCGCATATGACTGTGCATGGTGAACATGGTATTAGGGTGGTCTGACTGAATATTAAGGGTCTTGTGGTGGGAAATAATATTGGGATGGATTATATGGAGCTTGGGTGTAGGCTTGAGGTTGGGGTCGAGGTTGGGTGTACTGGTGAGGCAAACCCCTTGGGCCACGCCCTGATCCAGATACAAACATAGCGATATCATCTTTCTTCTTTTTGCCTAACAGGCTTCCGGTGCCACTTTGAATTGCCTGTGTGGTTGCTTTTATGGAGGAGTAGCTCATGATCTTGCTTGACTTGAGTCCCTTTTCCACCATTCCTCCCTTACTTGGCTTCCTATCCCTTGCATGCTCTTCAAAGATTATTCTAGACTCTTTACTTTCCTGAATAACTCATCCTGCTCCACGTTCCGGGATGGTTTCTCAGTTTCAACAGGAGGTTCAAAGTGAGGGGTGTAGGAATAAGGATCCGTGACTTTGAAAGTTAGTTCGGTAGCTCGCAGAGGGGCTACGAAAACAGGAGCAGATGTCAGAGTCGGGTATGCGGTTGTTTTGGCTGGTGGAGCATAGAAAATTTGGGATGAGGTGTCGGGGTAGTGGTGGAAAGGGGTAAAGCCCGGTGCATGCTGAGGGGAAAGATCAACGGTAGTGGGATTCTGGGCTTGTGCCAGTGGTGGGATGAAAGCGGGATTTTCTGTGTAGTTAGCGGGAAATAAAGGTGGAGGGCGCCCCATGATCCAGGCTTGATACATTTCAGCTATTTGATGCTTCAACCTGTGGACCTCCTCTTTCAATTCAGACTCTGATTCTACAATCTCCCTCGGCGGGTCAACAACACCCGTGTCCGACTCTTTGCTAGTCATGACTGCCTTGCACTTTGATCTGTTATTATAGGGGTGACTTGCCAGGATGCGAACAAACTAACCACCTAAACAGAACCTGTCTTTTTATGCACACAAAATAACTTGGTCAGTTTTGAAGCATTTAACAGATAGGAAATCGCATATTGGGGATGCAATGCACCTGAGCAGTTAAACGTTTCTAAATACTTTGCGACGGCTTATGTGTTTCATCCCGGCTTTTTTCCCAAATTTCGAATCCTGATTTTTTTCCTCTCTACTTTTGCTATGTTTCGCTCTTTTAATTCTCACTCTCTTTTTTCCTTTTGTTTGGCCCCTCTTTTCTTTCTTCCCTCCCTTTTTTATTTTCCTCTTTTTTTTTCTTTTTTTTTCTCTATTTTCTTTTAAGACTATGATCGAATCCTATGGAGATTGCCTACGTATCATGACGCTGCATGAATCAGATCATTACAAAGTTCAGGAAAATAAATGCGAAATGATTTTTTTTCAATATTTCATTAATAAAAGACATCTTTTGGATTTTCTATTACAAGGACTTAAAAGTAGTGATGACTACAAAAGAAAAATTTACAGACTCGAAATAAAGCAATAAGCAACCTTGACAAGGATGAACAAAACTCGAGGAAAGTAAAATACAGACTCAAAAACTAACTAAAAAAATCAAAAATACATAAGAGCCTCCATTGGTACTCCGGGGGATGGCGGGACATCAGCCGGTCTCCGCACGGGCCTACGGGCAATATCTTCTTGAAGGTGGTCTAGGTCAACCATCACCCGTCGAACGAATGTCATTACAGAAGCAAAAAAATATAGACTTGGTCATGTCTTCACATTCATGGCATTTCATTACAACATAATCAGCTATCTCTTTAATCCTCATTCTGATGACACCATTTTCTTGAAGCAAACGTCCAATCTGCTGGGTCCGAGCCTCTAACACTTGTGTATCTGTGTAGTTTTGGTCTTGTAACTGTTGTAGGCTTTCTTGTAGTTGGTAAATCAATGCATATCAATACTCTCTTTCTGTCTTGAAATCCTTTATTTGCTTGACCATTTCATTTTCCAGGGCAACCAGCTTTTTCTGTAAAATTGCTACTTCGTTGTCATATTTCTGCTTCAACTGGTGGGCTAATCTAGCATGTTCTTCTGTACTTTTGTCCAACTTTGGTTGAGCATTTAACAAGTCCTTTTCGGCCTTTGTCAAGTCAAAATCATAATCATGCACTTTCCGCCTTAGGTTGGTTATAATATTTTCATCTCTCTCACTTCTTACCGGTGTCTCGGCGGCTATTTTCATTCTCTGGATTTGGGTTAGAAGGGCTTCATTTTCCCTAGCCAACCTCTTATTTTCCCCTTCATCTTTAGCTGCCTACAAACTACTATCAAATTTGATTTTTTTAATTTGTTCTTCTAGTTTGTTTATAGCAGTTCGGTATTTCTTTTCTTTAGCTAACCAAACACATTGCTCTCGTGCTCCATTGGTGAATTGTTGGACATGGGGCCTTTTGGCGGGCTGTTCTAGCTCTTGATCGACCCGACTTCTTTTACCATACCATATGGCGTAGTTGGATCCTATTTCACCCATGGACAAATCTCGTACTTGAGTCTGTGGTTCCAAGAACCTACATTGGTGCCAAATTTGACGAACCCTTTCTTATGGAAATGTGGCTTTTGGGCATTGTTCAATAACCTATGGACTCAAATCTTTGTCAGAGGGGATTGTTTGGTACCTGCCCAATTGGCATAGGACTCGATGCGGGGCATATGGCTGAATACTCCGAAGACCCATTAATAAAAGAAAGCATACTCCGGTGGACATATAAATAACTTCATCGACCGGGAGCCAACCGAAAGTCCACTCAATTCGATTTGCGTTTAAAGTACCCCAAATGCGCGAACCATGCCTCAGTACCATTTGGCAACTCATGACCATTTACTCGGTTTTCATACTCTTCGATGCAATTGAGTCCGGTCAGACCGTAGTTCATGTAACCTGGGCGATGACAAAGATGTTCTACCAACCACATTTGTAAAAGCAAGTTGCAACCCTCAAAAAACTTTGTCCCGGCTCGATAAGCGGTTAAAGCTCGGTAAATATTTGTGAGAATCATCGGTATGATAGTGCCATTGGTCTTTTTGACCATAAAGTCGGCCACTCCTGCGAACCCCAATTCTATATGTCTGTCACTCCTTGGGCATATCAGAGTGCCTAAAAATGCCACCACAAAGGCCAAACCCCTGTGTGCTTCCCATTTGTCTTTATTTCCCTGATGATTCAAACTAGTGTCTGGAGCCTCAAATCTGTAGGGGTCCCCATACCGGCTGTATAAGAAACGGAATGTGCAGAATCCTCTGGCTAAATTTTCATCTTTAACCTGCCGGCTAATACTGAGGAGGTCTAAAAACTTATGAGGGGTTACAGTTCTTGGTGCTACTGGATATTGATACCTTAACTTCCCTTCGAAACTAGCATAACCTGCTATCTCCTCTAGTGTAGGGGTCAACTCGAAATCAGAGAAGTGGAAAACATTGTGTGTCGGGTCCCAAAACGGTATCAAAGCTTCGATTATATCAACCCTTGGTTTAATTTCCAGAAGACCAGTGAGCCCACCTAAAGCCTTTGTCACAGAACGCTTGCTGACCTCCCCCAGGTCGTTCCACCACATATGGAATCATAGTGGAATCTTATCTACGACTCGACAATGTATATTTTCAACAGTACTCATCATGCACATTTTTATTTATGGTGACTGGTTAAAAACAAGTGATTTTTGATTTTATTTTTATTTTTGACCCCAAAAGAAACATTATTTGTGAAAAATAAAACTCAAACAACTCAAGGCCACCTTTGCAAATACGACCCTTCAACCCTTCAGAAATGAAGATTTTAAAGATGTGCTTACTAAGTGGCCAAAATTAGGAAAACAGCCATATATGGCTATTCTGGTAAAACAAACTTCATGCGTCCCGTCGGGACGTTTCTGGCTATTTGGACAGAAAGTGACATCCCCTAAGTTTACTTATGACAAAATGATGCATTTTCATATTTTCTGGTTATTTTTGCAAAAACGGGGCCGGACCAAATGAGGGTTGTCTATGTATCTCACATCCGGTGAGAATCAAACCCGCGTAGTTCGGTCCATCTTGATGTACAGAAAGATATGATTTGTTTTGAAATGATTTTTTTTTTCTTTTATTTTTTTGAAACTTTGGCAAAATAACGGGATTTTTGAATATCAGGATTATCAAAACCAGGCATTTTTCTATCCTACCTCACTCTTGGTTTTTCTTTTTCTTTTTTTCTTAATTTTCTTTCCTTACTCTAGAAGCCGGTCAACATACAAGCCAAGCAAATTAATGCACAAGTAGCACGTAAAGAATGCATCAGGATGGTCTTTTGATTTTCGGGTGCACCTATCCTAGACGGACCCAACCCCTGTATTGAGCCCCCTAAGTTAAATGCACGTGATGCAAGCAAACGTACCTACTAGGGATCCGGCATGCGGCTGTGTTATTCTAAGTTTTAAATCCTGGGTGTATTGTTCTAGACCTGGCTTACCCGAGCGGATAACTCGAGCCGGGAGGGGGGCAGCGTACCGGGAATACAGAAGCTTCATCGGCTTTGCAACTTGTCCGAACCTTGTTCTAAAATTAGGATATGACTCTAACAGAAAAGATGCCACGCGAAGCACACGCTCCCCAGAAGATTTAGAAGACTCAGAGAGAAGGAGGGTTTCTTAGCAGTTTATATACAGTTCAAACAATATCAAAGTGGTAAAAAGTAGCATTTAGCACATTAGGCTCAAACACGTAAAAATTAGATAATAGACAAAACCCAAGTATAACAGTCATTCTAAGCTCGAATTCTAAACCTTGAACCAGAGATTCTGGGTTCGATCCCCAGCAGAGTCGCCAGAGCTGTCACACCTCCTTTTTCTCGAGGGAGGGGTATAGGGGATAGGGGAGTTTTTCCAATTAAAGTGACATAAATCAAAATGAGATTATTTATTTATTTAGAGTCGCCACTTGGAATACTTTATGGTGTCCTAAGTCACCGGTTTATTTTAAATCCCAAATCAAGAAAATTTGACTCTATTTATGGTCTGCGAACACAGAAGACCAGGTAAGGAATTCTGTTAACCTAGGAGAAGGTGTGAGGCACTCCCGAATTCCGTGGTTTAAGCACGGTCGCTCAATAATTAATAATTGGCCTATTAATACATATTTATAACCTATTGTGCATTTAAACTTTTTAACCGCTTTTAATTATTTATCGAGTTTATTTGAATAAACTGCGATGTCACGCACTCATTTGTTTTTGTACACATTGCGAATCACGACACGTGAAACGCACCCGCAATTTACAATGTGTTGATTTTATTATCAACATTTGAAGTTATGGTCGAGTCACGTGAAACGCACATTCGAATTGGAGATTACGTATCATGACTATGCCACGGGAACCGTACCCATAATCACGATAATTTAATTACACGCCTAAAGCAAACTATGATGTTCAATAGTTGTTCAACCTCTAACTTTGAGATTATTATGGAGGCTAGACGTTACGAAACATTTTACTATGAGTAAAGCAATGCCAAGGTGTGAATCAAGTATTTAAAATTTCAATAAAGGATTATCTAACAAATTTAAAAGCACATGTAACGAACTTAACATCATGGATGACTTACTTTGAAGGAAAAGAACAAACAGCAATCTTACACAATAGAGAAAATTCACGCCGATTAAATTGATTACACTTCCTTCTTACTTATTTGGAGTCAACATGAATCAATAGCTAAAGAGTAGATTTGCATATAATTACATGAAATTGGGAAACAATAGTACAACTTTTAGCCTCAATTTATGAATGTAAAAGAGCTGATTTATTATATCAAACAGCCATACTCGAAATCTTACATCAATAAACTAACCTTTAGAAAATTATTCTGCCCAAACACGATTAAAAAAAATAATGTTACTGAATGGTCTAATTGCAGTAGTGACTCAGTTATAGGTAAATGATTCCACTCGTACTTCAGTTTTCTCACACATTTAACACTCAACAATTTATTCTTAACTTGAATCCTTGGAAAACTTCTAACCAAAAACAATCTCAGATTAATACCTATTTGGTCAAGCATTTAGTATAACAACAAAAGATGACACACATTTAAGCAACTTTGACGTATATCACAGTATAACAGTGATGATAAGAGGAACTGATCTCAGGCCAATTGTTCATTTAACAAAACTGAAATTTATGAAACTAAAATCGAGGCCCATTTGGCAAATATACAACGCAGCAACAATATGAGAATCAATTAATCTAATCATTTATTAGGCAAATACTACAAGTTTAGGAGATGTACCTAGCAGCAGAAATGAAATATCGACCAAATAGAGATTTGAAAAACAGAATGATAGAACACAACTGCAGCGAAATCCACAACACTTTAAATCGACAACTCAGTTTATGAACCCAGCAAATGAAACACAGAATCAAACAGAAACAAAACTCTCTTTTCTATCAAATCTCTTTTTCTTTTCTACTTTTTTCTTTTTATTTGTTTTTTAATTTTCTAGGCGTATGAAGACCAAGAGATCAGAACGTAAAGAAAATGCAGAAAAAGGTGAATCAAAGAGAGAGACCCTTACTACCTCTATTCCCTATTTTTGGGTTCTTTTCTTTTAGATCTGTATTTCTCTCTTTCTTTTTAGTTCCATCCTTCTATGTGTGTGTATTTGAGAGAAGAGGGAGGTGAAATTGTCGTTCCGTGAGAGATGAGTGAGGCGAGAGAGAAGAAAGAAAGGGGTGGCGACTGACTGAGAGAGGAGGGGATCACGTCTTCTGTGTAGAAAGAAAGCAGAAGGCTGCTAGAGTTCTCCGCTCTAAGGGGGGAATTTGATCTCTTATGAGAATGAAGAAGGGGGGGGGGGGTTGCGCCCATTCTCTGTTGTGGTTTTTTAGAGAGAGGAAAAATTAGGGTCTATTTTAGAGATGAAGAGAGATATTGGGCCGGCGGGTAGCGGGCTTGGGCGAATGGAAGAAAAATGGGCCACTTGAAGCACCTGGCCCAAAGCTGTAATGAGACCCCATAGCCTTCTCTTTTCTTTCTTTGTATTTTGCAAAACTAATCAATTTATTTAACACTCCTAATTCCAACTAATTTATAAAATTAACCTAATGACCTATTTTTCTATAATTAACTAATTCAATTAGCTAACAAATGCATGTAGACTAATGTATTTTTTGGTATTTTAGTGTTTTACAAATGTAATTAATTATGCAATTAAAATATTAAAAATGTAAAAATTAAAATATTTTTGTATTTTCTTTAGGATTTAAAATGCAACTTAAAAATACATCAAATATGAATACGTACAAAGCAAACTAAGTAAAAATATAAAAAAATAATTTAAAGCATGTTTTGAATTTTTTAGGAGTAATTTTATATTAGGAAAAAAATTAGGTGCTCACATATTTCTATTGTGGATACGTCAGAGCTCATGCATGACTATACCAGATTAAATTTCGGCAATGATTCCTACTGAGAAATATATATATATATATATATATATATATATATATATATATATATATATATATATATATATATATAAATAATTTGTGTTCACCAAGCCAGATAAATTTATAACAATTCTTTTTTCATGAAACACCAAATATGACAGGAACTGGACAATGTCTTGATGGACTTTAGAAGTATACCTTGCTCCTTTCGACTCAATTTATGTAATAGTGTTTGATTGAATACGTAATTTAAGAGAAAAAATAAATTTATGAAATTTATAATTTAAAATGAGCCATAAATATTAATATTACTATATATTATCTCATTAATAACAAAAAATAAAATTTAGTGTAAAATTATTTTTAAATAAAAAATATATAATTTTTTTGGCTTAATTAAAAAAGATAATATGATACTTAAATTGAGATGGAGGAAATATTTGAAAACATATACAAATGCTCATCTCCCATTCGAATCATAATTTATCTCGTGGCACATCTAGGATTTAGATACTTGCATTGTTCTCTTTAAATATATACTTATTTTTATTATATTAATTTTTATGTAAGTATGTTACACGTAAATCTTTAGTCAAGTATTTATATGAAAGTATAATAAATTAAATCTTTAAGAAATTATATACAACATAAAGATTGGCAATCAACATTTTATTTAGTTGATCGCCATATTCATTTCGGCTAAGCTAATATAGCTTTTTCAGTCATATATTTTGCACAACTTGTATTTTTATTTAATAAGAATTATATCTCTTATTAAGCATTAATCTTCAACACTACTATTACCATTAGGCTTGAAAATCAATTGACCTTGAGAAGAACCAAGTCATCTCTAATTGTATGCTCATCTCTGTCTGAAGCAGTTGAACTCATTGGACGTTAAAATTTTATTGCCCGTATATTTTTTGGTAGTCACTCATTTAATGCTATAGTATAATTTTATCAAGCTAGCATTTAAAGTTTATAATCTCATCAATTTTACAATTACACGTGAGTACCTGATAGAAATTATATAGTTCATCGATGTCCATTACATCTCTAAGACTCATGGCGGTTCATCATAGATATTTCACCTTATATTATCATTACTCTGCTTTAATATATTTATGATGATTATCTCATTTATTTAAAAAGGTGTGTCAAATATTGAATGAGTCGTACGACCCACTTGTAATATAGCTACTGACACACCACATATTGATATCACTCACGCTATTATACCACATGATTTTGCAAGTAAAGTATGATATACAAGAACATTTTTCAGTTCCTTCAGGTCCATCTACAAAAATAATCCTACTTTGTTAGAGTTATTTTCTTAAAATATAATTTTAAAAACTGGCTCTTGATCGGGGTCGAACTCTGATTGTGCTTTGAAAATTTCCACATGTACTTTTATAGATTTTTCCTCAATTATTTTTCTATATTATGATGAAACATTATCACCTAGCACTTGATAAAGTTTGAGTGTATCATATATTTGTACACTATTGGTCGTACTTTCTAATATTGTTTGGAGTACAATACACCAATATAGCTGAAAATAAATTTCGAAGAGCTTATAGCTCAAGAACTGCCTCATCTAAGCATTCTGAAATACTATTATCTGATTTAGTAACCCTATTTCTTTTGCAGCTTCTTTAGATATTTTGAAACTTTCTTCTATTAATAATGAGTAAGTATTTTAATGCAGAAGAACCTCATTGTTCATCAGTAATAGGTTAAATTTAAAAGTAAATAATAAGTATAAATATTAAATATGCCTTTTACCAGTAGCTCAACAAAATAGAGATTATTTTTGTCCATATCTATTGTTGAGAGCGCGTCCTGACATCTCCGTGAGCATAATTTAATTTATATTGTCTAATACAATAATAATTTGTCAATTAATCCTTCTCCAGTAGAACAATAAGTATAGATATTGCGTCAGAATAGTATATTGTTATCTGGTAAGCAATATAGTAAAATTGACTGTTAAATAAAAATATTGTACCCAATATTTTATTCAATCTCAAAATATTATGATTTTTTTACTACATTAAAAAAATTCTAAGATTTTTTAATGAAAAATTAATATTGGAATATTTCACTATATCTGGGGTGGCTATTTTTGAACTTTATCCTTTGAAGCTATCTATTCTAGTTAGGGGTGTACATGGATCGGGTTGGTTCGATTTTGTCAGGTTTTTCAGATTTTTTGTTACTTAAATATTATTTCAATCTTACTTTGTTAAATATTTGATAAGTAAATCTATATTTAATAAAAATATAAAAGATTGACAAACATATTATCGATTAAAATATTCTTATGGGAGAATTCTATTAGTAACACATAATAGTTATTTGTTTAGTCGTCTGACAATAATTTTTCGTTGATGTACACTTTCAGGTTAACCGAATTTAGTAATTGAACATAAAAATCAATATGATACATAAATATTAATAATCACTTCACATTCGAAAAAGATATAAGAATTTAATAGATCTTAACATATGATATGAATATGGAAGAATAAAGAGATAGACGCATTTCAGTAACACTTGATAAGAAAGTGATCATACAACCCATTATTTAAGGTCAATAAATATGGAGCACTTCATATTCTATTAAAATTTATATCCCGCAAGAGAATCCCAAATATTTCTAGATATTTTTTAAATAAAATTTTAAAAGTATTTATAAAAATTATTTATTTATATGTCGGGTTGGTTCGGATTTTTTTTACTCAATATCAAACCGATTTTTTTACTCAATATCAAAGCAAATCAAACCAAACCAAGCCAGATTTTTTAATCGATTAAGTACGAATTTTCGGTTCAGTTTGTGCCCCATAATTCTTATAGAAAGAAAATGCCACTTCAAGCTCTTGAGACCATCTTCCAGTCTACTGTGCGTGGGCCCAGTGTGTTGAATGGCTGCTGAACATCCTCCACTATTATTGCGAAAATTGTAGGCCTAAGATGCTTGACATACCGGCCCAAATCATAGAGATCGACGTCTCATACTATTATTCTAGAAAATGATTTTTTTTATTTTCTATACAATATTTGAAACTTTATTATGAAAAATATTTATGTTTTTGAATTTATCCGGCCTAAACATGTTTTAGATATAAAATATATACATTTATTTAAACTAGAATTCTTTCTGCGATAGTCTTCCTTATTTAGACGCAGGATTTTGGGATGCTTATATTTCAATTAATGATTTTACTGACGCAATCATCGTACCATAGTCAAGGCAACATCTTTGTAAAATTCTTCTATTACGCAGATTTTTACTGATTATCATCACACCATAATCAAGGCAACACATCTGTAGTGTCCTTCTATTCTCTGGTTTCCTCTGGTTTTCCATAAACAAAGGTTTTGAAGAAAACAATTACAAACAATTAGCTACAATTGAATTGAATTTCACGATATAATGTCAAAATTAGTGATTATGCTTCAGCTCAATGGTCGGTGGGATAGTATTGGAAGATACAAAGATTTTCATGTTGATAGAATTATGGTCAATAACGATTCAAATTATAGTCAATTAAATTCCGCAATTGCAAAGCATCTAATGATCGATACCTCCGCAAAATTATCGAAATCAAATACACTGTCAATGAACATTGTCCTCCAATGGAAATTCGGAGCGATATGGGAGTTCGAGTGTATATGGAGACGAAAAACAAAAACAAAAACTTAGGAATGTGTCCGTTGTGTATAACAGTGCGTGATTTCGATTGGAATGCAGTATGTCAAATGCGAGAACAATTGCAGGTTTGCTATGTTTTTCCAGTGCTGATATTTTTTCAATTTGAAGTGTTCTACAATTTTACTAAAAATTATCTACAATTTTACTACATAACAAATGTAGTTCAACTGTTATGTCTGTACAAGCATTCTGTCAAATACTAAACACATGAATATACAGAGGTCTGAATTTCTATACTTTTAATTGAGTGCAGATTCTTCTGATTATCATAATACTAACGTGGTACAATTGTCAAGCAATTATAACATAATTGGAGAAGTATCAGGAACAATGAAGTTGATATGCAAACATCTCCGGTAATTGTGAAATATGAAAGTATCATCATAACAGAATATACGCCAAATGTAATTGAAGTAGGCTAAGTTTACCAATACAAGCAAACAATTGTCACTGCAATGAAGCACTATTCTATCATGAGTAAGTTTCAATTTATGATGAAAAGGTCTAGTGCAAGAAGGTAGGAATATTTTATTTGTCAAATTCATATTGTGTATAAGTTGTAGTTTTTTTGTATATAAATTGTTTAAGATAAGTTTTTGTGCATAAACTGTCTCGTATTTTGTAGCTACAATTTGCATAATATTTTTTGAATTATTTTTATTCTGTAGCTACTGCCTCATATGTGTTGGGGACAAGTGTACATGGTACTTCAAGTCCACCAGCATAAATAAATCAGCATTGTTCAAGGTTCGAAAATTCAACAGCTTACACACATGCTATTTCATGGAAAACACATACATACAACGCAAACCTATTGCCATGGTAGTTGGCAGCATGGTGATTCCACAATATGCGGATCCTAAGATAATATACACACCAATAGACATACAAACTGACATGTTGTCGGATCATGGTGTGAAATTAACATACATGCAAGCTTGGAGAGCAAAGAAAAAGGCTTTGGAATATTTGAGGGGCCATCCTGCTAATTCCTACAGTCGCTTGCCGAGTTATTTGTATATTCTGGAGAAGACTTATCCAGGGTCGGTAGTGAAATTGCAGAAGACTGAAGATGAATATTTCTTGTATGCATTTGTCGCACTTAGGTAGCATATTACCACTAGCATACACCATTGTTGATTCAGAAAATGACATATTATGCAGGTGGTTTTTTGAGCAATTCAAACATGCATATGGTGAAAAACCAAATATGTGTGTTGTTTCATACCAGAACGAGAGTATCTTAAAGGCAACATCTATTGTTTATACCAGCATGCCACATTATGCTTGCATGTGAAATATTTGGACAAATGTAAGGTCAAAGTTCAAGAAGGGTCATCTAAAGTTAAGTGAATTGTACTTTGCCACGACACGATCATACACGCTTGATGAATTTAATTAAAGAATGTTAAAGATTGAAGAGATCGACACATGTGTTAAAGCATAGCTATACAATATTGGCTATCACAGATGATCTCGGGTACATGCTATGGTGAACAGAGCATGAACGATGACATCAAACACTGCAGAGTCATTGAATGCGGTAACCAAAGATGCAAGAGAGCTGACCGTAGTAGAACTATTAGAGTACATAAGGACTCTTCTTGAATGTTGGACTAATGAAAAATTATTGAATGCAAAGGGTACGTTCATATACCTTGGGAAAAAATACAACAAAGAGTTGGAGGACAACAGGACATTATCGCAAAAGATGAGAGTAAGTTATAGACAATAATATCAGATCATTGATTCCATCAAACTAAATATATACTGTTAATTGTAGAAATGTTATTGTATAATTATAGTTATTTTATTTTGTATCTGTTGCTGACAACTTGTTGTGTGTTTGTAATGAAATTGTAGGTGAGGGCTTCAACAGATTACATCCATAATGTGATAGATGGTGTGAAGCGCTTCATTATTTGCCTTCAAAATAAGATATGTAGTTGTGGACAATTCCAGCTTGATGAACTTCCTTGTGCATATGCTTTGGCGGCTTTGAGGCACATGAACGAGTCTTATGAAAACTATTATTCTCCTTATTATAAGAGGGAGAGCCTTTTGTAGACTTATGAAATACCAGTAGACCCGTTGCTTGACGAAAGCAAATGGAATGTGCCACAATATATAGCTGAAGAAGTTGTAAAGCCACCTACCGAAAAAGGCATCCAGAGAGACCTTAAATATAAGCATACAAACCATATGATGAAGTAAATGCAAAAAAGTACAAGATTTCATGTGGCAACTGCGGACTAGAAGGGTATAACAAAAGATCTTGTAGGAATTCTCCCAAAAGAAAATAAAAATTGATACATTTTAAAGTTTTTTATACTGAGTACTGTTGATGATAATCTGTCCTTTAAGACATATGAAGTTGTATTTGTTCTGTTCTAGAGAATTATAGTTGTGGTGTAATTGTATTGCTAATTTGAATAAAGATTGTCTCCTATAATGAATGTTTGCTAAACATATTTCAACTCTTAATGCAATTGGTTTGTAGTTGTTTTATTCAAATACTTGGTTTATTTATTACTTTCAGCCTTTCCTAACAACACTGATAAATTGAATAGATTATGTATCTTTGTATTGTAGTTGTAGACATAATTGTATTTATGATGTAAAGAAATTATATAGTACCAATATCTAGATCAAGTACTAATAACTTTCAACCAAAAAATAAGCCACAAATATTTTCTATTCTATGTAGTAAAATTCTAGACAAAATAACAAAACAAAAGGTAAAACAACTGTAGCACAAATCTGCAACAAATAAATTGCATCTGACTCCTTCTTAATAAATAATTTGTCTACAACTTTACTACAATCCAGCTATATCTAAACACTATAACTACAATTTCTCTACTGAAAAGGGTAACTAATTCTTATTTTTTCGGACTTGTGTTCTCTCGTTCATAGCTGGTGTACCTTTTATTCTTGTTAATCTTCCAGTCACCTCACTTTCACTAATTGCACCAAGCTCTTGCTTTTTCCTAGCATAATCCCAAATGAGCGCCCCATAGCGTTGACGGTGTTGATCAATATTCTTCCTTTGAAATCGATAGCTCTCCAATGCTGACATATTCTGAAAATGCCGCCACGAATATACCACAATCACTGCAAAAAATAATAGAGGAAAAGATTTAGCATTCAATGTAAAATATAATTAGTTAAATAGATAGAAGGAAAGGAGCACAGACAATGATCCTTTTTTTTGCTGGGGTATCTCACCGATCAACCACTGAATGTCAAGAGAGTTAGTAATACCTTTTTCAACGTATGCCTTTGTGTTCTTGTAGTTGATGTCTGGACGCTTTCCATAGAAGCCGGTGCATGACAATTAGCGGGGGATCATAATAGAAAACTTGTCGATAAAAGATTCAACAAGTTTGTGATTTCGTGAAGAGACAATAGAATTATAAACATATAGAATCCTATCGGTGATGTCAAACACAGCCAACAACCAATGAAATTTCTCCACAATATTTATGGGCATAATCACAAAATCAACTTTGTCCAATGCAATATTTGCAAGTAATCGGTACCCCAATATATATTATGCTACGACGTCCTGGGGTTTGACAACAACAAGCTTCTTATCGGCAGGAGCATTAATGCACCTCTCAAAAATTTGTTCAATTCAAGTCTTGAACATATAGTTAGTGGTTGTAAACCGTATTTTATTTTCAGGATCATACTTTCCTCTCTTCCTCAAATAGTATGAAATAACATCAATGTGCTGCAAAAAAAATATATTTCATTATTTCTCAATGCTTCATACAATTTAACTACAATTTTCAAACAAAAAATCTACATATTTCTAAAATAATAGAATACTACAGTTAATCATTAAATTCTATCAGGGTATGTGTGCACCGTGTTGTTGAATACTTGTCCGGGATGTGCCAAAGTATAAAACCAATCCTTTTTATCAACTTTCTCCACTCCAAGATGGTATATTCCTATCATAACCATGAAATCTTTCCCCAAGCCTCGGGTTCAGAAACAAGCTCCCTCCAATTCTACTCTAATCTAAACACGGCTTTCTCAACCATAGCATAGATAGTAAATAGAACTCAACTGTTGGCCAAACAATTAAGCAATTATGCACAGAATTAGAGAAACAACCAAAGATTATAACTCGAATTAACGACAATATAATTAATAAACTTCAATATTCATGACAACCACAACCCTAGAACGTGAAGTTTAGCTCCACATAGACATGGTAGCAAAATAAAAAATCATCAAGAAAAAGTAAAGATTACTAAGTTTGATGGACGAAAGATGGAATCTGATGAATTCCGACCTCCACGACGGCTCTGTGCTCTCCTTTCGTCTAAAGTCTGTCCAAAGTCGGTCTCTCCCTTAAAATGGTGTTTAATGACTATTTATATGTGTAGGGTAAAAACCTAGGTAAAATAACCCAATCCAAAACTAAAAAGGAGACAAAATGAGCTCAAAACTGGACTCGCACGTCGCCACGCGACACACCTCGCGTCAAGCCGTGCCTCGCGAGCTTAAACGCGAGATGAGAGACTCGCGTTGCCCAGCTACTTCTTTAAATCAAATTTGTTGCCTACTTTTTTATTCCTTGTAGTGTTAGGCTACCTAACTTTTCTTTCCAAGCTTCTTAATATCAAAACCAAAGGTGCTGCTTTTCCAAGTAAGTTCTCCCTTGATTCTTTTCGTTAATGCTTCAATAATTACATCTTCTCCAATTGTTTTGTGCATTTTGCTCCAAAATTTTATTTTCAAAGTACCTACACATAAAATAAACTCAATTAAGTATAAATATAGTATAATTTAGCATTAAAGCACCAAAATGTAAGATAAATAATGTACTAAAAATACGGAATTATAGGTAAACATCAAGCTGGTTATATTTTAAAGTATAAGGCGCCTTCTTCCTATTTAAAGGCATAGCAAGTACAATTATTATGTAGTTTCAGTTGGAAATCCATAAATTGTATGCACTGGATAATATGAAAAAATTATATAATCTAACCTCTTTGAAACCGTATCGGTACCTAAATATAACCACTTATTGAATTCTTCCAACAAGTCAGGATCAACATCGTCACCAATAACCCCAGTAAATGGATGCTTGATGTTGAAAATTGGAGGAGGTCTAACAGAAGTGCTTCCCCCAGAACTGAAATAAGGGAGAAAGGGAGATCTGACATGCTTTCCAGGAACCCTTGTTCTTCCCTGATGCACATGGGTTGTTTCATCTTCATTTACCTCGCCGAACTTAACAATATGTGAAAATTTCTATGGCAACTCAAAATCATCAAGTGTTACTACCCTTTTTTCAGACCTGGAGTCATTGCGAATCACCTACATTGATGTAGTCGGCTGGTTCACCTACAAAATTTAAAACAAAAGAACAACATTGTATGTTGGTTGCATTAGTTCTTTTGAGAAAACTGAAACTTATATGAAAGCTGTTATTTTTTTCCAACAATTATATTGTAACATATAATACCAGTGAAATCTTCATTGCAATCGTCTCCTTGTTGTATAACATTTGCTTGTTGAATGGGAGATTGCAAAGGTATAGTCTCCTTCTCCTCATTTAAATGCTCTTCTTGTATGCCAAGTTTTGCATCTTGTTTTGGAGAGTCCACATGCATAGTGTCCTTCTCCGTTACAATAAATGTGTGCAACTTAATAAAATTGTAGAACATTTATAATAAATAAAAATAACATTGTAGATATATTGTAGTTTAATTATAGTAAATTTATTGAAATGTTGTCCTGTAGCTCAGATGTAATATGTGTTGTGAAATATGTAGATAAAATGTACTAAATTATACATGCAGTTTCTTCTTCCAATGCCCATTGAAATTGAGAAGATAAGTCAACACGTACAAGAATATTCTTCTCATTTTGAATGCCAGACATTTGTCATGTATCTAAGACAACAATTGGAAATATAATGTAGATTATTTGTTGGTAATTTAGGCTATATGTAGATATAATATAAATATAATATAGATTATTTATCATCAAATTGTATTAAAATTGTTAAAATACATGTTTTACTGCTGCTGCCCAACACTGGTTTAGCACTGCTGCCTGGATTCTGTTGTTTGTTCTTTTCTTTGTAATTTGTTAGGCTGTGTACTTTATGAATGCTATTATAAACATAAACATGGTAAAAAATATTGTCCAAAATGAATATATTTCGAATGAAACCTTAGTATCAATGTTCGTATCCTGCTGATTTGTTATTGCATGTAATACGGACTTGATGGAATCATTGAGTAGCAGTCGAATGCTACCTAGTTCTTGAAAAAACTAAAGAACAAAAAATTATTATAATGTATCTAACAATTAGAGGCATACATACATACATATATATATATATATATATATATATATATATATAGATATTGTGCAATAATTAAAAAAATTAAGAAAAGATGTTGATAAGGTAACCTCTTAAGATAATCCTATCTGGTTTCTTTAATTTATGTTATGCAAATTATTTCTTTAACTCTTTCTATTTTAATACGTAGGTCGGTTCATACCTTGGAATATTCAAGAAAGAGGTATACCCAATTCTTGATTTTTAGTCTTCTTTATATATATATATATAAAGAAGACTAAAAATCAAGAATTGGGTATACCTCTTTCTTGAATATTCCAAGGTATGAACCGACCTACGTATTAAAATAGAAAGAGTTAAAGAAATAATTTGCATAACATAAATTAAAGAAACCAGATAGGATTATCTTAAGAGGTTACCTTATCAACATCTTTTCTTAATTTTTTTAATTATTGCACAATATCTTTCTTGTTATCTATTCCCATTGCCTGCTTATATCCAGATGGAGATGGAGCATCTGTCGGATGCTCGGCCTTTGTTTCAGCTTCTTCAAGGATGTATTCAACTTTGCCTGAAAAAGTCATTCTTGAAAGCTCTTCTGGGTTTCAAGCATGTTGGTGAACTGAGTGAAAAAAAATACGGACCTTGTCATAATATGTATAAAATATGTAGATAATTTGTTTTAAATTGTCTGTCCAGATGTGAAAAATATTTACCTTGATCCATGATGGTTTGATCATTCTCTCTTCCAATGCAGATATCCATATCTTATCCTTACTAGCTGTCCAGTTATGTATGCAGGGGATCGAATTACCAACCCTTGTAGCTATATCAGTGTTGACTGTAGAGCAACACTCATACAACCAGATTTGCATAGCGAGTGCAAAACCTCGAATGAGATAAAAATGCACAGAAGGGTTGAGCTTGTGCTTAACGGACTGAAGCAATTGTGTATAAGTTTCGATACTCCATGTGAAATTCGCATACTGCCCCGAGTCCACCAAGTAGAACCTAAAATGATCTATCAAATCATTATCTTTCTCTGAAGGATAGAGGAAGAATTCTATCAGACAGAGAATACACAGCTTGACTGCATCCTCATCATTCACCCAACTACGACTGATTACAATTTGTTTCAAGTATGACTTCTCAACTTTTTCCATGTTCGGAAAATAGCTCCTCATTGTTTTACTGTCATACTTAGTTGTGTAACCAAAGTCCGTTACTTCTGTAAAACATCTAAGGCCAGTGATAAGGGCAAACACCCTCAACCCAAAGTGCAGCCTCTCACCCTTTATCTCTGCTATAAAAAAAAAATCAGAACTGGATGCGTTCAATTCATACTTCATGAGAAGGTGAATTGCCTGATTGTGGATACATATTTTGGGCATGGAAAGAAAATATCCAAAACATGTCTTCTTAAATAACTTTAACCCATTTTCAGACAATAACACTTTGATTTGGCCAGGAACAACAGGGTTGGATAATGTTTGGAACCTAGTGATGCCATAATCAACATCATGTGGTGCAAAAAATATTCGATTCTACACCAAAAGAAACAGTAAATTAATAAAACTTGTTTGAAGGCCAAAAAACAAAATAAATACAATTCTACTACGCTTTATCTACAGTTAGAAAGACATTAATATATTACATACAAGTAAGTTACAAAATTAGTAAACATATATAACAACTGACTACATTGAAGCTACAAATTATGTTTAGAGCAAGAAATTAGAAAGTAACAACAAGACATAACATATATAATTTGTTTATAGAAAATGAAGCTAACATTTACAAATAACATTGTAAACCAACCGGAGGTTCTTATTGATATATTCATAAAGCTTCATAGAAGGTTCATTGCTTCCACTTTTATTTTATTTTATTACCGTGTTTATGGATATATATTTTTGTCTTATGAAATCTTTGTCATTGAAGTGTGTCATCCTTCTGTTTGTTGAGTTTTCTTATTATTATTTTTTGTATAATTAAAGATTATTGCCATGTGTTTATGACATTGATCTCTCTTTCAAGTTACATGTTAAAATATTAGTTTAAGTTTGGTACATAATCTGTTTAAGTTACTTTGGGTCTGTGATGATGATTTAGATGAATTAATTTCCATTTTGTTTGGCCGTGATTTGTAAAATAACATGCTGGAAAAGAGAACTTTGAAAGCAGAACGAATTTGTGGGCCTATGTTGATCTAGACCGACAATGACTAAAATGGACGGTATAATAGGTTGCTCGACCAATTCACTATAGTTGGCTCATTCTTTGTAAATACACTTAGTTGGCCTGCTTCAGTTGACAAATAAATGCCAATTACCTCCATATCTTAGCCTATTAGTTTAACGATCTAAGCCACCTTTTCCACAACAAATTTCCATAACTAATGGCCTCACAGTTGATTCCAAAATTATGAACAATTCTTGAACACCGATGTTTGATTTAGGCGTGATTAATAAATTACTGTGGCCATGGGTATGGTTTCCGTGGCATGGTTACGATACATAACCCCAATTCGAGTGTGTGTTTCACGTGACTCGACCTCAACTTCAAACATTAATAATAAAAATAAACATGTTGTAAATCGCGGGTGTATTTTTTGTGGCGCGATTCACAATGTGTACAAAAATAAGAGAGTGTGCGATATCGCAACTTGTTCAAACAAATTTCATAATTGTTTAAAATAATTAAAAGCGATTTAAAAGATAAAATGCACAATAGGTTTTAAACATGTAATAAATCAGATAATTAGGCCAGTTATTAACAGTTGAGCGACCGCGGTAAAATCACGAAACTCGGGAGTGCCTCACACCTTATCCTAAGTTTACATAATTCCTTACCCGATCTTTTGTGTTCGCAGACCATAAATAGGAGTCAATTTCCTCGATTTGGGATTTAAAATAAACCGGTGACTTGGGACACCATAAATTATCCGAAGTGGCGACTCTGAAATCAATAAATAATCTCATTTCGATTAATTTCACTTTAATTGAAAAAACTCTCTATCTCCCTTGGAAAAAATGGGGTGTGACAGCTCTAGTGACTCTGCTAGGGATCGAACCTAGAATCTCTGCTTCCGGGTTTAGAATTCGAGCTTAGAATAGATGTTATGATTGGATTTCATAATTGTCTGATTGCCTAATGTGCTAAATGCCGCTTTTTACCGCTTTGATATTGTGTGAATTACATATAAACTATTACGGAAACCCTTCTACTCTCTTAGTCTTTTAAATCTTCTGGGAAGCGTACGCTTCGCGTGACTTCTTTTCGTTAGAGTCATACCCCTAATTTTAGAACGAGGATTGGACAGGTTGCAAAGTCGGTGAAATTTCTGTATTCTCGGTACGCTGCCCCCCCCCCCTCATGCTCGAGTTGTCCGCTCGGGTAAACCGCGTCTAGAACAATACACCCATATTTTTAAAACTTAGAATAACATAGCCTCATTCCAGATCCCTACTAGGTACGCTTGTTTGCATCACGTGCATTTGACCTTAAGGATTGAACACATGGGTTGGGTTCGTCTAGGACAGGTGTACCCAAAAATTAAAAGACCACCCAGATGCATTTTACGTGCTACTCGTGTATTCATTTGCTTCGGCTTGTATGTTGACCGCCTTCTAGAATAGGGAAAGAAAATAAAGAAAAAACAAGAGTGAGGTAGGTATTTGAAACATTTCGAAACTCTGCCGAAATTTTGAAAAACAAGAGAGAGAAAATAAGCCAATGTTTTCAAAAGTCATTGTTTCCTCTGTTCCATCAAAACTGACCAAACTATTGCGGGTCTGACTCTCACCGGATGTGAGATACGTAGGCAAACCTCATCGGTTCCGGAACACAATTTTTAAAAATTCAAAAATATTTTTCTTTACTTCCTCCTTTAGAAAAGTCTTTCTTTGAGACCACAATTTTCAAAAAAAAAAAAATAATATTTTCTTTACTCTTCTAAAAATCCAAAAATATTTTCATTCTTCTTTAAAAGTTTTTCTTTCGAAAATTGAAAAGAAAATTCAAGATTCAAAAAAAAATATTCTTTTTTTAGAAGTCTTTCTTTCATAAATTCAAAATAAAAGTCCAAAAATTAAAAAATATTTTTCTTCTTTTCTGAAGTCTTTCTCCGAAAAATAAAAAAAATTGAAATTAAAAAAAATATTTTCTTTCTTCTTTAGAAGTCTTTCTTTTCAACAATTCTAAAAAAAAAAAGCAAATCGATATCCAAAAATATTTTCTTTCATCTTTATTAGTCTTTCTTTCAGAAATTTAAAAAAAAAATCCAAAAAAAAAGAGTTAGTTTATTTATCTTATTTCTGATCTTCCCAAACTACGCATACCTGATTCTCGTATTTCGAGGCGGGATACGTAGGCAACCCACATAGGGTCCGGTCTTCCTAGTGAGTCTTAAATTCTTGGTTTCGGTGGTGGTAGCCAAATCTTGCATGTCTAGCCATGTTTTGGCCACATCGGTCATTTTGCAAAATAGAGCTATTTTTTTCAAAGTGATTTGCTAACCTATGTCTTAGAGGTCTAAGTACACGACAAGATGTTCTCTCAGTTTAAGGTCCATTCCTGTTGAACTTGCATGCTTAGCCATTTTTCGGCCACATAGGCCATTTATGCAAAGTTGGGTCATTTTTGCATAGCACTTTTAGGGACCGCAATTCCTGAGAGTTTATGAGCCTTCGTGAGGTGTTTCCATGTTTTAGAGGTCATCCTAATTGAGTTTTCACTTCTAGCCACCCTTGGCCACATAGGTCATTTTGTAGAAATAGCCTCTTTCGTGCCTTGATTGTGCCCAATAGGAAGCGTTATGGTCTCACATAGTGTCCCGAGTCACTAACTCTGTTTGGTCTTATCCTTATCATTGAGGTTTGGATCCACTTACCAAAGGTTGAGCATGACAGACATCGTAGGACCATCCCAGTTAGGACTATTGCTTTTAGATGCTGTTTGAGGAGACTTTTATATTTTTGAGTCTGTTTTCATGTTTCTTTTACTTTCTGGTCATGTCCACTAGTATTGAGTCTTTTAGGTTGTGTCAGAGTCTGTCATAATCTAGTTGAGTTTGTCGAGCCTTTTGTTAGCGTACTTCCTATTTTGTATTTGAAAAACCAAAAATAATTATAAATGAAAAATCCAAAAAGATTTTAGTTTATTATGTCTATCACTATTCCAGAACTACGCTTGGTTTGATTCTCACCAGATGTGAAATACGTAGGCAACGTACATCGGGTTCGATCAAATTATTTTCAAAAAACAAAGAAAAGAAAAAGAGGTTTTCCAATATAAAGGTTGACTCGGGACAAGTTTGAAGTTGAACAAATACCATTCCGATTCTATTCAACCAAAAGCAATATTGGCCAGAAATGACAACTCGTGTGCTTTCAAGACCATTCTCATCTTCTTTCAATCCATATTCACAACAAAAGATAACATAGACCATGTACCACTCGATACAAACCGACACTTCCCTTCACGCCCTAGCCCTTTTTGAACATTTCAAAGTCTTTATTAATTAAAAGGATTCATTGAGCTGATTCAAAATGGAGGATACCAATGCCACTTGGTCTCACATGCCAATAATAGCCTATGACCTTATCCAAAGGACTCAAGAATAGTGCAGATCTCAATCCTTTCTCGTGCCAAAGGGATTTGTTTGTGGTTTTAATTTGGTCATTCTTTCAAATAGACTAGTTCAATCTGGGGTTTTGGATCGTGTTTTGCTTGTCTTGTTCAACCCCCGTGTCCTTTTTCACTTCTCTCTCTTAAATATAATCTTTTACCCTTCCCCATTGTTCTTCATTCTCATTCCCATTCAATACAATTCATCATTTTCTAGCCTACTAAATGTGATATGCCTCATGACCAGTGGCAAGGTTTGGACATTAGCAAAAGCTTTCTGGCAATGAGTCATAAGATAATAAAGTTTCAAGTGAAAATATTAAAATGAACTTCACATTCAGAAAGAGACAGGTTTTTGAGCTAATAATAAGCACCTCAAGGACTCAGTGGAAGAGAGAAAATTTGCAATGAAATCTGAAGTAGTTTTACTTCTATCCTTCAAATGTACGATAATCCTTCAGGATATTCCAAGTGAAATCATTTTGAAACATGACTTGAACATAGTTCAAAGAACTAAAAGGATAAAGAAAAAGTGAGAGATCATCATACCATGTAGTTCTTTGAACTACGTTCGGCCTGATTCTTGTTACCACAAGATACATAGGCAGCCTTACGGTTCGGTCATACCAAATAAAATATTTTATAATCCCACAAAGTCAAGAGTGGGGTAGGTTTTTAGAAATTCCATCTCAAAAAGAAAAGAAAATAAAAAGAAAAAGAAAAAAAAACAAAAATTCGCTTGTTTCAGAAACTGGGGTAAAGTTTTTAAAATGTATTTTAAAAGTTGTAAATAAAGTAACCCTGTCATTATAAATTTGGGCCTCCATGCGGTCTTTTCTTTCTCACCCTGTCTAAAAGCCTTCATTACAGTCTAAAGAAAAGTGCTTATCAGATCAATTCCTGAAAATGCCAAGTCAAGCATGTTGTGAGCCTACCAAGATTTTTGGGAAAATCAATATGATTGAAGGGGTAAACAATTAGCCAAGCTAAAAATTGGAAACGGTAATGATTGAGAGCAAAAAGGAAAATGAGAGAGACTTGTTGGTGAAAACCTTTCGAGGCACTACAAGTCGAAATGGTGAGATATGTGTGCAACAAAATATCTTTGATTAAAATATGCAATGTCTGCGGCACATTTGGAGGAGCAAAGCAAACCAATTCTTCAACATCTAGTAAGGATTTGACGAGTCAACAAGTTTGAAAAGATGGACAAATCAAGCTATTGGTCTAAATGCATGTCACATTCCTTTGCCTTATTCTTCAATTTAGATAAACTCTCCTTCTTCTTAGTGGAATCTCATCATACACCACTTTCTTTGATTTTTACTTATGCATTTATTCTTTTTCTTTGGCTGAAGACAAGAAAGAAAGAATTTTTAAACTTGCCACAAATAGGTCCCAAATTAGGAAGGGAGGCGATCAATTTGACAATCAATGTGAAGAGACGCTCAATTCGACAATCCAAGTAAAAGGAAAATAACTTTTTTGGAAATAAAACTGAAACGAATTAATTTTGGGAATTTGAGTGAAGTGACTTGAACAAACTTGGTCTAATCCCATTGGCAAATCACTTTGGATCTTCTTCGAAACCAATACAAATCAACCTTGGCAAGGCAAGTCAAATAACAATGCTTAAAAGTCAGCTTGCAAGTTTGTTACGAGTCAACCAATTATTTTTAATTAAAAAGGGTAAAAAGAGAAAAACAATTATGTATTTGTTTTAATTGAATCATTGGTTGTTTGAGAATCTCATTACCCCGGGTATGTTTTTAGTTGAGAAGATCATTGCCTCCTAGGAAGTTTTCCTAGTTGAGAAGAACCATACCTCCTAGGCATTTCCCTAGTTGAGAAAAATCTTTAGCTTTTTTAAGTTCTGGGGTCCCGCCTAAAAAATAGGGTCAGTTTTTATTCTAGTCAAGCTTAGTTTATAGTTTTTCTCAGGCTCAATCTCACATTTAGGAGACGCACTTCCTAGTTTGAGTTATTCAGTTTCTAGGAGATGCACTACCTAGGTCAAGCTTCACCCCTAAGAGACACACTTCCTAGTTTGGGTCTTTCAGGTCATTTTTTAGGAAACGCACTTCCTAGATTGAGATTTCATTTCTAGGAGACACTTCCTAGTTTGGGTAGTTTGAGTTCATCCTTAGGAGACGCACTTTCTAGTTTGGATCATTCAAGTGTCACCCCTAGGAGACGCACTTCCTAGTTTGGGTCATTCAGGTTTTATTTTTAGTAGACGCATTTGCTAGTCAGAATTTTCTTGGTTTTACTCACAGGAGACACACATCCTAGTCGAGTCTTTAGTTTTAGTCTCATCATTGCATCCTTATTCGATAACATAGGTGATTTACAGTTTTGCTAACAACTCACAAATCTCCCTAGTGCAAACTGGGACAGAAAATATTTATTTGTTTTGTTTGTTTTGATTGCAGGCACCCACCTGGATAACGAGGGGAAATATTTCAGAAATAGGTTTTAGGGTCAAGTCAGAAGTACCAGGAGCCCGCCTGAAGAATATGGTCATTTTTTAGTTTTAAAGTTACAAGTCATTAGTAGTTGCCCACCTGGCGAATGAGACAATTCATTTCAAGTTCAAGTCATTAGCAGGAGCCCACTTGGAGAATGAGAGAATTCATTTCAAGTTCAAGTCATTAGCAGGCGCCCACCTGGAGAATGAGGGAATTCATTTTAAGTTTCAAGTCATTAGGAGGCACCCACCTGGAGAATGAGGGAATTTGTTTCAAGTTCAAGTCAGTAGCAGGCGCCCACAAGAAGAATGTGGGAATTCATTTTAAGTTTCATGAGCCCGCTTGAAGAACATGTTCAACTTTCAATTTTCAAGTTCAAGAGACATCAGGAGCCCGCCTGAAGAACTGGGTCAACTTTCAAGTTCAAGTTAGAAAGGCATTAGGAACCCACCTGGAGAACAAGGGAAGTCATTTCAGAATTCAATTCAAGTTAGAAGTAGCAGAATCTCGCATCAAGAATGCGAGTAGACTGTCCGAGATCACCAAAGGAAGAAGTCTCAATCGAGAATAAAAGAAAAAAATAGAGAAGTGAATCCAAAATGCAGAAGCCGATGAAAGATGTGAACTGCTCAAGATATGGCTTAAGGCACGAGCACTGCATGTCCGGTCTTGATCCGAAGAAGCTGAAGAAGATGAATCTGCACCTGCAGCTAGCAAGCATCAAGGTTCAAATCAAAAGTCTACATGAATAACCATTCAAGACTCAAGATCATGCTTCAAAAGACTTATAGATATGAATCGTGTAACTCATTGCTGGCAAGCTTAGTTAGTCTTTTCCGTTTTTGTTTTTGATGTAATAACAGGACCGCGGACTAGAACCTCGACTCTCTCATCTTGTCCACAAACTCCGTCACTTCATTCACTTCTGAATTACACGTGGCCCGATTCCTTTATAACCAAGGATATGTAGGCTGCTTAGATACCAGGGCTCAGTCAAAATCTTTTGTCTATCTTTGTTTCATTTTGAATAATCGTCGGGTCATAAATCAATTACGTTGCTTATTGTTCTTTGCTCCGAAAACTCTACGTATTTCCAAGCAAAGAGGGGAAGCTGTAAGCACGTAATTTTGACCCGCGCAACATTTAAAAGTACTATTTTAGAAATATTTACTTATTTTTCATTTTTATAGGATTTTAGTCAACTTTTAGTTTTAATTTTAAAACATAAGTTTAAAAAGACAAAAAATAGTTTTATAATGTTTTTTAGTTTATTAGTAGTTTATAATATTTATAACATTTTAAAAAAAATATCAAAAATATTTACATTTTAATATGTAGTTCACTTTAATAATGTATTCTTATAAACTAAGATTAATTAGTATATTTTGAAAATATTTTAATTTTTATTCAATGAGAAAGAATTGAATTTCGGCCAATTGGGAGCTCATTTTCGGATTTTAATAGCCCAGCAAGATAAATGCTCATTCTTCCCAACTCATTAGGTCCACTCTCCACTTAAATGCAAGATTTAATCTTAGCCATCGATTTCTCTCAAATCTAATATCCCATGTCAATTCTTACACCCATATTTAAACTCAATTATAACCAAACCCTAACCTACCTTTGAATTTCTAAAATCTCTGTACTCCCAAGCCAGCCGCAACCTACACAAAACAGAGCACATGAGACGGGAAAAAACAGGAGGGGATCTGGAGAGAAGCCAAATAAAAATAAAATGCATCAATACCCACCAAAAAGCTTCATCTTCCTCACCAAAGCCTCACTTTTGGCCGTAGAAACCAGTAACCATTATCTATGTAAATCCACTGCAGTTATCATCTTAGAAACAGCTCCAAAACGCCCTTAAATCACAGCAAAATCAGCCTCGAAATTCACCCAAACCAGTCCCAAACCAATTGGAATACCACCCAAAATGGCCATGAAAATCACCTCCGAACCCAGAGTCCTAAACCTCCAATAAAGCACCAAAATTTTTAGCTGGATTTAAAACAGAGTTCGAGAGGTCCTTTCGAGTTCACGACGAGGTTTCCGACGCAGTCTTTGGTTGACGATGCCATTCGCGTTCAGTCTTGTCGGCATATTTTTCTCTCTTCTTTGTAATCCAACCGGAGGTTATTATTGATATATTCATAAAGCTTCATAGAAGGTTCATTGCTTCCACTTTTATTTTATTTTATTACCGGTTTTATGGATATATATTGTTGTCTTGTGAAATCTTTGTCATTGAAGTGTGCCATCCTTCTGTTTGTTGAGTTTTCTTATTTATTTTTTTTCTGTATAATTAAAGATTATTGCCATGTGTTTATGACATTGATATCTCTTTCAAGTTACATGTTAAAATATTAGTTTAAGTTTGGTACATAATCTGTTTAAGTTACTTTGGGTCTGTGATGATGATTTAGATGAATTAATTCCCATTTTGTTTGGCCGTGATTTGTAAAATAACATGCTGGGAAAGAGAACTTTGAAAGCAGAACGAATTTGTGGGCCTATGTTGATTTAAACCGACAATGACTAAAATGGACTGTATAATAGGTTGCTCGCCCAATTAACTGTAGTTGGCTCATTCTTTGTAAATACACTTAGTTGGCCTGCTTCAGTTGACAAATAAATGCCAATTACCTCCGTATCTTAGCCTATTAGTTTAACGATCTAAGCCACCTTTTCCATGACAAATTTCCATAATTAATGGCCTCACAGTTGATTCCAAAATTATGAACAATTCTTGAACACCGTTGTTTGCTTTAGGCGAGATTAATAAATCATCGTGCCCATGGGTATGGTTCTCGTGGCATGGTTACGATACATAACCCCAATTCGAGTGTGTGTTTCACGTGACTCGACCTCAACTTCAAACATTACTAATAAAAATAAACATGTTGTAAATCGCGGGTGTATTTTTTGTGACGCGATTCACAATGTGTACAAAAACAAGCGAGTGTGCGACATCGCGACTTGTTCAAACAAATTTTATAATTGTTTAAAATAATTAAAAGCGATTTAAAAGATAAAATGCACAATAGGTTTGAAACATGTAATAAATCACATAATTAGGCCAGTTATTAATAGTTGAGCGACCGCGCTAAAACCACGAAACTCGGGTGCCTCACACCGTATCTTGAGTTAACAGAATTTCTTACCCGGTCTTCTGTGTTCGCAGACCATAAATAGGAGTTAATTTCCTCGATTTGGGATTTAAAATAAACCGGTGACTTGGGACACCATAAATTATCCCAAGTGGCGACTCTGAAATCAATAAATAATCTCATTTCGATTAATGTCACTTTAATTGGAAAAATCTCTATCCCCCTCGGGAAAAAAGAGGTGTGACAGCTTCTGCCCTAACTTCACGAGGGGAAAGCTTGGACTGTCTCTGGTTTTGCATGTGTCGATTCAGTACTTTTTTTGGGTGAATCCTATGAGAAAACACCCAAATCAAAAGTAGGAATATCACCAATATTAGCTTTTTTAGGACTATTCTTCCGAACTCATTTCTTCTTCATTGTAAGGGAAGAAAATTTTAAGCTGCTACTATTTTCATAGGATTTAGAGCGAGAATTCAGAAAGATTGAGAGAGATTATAAAAGTATTTTGAACAAAAATGGAAGAGTGCATTAATGGAGGGAGAGTAGAATATTGTGGAGAGGGGTATGGACAGAGAAACGTGGGGGGAGTGGGATATGCACGTTAGAGAGATTATAGGAGCTAATTGATTCTCATTAAATTCTTAAAATATATATAATTGGTAAATTGTATATGCCTATGTAATTAAATTGAACTTTGAGTAGGGAGGGTAATAAGGTTTCAAATAGTGTATATGAAGGTAAAAATCCCTTATGGAAATTCTAATCCTATCATGAGCCCTAATACACATACTAAGAGGTCATATACTAATCCTATCATGAGCCCTAAAACATATACTAAGGGGATATATATGTTAGAGAGATTATATGAGCTAATTGATTATCATTAAATTTCTAAAATATATATAATTGGTAAATTGTATATGCATATGTAATTAAATTGAACTTTGAGTAGGGAGGGTAATAAGGTTTCAAATAGTGTATATGAAGGTAGAAATTCCTTATGGAAATTCTAATCCTATCATGAGCCCTAAATTATATACTAAGGGGTCATTTCAAGTTTGATCGGATAAAGTGGAATAAAATGAGATATTTAGCATAAAGTGTGGGATTAAATTTATCATATGTTTAGTTGACTGTAGGATAAATTTATATAGTCAACTAAACATAGGATAAATTTAACCCCGCACTTTATCGCATCTTGTCCCACCTTATCTCGCGTACCAAACGACCTCTAACTACCTTAGTATGTACGGCAAATGGCCAAATATACCCATGTACTTTCGAAAATGGTTTAAGAATATCCCTCGTTATACTATTGGGTTATCTATACCCCTGCAGTCATACTTTGAGTTCAAATATACCACTCATTTAAACGGAAGAACACACGTCATCGTCTTGTTGACTAATTCTAAATATCTCCTAATTAATTAAAAAGACCCATTACCCATATTCAAAAATCAATTTTCTAAAGCAATTTTTTTTTTTGTAAAAACTTGAAAAACTGAATTTTTTTTACTAAAAACTGAAAAAAACGAAAATACTTTTTTTCTAGTTTTTACAAAAAAGCCGCTTTAAAAAAAATAAATTGAAAAGCAATTTTCTAAAGCAATATTTTTGTAAAATCTGGAAAAAACTAAATGTCTTTTTTTGTAAAAACTGAAAAAATCAAAAATATTTTTTTCCAGTTTTTAGAAAAATATTGCTTTAAAAAAAACTGAAAAATAATTTCTAAAGCAATTGTTTTTGTAAAATAAATTTCTAAAAAAAATATTTTCGATTTTTTTTCAGTTTTTAGTAAAAACAAATTCAGTTTTTTTCAGTTTTTACAAAAAAAAAAATTACTTTAGAAAAATAATTTTTGGGTATGGGTAATGAGTCTTTTTAATTAATTGGGAGATATTTAGAATTGGCCAACATGACGATGACATGTGTCCTTCCGTTTAAATGAGGGGTATATTTTAACCCAAAGTATGACTGCAGGGGTATACATAACATAATAGTATAACGAGAGGTATTCTTAGATCATTTTCGAAAGTACAGAGGTATATTTGAACCTTCGCCGTAGTATATATGCTGATAAGCGGATACATAGTGTGGTATACACATTTTTAATTTAAGAATTTCAATAGGTACTCCTTTATAAAAATGACATGTCAATGATGACCATAAAATTCAAAGAGTATTTATACATATCCTTAGTTTAAAATAATAAGATTCAAAATTAGTTTTTTGTCCATTCTTATATTTACATGTCTAATCAAATTAAGTCACATAATGAAGCACATGAACTAATATAACATATTCAAATATCCATAATCCATGTACTTAGTTATCAAAAATTTATCAATCATCATAAAATGCTATGCTAACAGCCGATATTCCCGTTTCGAACCTTATATCTAAATTACAGCTGCTAGGGTGCAGATTCATCTTGCAACATTAAAGACTTGTTTTGTTTGTTTTAAAAAGGTGAAGAAGAAAACTAGTCCCTCCATCTCAAATTATCTGTCATGATTCTTTTGTACACGCCCCTTAAAAAAATTAATTAGTATATGATTTTAACTATTTTATTCATGTCTTAATATTTAATCTTTCTTTATGGGTATTTGAACAAAGTTATCCATAATTGAGGTGTTTGTAGTCTTCAAGGATAATTACTACTAAGGATAAAATAGGAAAAAAATAATTAATTTTGTCTTGAACTTCCTAAAATGACAAATAATTTGAGACAATTATTTTTAGTAAATAGGACTGATAATATGAGACGGAGGGAACACAATTCTTTTATATTTTGCTAGTCCTTTTTCTTGGAGGAAAAAGTTTTGAATTTCTATAAATTAAGGATCATTCCTTCTTATTTAATATAATAACATCTACAATGTAACCACAAGGAGTTTGAAAGTTTTATTTAGGGGGAGAACTTTTGAGACAAGTGTTAGCCTGCGACTTGTATGTGTCATTTGTAAGGTTGTTTTCTCGATATTTTGTACTCTTGGATTGCTCATCTCCGCATATGGACGTAGACCAATGATCGAACCACATTAAATGTTTGTGACTCTTTTTGTATATTTTTCTTTTGTTGTCTGATTTATCTTCGTTGAAGATATATTTTGTTAGCTTTCGCGTGATACCTGATTATTTCTATGGGTGGATCTACATATTAATTTTGGGTGCTCATTGACCTTGACAGAGAGCACGCATAATTATATTGAAATCTTAAGGAAATGGATACAATAAGTTAACAAGCACATAGATGACAAAAAATTTGATGGGTGTTTTGGTCAAGAAATAGGGCTGAATAGTTAATTAAAGAAAGTGAGCAGCGGGAGTTCGATTCTAACATCAATAGCAAATCTTTTTTATAGGCACTTTTGTTCTTTCCACTAGAGACTATTATGATACTACTTATTTTTTCCGCTAACTTTTTGTTTACTTTTTTCTTAAAACTATTTTGTACTTTATCTAAATCACTATAGGAAAGAAAGAAAAAGAAAATCTACTTAAAAATAGACTCCAAAGTTCAACCCCCAACAATTCGTCTAGATCATAATTGTGTTATTCATCACAGTTTTACGGTGTTCATATTAATATATACTGTGAGTTTTCTTATTAATTTTTTAATCGTTGTATTCAAATATATAGTTATGCACTTATATTGATAGTACTTTACGTTCAAAAAAGTTAAGCACTTATGAATTTAAAATTTTAGAACCGCCAATGATTATTTCGATTCTAACAATTATATCCGGAGGATAAATAATGTATTAGTTATTTCGAGATTAAATTAGTTATATAATAAAGACGTGGTTTCTCTTAAGCCATAAAGGTATCCAACTATGGAAGATACAAACTCCAAACCTCAAAAGAGGGAGGCGCTTCACATAACTTGTTTACCAATGAGATTTTGAATAAATTATTTTATTTGATGGTCTCCACTCTACACGTCCACTTAATTAAAGCATTTTGCGAATTTCTTTTTAGTTAAAACAATATGGCAATAGATTACTAGTTTTGGAAACTATAATATATATTTTTTTTAAAGGAAAAGAATTGAGTATCATTATTAATTTGTAACATAGTTGCTAAAATTCTATCTTATTAATTCCATGTCCATTATTGTCCCGATATTATAAACACTGGCAGCAATAACATTTACACTAAGAAAATAATGTACGATAAATGTAATTAAAAAAATTACATATGAAGAAAAAACAATAAGACGAACAGAATTATATAACAACTTTGCACATTATAATGCAAGGGAAATAAATTAAAAGGTGAGCTTGACTAGAAAATTGACTCATATTCACTTGGTTTTGAATCCTGAACCATATATAAATTATAAAGGGCATAATTTGTGAGGTCAATCTTTCTAAAACAAGTGGACGGACTTTTATTCTATTTTATGGAAATAACCCAAGTTGTCAAGTCAAGTCGAGTCAATTGTTAGTACATACGTAACGCATTCTTTGGTGGAGCAATCTTCTAATTAAAGCCAGTAGCTTCTAGTTGAGGGAAGACCAAAAATAGGAATACATTGCGGCAATCTGCAACGTTGTCAAAAGAAACCTTTTATTAAAAGTGAATAGATCTTATTCATTCTATTACAATCTTGACGACGGTGAAACAATTTTCTGATGTTGCATAGTAGCTTCTAACTAAGGGACGACTAAAAACAGGAAATATGCGACATTGTCAAAAGAAATCTCTTACATTTCTCTTTCTTTTTAGCACTACCAAATCCTCTAGCATATTATTCCTCCTCTAATCTAGCATATTATTCCTTAAGGAAAGTTCGAAGAAAGGATATGACTCACTTTATTAGGGGAGTGTAATGAGAGAGTGAGACCTTGTTTAAGGATGGATATGAAGATTCTTATTATCGATAACAATTAGTATCAGATTAAGATGTAGTTAATTGATTGATTTGAAGAAATTAACTACAAAGAGTATCCAATTAAAGAAGACAAATGCCTTTGAACAAAGGTCATGCAACACCCTTATCCTTATTAGCTTGTAAGGATTGACTCATATTGACTTGTTCTGAACCATTCAAATAGATAGGTTTAATCTTAATTAATACATCCACACCTCTTTGCTGTGTGCTAATCTTTATAAAGTTGGCTAATTATGTATTTTTTTTCTTTGTTTCATAGTGTAGTACTCAAAATTAAGCTTAAGCAGTAGTGCAAGGTTGTGGGTAAAATTGGGGTGGCCATTTTTCGGTTTGGATATGTTTTTCTCTAAAAAAAAATATCAAACCAATTAAGTTGGTTTTTTAAATTTCAAAACCAAAAGCAAACCAATTAAGTCGGTTTTTATTGGTTCGATTTTTATCGATTTTGTCGTTTTATTCCGTTTTTATCGGTTTTTTCTTAAATATGAAACATACCTGCCAAATACATATTTTGATGATGATATTTCAACATAGCACTATCAAACCAATTACTCTTTGAGAAAATATGTTATCTTCCAAGATATTTAATGTTAATTGAATTAAATAGTGATGAATTTTAAGGAATCAATTAAAGACAAGTTATTTTTAACGTCAAATAGATGCTTGGACTTGGAAAATAAAAACTACCAATCAAACTAAAATATAAATTCAAAAAATTAGATTACTATATTTGCAAAGAACTAGACTATAAACCAAGAGTGCAAACAATTAATATGTACCGTAAATATTTATTAAAAAATATACACATATGTGTGTACTGATAAGTTTTAAGTATAGTTGGTTTGGTTTGAATTTTTTTAAATTATTTTTATTTAAAACAAAAATCACACCAAATTTGATCGACTTTTAAAATTCAAAATCACAATCAAATCAAACCAAAATATTGTCTATTGTTTTTGTTTGATTCAATTTTCAGTTTGGTTCGATTTTTCGTTTTTTCATGAACACCCCTAGATACCTAACATATCTGTGAGTGGCTTTTCATAATGTCCCCTGCGGAAATGCTCTAAGGTAATTTTCATTAACAGTAGGTTACAGTGCATAATATGATAATAGCTTGCTACTTCTAATATTTGTTTAGCTTATTTATTAACTAAGGAGTTTAATACCTTGTGTAAAACTTTCATTTATATCCGATAATAATCGAATTATTTCGGGGGTTTCCGGTAAGAGCTTTAAATACTTCTTATGTCCTACTAAGAAAACACAATTATATGGTGCGTTCCAAAAAACAAATAGCACAAAATGCGAAATGAGTCATTACATTATATTAAAATATAGTGTTACCAACAATAAAGATCATAAAATCTCATAAAATAATTATTGCTAATAAGCCATAAAGAAAATGAACATAGAATAAAAATATTAAGTTATTAACCCATGCTAAAATAAGTATTGCTAATAAGGATTAATTACATGGCAAAACATTAAAGAAAAAACTAATACTAAGTTATATATTTTTACCGTCTAAACCAATGCAAAATCAAAAATATAAGATCTCAATACTATTGTCATTCCGAGGTGCTGCTGTATTGTGGAGGGTGCAGGAACAAAGAATTCCAGCATTCTCTTATAATGATAAATATTTTTATCTATAAAATATTTTTAAAAATGTATACATATAATGTCGGGTTAGTTTGTTTTGATTTCGGTTTGACTTTTTTTGATTAATACTAAAACATACCAATTTTGGTCGGTTTATTTTTTCAATACTAAACCAAATCACTAATCGATTTTTTTCGATTCGACTCGAATTATCGATTTGTTATATTTGAACGCTCCTGGATGTGGGTCCAAAATAGTCAAACCAAGAGAGCAGTCCAAGTCATCAAGAGTAGTCTAAAGCTGTGGAACGTGATCTGGACCAAGTTGGAAGTTTGTTCTTAGATTCATATTGAGTCTTTGTGCCCAACATAATGAATGTATTAGCTTTTCAATCGTAACCTTTTTCACCTTATTTAGAGAAGCAAACCTGAGGTTGTAATTTGAAGTGAACATTACTCAAGCTACAGTTAGCTTGAAGCGATTAGCAACAATCGACGATAGGGGTGTGAGTTGTGGTTTTTACACTTATGAGCCAGGATGATTTTCCACGTTAAAAAGAATTTCTTTCCTTCTAATTCGAGATGACAACTTTTCTTCTGTTTTGTGGAAATAATCCAAGTGGAGTCCAGTGGACAGATTCTTCATTTGCTTTTTGCGATATATTCTCCTCCTTATAATGTAGAAATTATCCAAGTGGAGTCAAGTCAAGTATTAGTCAACTTTCTCGTTTTGTGGAATTCCAAGTGATTCACTATCCTTTTCCATTTCTTTCTTGCTTTCTTCTTCTTGTTTTCATTCTTGGTGCTATATAATGGAGTAACTTTAGCAACCAAGCAAATCAAGTTACCAAATCCTTTCGAAGCAGTCTTGTTTCGAGGTGTATATGGAGAAGCACATTTTCTTATTGATTCTTTTCTTTATATTTCAATATTACTCCATTTCAATATCAGCTGCTTCCTCAAATGAAACAGACCAACAAGCTCTACTAGCTTTCCAAAATCTTGTTACAAGTCCCACTCCTTTTTTGGCCAAGGATTGGACAAGGAATACTTCTTTTTGCTCTTGGTTTGGTGTCACTTGCAGTTCCAAAAGGCAAAGAGTTGTGGCCTTGACTCTTCCTAATTTGCATCTTCAAGGCAAAATTTCTCCATCTTTGGCCAATTTGTCCTTTCTCAGAGAGCTCAATCTTGCGAACAACAACTTCCACGGCAGCATCCCTTATGGCATTGGCCACTTGCCTCGCTTACGAGTGATTGATATTCAGAACAATCAGCTCCAAGGAAATATTCCAACAAGTCTATTTCAACACCAGAGAGTTCAAGTAATTTCATTGGCTTTCAATAAATTCAGTGGTGAAATGTGGAAAGGGCCATGGTATGTACCTGAACTCAGGGTCTTGGATCTCACCAACAATAGCCTCACAGGTATAATCCCTCCTACTATTGGAAATGCCACAAGGTTGTTGAACTTCAGTTTGTCAGGGAATGGAATCAACGGCAACATTCCAAAAGAGATTGGTAATTTAAGCCAACTTACAGAGCTTTCCTTGACTGATAACCAATTAACAGGTTTCATTCCCGCAACAATGTTTAACATCTCATCGCTACTTGCCATACATCTACGAAACAATAGTCTTTCTGGTCCTCTCTTGTCCGGTAAAGGGAATATTTTGTCGAATCTGAAGTTTTTAAGTGTATCTCACAATCAAATTTCTGGTCGCATTCCTTCCAACATTTGCCAACTCAGAGAGCTCGAAGTTTTGTCCATATCTTTCAATAAAATAATTGGAGAAATACCCAAAAATATTGGTTGTTTAGCGAAGCTCGAGGAGATATATATTGGTGATAATCCAATAAGTGGGACTATTCCTGCTTCATTGGGCAATATTTCCACTATGCAATATCTTTCTTGTGTAAACAGTCACATAGAGGGACCAATTCCTTCAGAAATAGGGAAGCTATCAAATTTGAGGGAGTTAGATTTTGATTTGAATTATCTTAATGGTCAAATTCCAAAGGATATTTTTAATATATCCTCTTTGGAGTTCATTGCTTTCACTTCCAACAAACTCTCAGGGAGAATTCCATCGACTACTGGTCTTCATCTTCCCAACCTCAAAGAAATTGTCTTGGGAGGCAATAAACTCGAAGGGGAAATTCCTCCGCACATCATAAATGCTTCCAACATACTTCACTTAGAGCTAACTGATAACTTTTTCACAGGCACTATTCCTACTAATTTGGGAAATCTTCAGGAGCTGCAAGAACTATTGCTAAGTAATAATCAACTTACGAATGAACCAAGTGAACACGAGCTGCGATTCTTTAATTCTTTGGTAGATTGTAGGATGCTACGATGGCTAGAAGTGAGTTTAAATCCATTGAATGGTGTTCTTCCCAATTCTATTGGGAATCTTTCATCTACTATTGAAATCCTTGATATAGCAGATGCACACATCAGTGGCCTCATCCCCAAAGGAATAGGCAATATGACCGCTCTAACAACCTTAGACTTTCAAGGAAACAACTTCACGGGAAGTATTCCTTCTGAAGTTGGTAAGCTTAAACAGCTCCAAGGGCTATATCTAAATAACAATAAATTACATGGGCATACTTCAGAGGTAGTATGTAATTTATTTAATTTGGTTCAATTAGATCTGCAAGATAATGAGCTCTCTGGTGTGGTTCCAGAATGCATAGGAAATCTTAGCATGTTACAAACGCTTTATTTGGATTCTAACAAATTTTCATCAATGTTTCCGCTGAGCATTTGGAAGATGAGTGGTCTTCTCTATCTAGGCGTATCACGAAATTCAATAGAGGGACAAGTTTCACCGGATATTGGAGAACTGAAGGCCATAGTAGAACTAGATCTTTCTGGTAACAACTTTTCGGGTATGATACCAAGCGAATTTGGTGCACTCCAAAACCTGAAGTCTCTTAACATATCCAACAATTCATTTTCGGGCCCAATTCCATTATCCTTTGCAAATTTGATAAGCTTGGAATACTTGGATTTGTCTGGAAATGCCTTGTCAGGTACAATTCCTAGGTCATTGGAAAAACTCTCATACCTAAAAAGCATCAATGTTTCATTTAATGATTTAGAAGGTGAAATACCCAATGGTGGTATCTTTGCAACTTCCACTCCCCAATCTTTCATAGGGAACAAAGGTTTATGCGGAATGCACGTGTTGGAAGTTCCTGCTTGCGCTATCACCAATCCTAGACATCATCCAAAGTCTAAGAAACATCTGCTGAAAATTATTGTTCCAGTGGTTACTTCATCCTTTGTGATATTCTTGTTGGCTTCAATTTGGATAATGAAACGACAGAAGAAAGAAAAGTCCAAAGATGTAGAGAAGGTACCGGAGATTAGAACATATCAATTGGTTTCTTATTGGGAGATTCAACGTGCAACAAATAATTTTGATGGATCAAATTTAATTGGTGTGGGAGGATCTGGCTCCGTGTATAAAGGCACGTTATCTAGTGGAAATGTAGTAGCAATAAAGGTTCTGGATTTGCAAAATGAGGAAGTATGCAAGAGGTTTGATACCGAATGTGAAGTGATAAGAAATGTTAGGCATAGAAATCTTGTCCCCGTGATTACTACTTGTTGTAGTGACTACATAAGAGCCTTTGTTCTGCCATTTATGCCCAATGGAAGTCTTGATAATTGCTTGTACAAAGAAGATTTTCACTTGAACCTTGTTCAAAGAGTCATCATAATGCTTGATGTGGCTGTGGCAATTGAATACCTACATCACGGTCATCACACCCCCATTGTCCATTGCGACCTAAAGCCAGCCAATATTCTTTTGGATGAAGAAATGGTGGCATATGTTAGTGATTTTGGCATCTCCAAAATTTTAGCTGTAAGCAAGTCCATGGCACATACTAAGACATTAGGCACTCTTGGTTACATTGCACCAGGTACGTATACTAAGTTCCCGTTCTCTTTGATTTTATCTTATCATAATTAAGACTTTCCAAATTCTAGAAGTTAAAAAGCCAACTCTTTATTTTATAAATAATTATTGTCATGTATCGGATGAGTAATTTTTTTTCATTTTCATTCTTTTAAGAATTTGGCTCGGAGGGAATAGTATCTACTAGTGGTGATGTTTACAGCTACGGCATCATGTTGATGGAGGTTTTGACAAAAAGAAGACCAACTGATGAAGAGATATTCAATGAAAATCTTTGTTTGAGGCGGTGGATAAAACGAGCATTTCCAAGAACTGTGATGGAAGTTGTGGATGCCAATCTTTTTCACGAGGGAGAGCAAATCACTTGCCAAAGTGAAATCTGCATAGCTTCCATAATAGAGTTGGCTTTAGATTGCACAAAGGAAAAGCCAGAATCAAGGATATCCATGAAAGATGTAGTCAAGAGGCTTAACAAAATTAAGAACACATTTTTGGAAACATAAAAGTTAGCATCTCTTAATATGGTGGTCTTTCCAAGCTGCAAGATAATATGTTAGCTTTTTATTTACCTATTTTTCTTTTTAATAAAGTCGACCCTACACTTGGAGTCCTGTAATATATTCATTTTAGAGTGTTGTATTTCCTCACGTTGTAATTTCATATTTGAATAATTTTGAACCTAATAACTTTTGTAGTAATTATGGTTTGAATCTTGAATAATCCAGAAATAAATCAAGAAGTATTATGAAGGTGTTTAGTTTAGTTGCACTATTTTGCTTCTGTTTGCAAGCTCGGAAATATCTCTTCCATTTCCACCCCTTTTCTTCGCTCCTCCATATTTTTTCATTAGCTTCTTCTTTTGTGTTTAGTAAAATAATAAAATTTCTAAAATGGATTAGACTTTTAAGTTTATATGACTCAAAATAATTAGTAATTGGTTGACATGTTATAAAAATGTAATAGCTAAGTATTCTGACATTTATAATATTTGACCGACCCCTCTTAATATTCAGAATGACTAATATGATTAACATGATACAATACTCTTAATAGATAACTAGCATTACCATTTGTCTTTTGACACATCATTATCAGCATGTAGTTTTATTTGTATTTTTTTCTAATGATGCGCGCTTATTTTTTACTTGTGTTGATCTTTATATTTTTTTTCTTCCTTGGACACATCATTATCAGCATGTAGTTTTTACGCGCTTCATTTTGCGTTTAGGAGACATGCACTTATCTGTCAAGTAGAGGATGCGTCTATGCGATTACTAGTTAAGATTGAGTGTCTAAATTGAGATTCGAAGTATAGGATGATGATAAAACGAAAGAAAGGAGGAAAACAGAATAATGTTCAAGACCATATTTAACTTAAATGGTGCAAGAATAATTCCGGGTAGGGGTGCTTATCAAGCTTATCGGGCGAATAATTACGATTAACGGTTCGGCTTAACGGTTATCGAATTATAAATGTAGTAATACGCTAGCCATCCAATAAGACTACGGGAGGATTGGTATCGGATTAACAATTATCGGACGATTATCGGCTAAAACAAATAAAATTTTTTGGAACAATCATTCAATCAATACCAACCAATTTCAAATCAATACCAAATTTTTAATACTATCTAAGATCTAACCAAACGGTATTTTTTAATTGAAGAGTCTTCAAGACTACTCATATTGTCATACACGTATAACCAATTTTTTAATACCATCAAGCCTACTCATGCTGACATACACGTATTAATTATTGAGATTTCGATTTTTAGACTTCTCAGTTCTCAGTTCAAGAGAGACGAGACTGACGACTTCTCTAAATAGAAATTAGGGATTTAGCCATTTAGGGTTTCAATAGTACTTTATATACATCGGGGTAAAAGTGTAAATATAACAATTCTTAACGGTTTACCCGATAAGAAATTTGAGTAATCCACCCCCAACCGTTAAGCCGTTAATTATAAAATCTCAATCCGTTCACCATCCATTACCCCGATAATACTATATCAATAAGCCAATAAGCCATCGGTTCGATTCGGTTAACGGTTTCGATTCGATTTTGAACAACCCTAATTCCGTGCATGCTTCTCTGCACGACACACGAGCAGATTATAGAAAATAAGTTCTTACATCTTTTTGGAAGAGTTAAACTGTTTGAGAAAAATCCAGTGAAGCAAAAATATTTTATTATAATTTTCTGAAATTTCCTTACAGTTCTTATAAATCTCCACACATAAAATAAACTACTAATACCCTTATTTATAATAGTACGAAACTTATTTCAATTAGAAACATGAAAATATATTCTTATATAATTCTGCCTACAAATCATATTTAGACATGAAATAAATAAACCATATCCTCAATAATTAAGGTTTCCTACTACAACTTTAAATTAGTTTTCTAATATTCTCTTGTAATTCAAAGTTGTATGCTGTTTGTTGGAGCACTTCTCTCCAACTTCTACTTTTGTTGAAGCACATGCCTCCAACCCTTGTTGATGTACTTTGCCACCAACAACCAATTTTGTGAAAGCACCTGTCTTCAACATCCGTTGATACACTTTGTCACCAACACTCAATTTTATTGAAGCATGATGTACTTTGTCACCAACACCCAATCTTGTTGAATCAACCGTCGTCAACTCCCGTTGATACACTTTGTTACCAACGCTCAATTTTTGTTGAAGCATATATCTTCAACTTTCAATTGTTTTTTTACTTCTCTTCAATTTCTAGAGAAGATTTTCTTCCTCTTGTATAAAATTGCTTGCACCTCTTTAAACTTGCAATATTGTAATTCTTTTTAATCCCAAACCTCTCTCAAACTTTTGTAGAAGATCTCTGTTCCTTTTGTCTGTCACGACTCGAAATCTAACTAGTCGTGATGACACCTAACCCCCAACCGCTAGGTAAGCCAATTAGCAACCATCCAATTCAAATGAGACTTACTAAGAGAAGTAATCATAATACAACTGAACTTTTATATAAAACTTCCAAGGACTGGTAGTATAAATCATGAGCTTCTAAGATTTAGAGTTTACAAAACTTATATGAAATAAATACATCATCTGTTTAAAATATTCATAAACAAATTCTTTATAAATCTAAAGCTACCATAAACAAGAGGCAACTAAACCGGAACACAGGTACATCTTCAAAACCAGCTCCCGCATTAAGCAACAATATTAGCTCCAAAATCTGACGCAAGGTGCAGAAGAGTAGTATGAGTTCAATTGACCTCATGTACTCAATAAGTAACAAACCTAATCTTAGGTTGAAAGTAGTGACGGGCTTGAACAACGGCCAGAGTCCAACACCAACACCTAAGAACAACTCGTAACAATATAATGAAAACAGTTCAAGTAATACTCATAGATATGATGCTCAGCTCGTTCATAGTTATGAAAAATAGGCATGCTTTTCAGGTATAATAGTAAAACACAAATATTTCACCGAAATCACCAAAATGTGAGTATGTCAGAAAAACTGAGATTTTTCTCAAAAGCTTTCAACAATAGATAAGATATTTCATTATCAGATAACAAGAGGAAAGTACATCTCTATGCCTACATGTCAATGTGCATGTGAAGTCATGAATGTCACCATACCGTACAGTATGAGTAAATACATTTTTATGCCTACATGCTAAGTATACATGTCAAAAGTAATGCACCACGATGATAAACTCGTGTGGTCATGCTCTCGGAGTAGTCAACCTCACTCAGCATGCTCGATCACTCATCACCTCCCAATCACTCAGCACCTCCCAATCACTCAGCTCCTCCTAATCACTCAACACTCTCAATCACTCAGCACTCGCACTCAGTAGGTACTTACGCTTACTACTGGTATGTCAGACTCATGAGGGGCAGATCCTGTCCAAGCGCTAATATAAGCCAATAATGGCATGAATCAATAAATCTTGTTATGGCGTGCAACCTAATCCCATAAATATCACTCATAATCACGCCCTCGGCCTCACTCAGTCATCAATCTCTCCAGTCTCTCGGGCTCACAAATCTCATGCCAATCAGCCCAAACAATGATAACATGATGTGACAACAAATGATAATAAAGACTGAGATATGATATGCAAATGAATAAATATGACTCAGTATGTAATTTCAATTTAAACAAATAACTCAACAGCAAAAACGACCTTAGTGGATCCCAACAGGATAAGCATATAACCTAAACATGGTTTCTAACATGGATCATAACTCAATTACTCTAGCACGTAGAAATTTTATGGATAGGAACAAGATTAGGCCACAACACAACATCACAGAATCAACCGAGTTATAATTCACACGGTACACGCCCACACGCCCATCACCTAGCATATGCGTCACCTCAACACCAAACACATAACACGTATATTCAGAGGTTCATACCCTCATCACTAGGCTTAGAAGTGTTACTTACCTCAAATAAGTCAAATCCAATACTGAGCAGGCCAAATAATACTCTTGAAACGCCATCCAGCGTGTATCAACTTTCGAACGGCTCGAAACTAGACAAAATCAACTCAGATACATCAAATAATGCCTAAGGAAACAAATCCAATCGATAAAGGTTGAATCTTTAATCAAAAGCCCAAAGTCAACCAAAAAGTCAAATTCGGGCATGCACCTAGGAACCTGATAAAACTTACAAAATCTGACAACTCATTCAATTACGAGTCCAACCATACTAGTTTTACTCAAATCCGACTCTGAATCGGTGTTCAAAACTCAAAAATTCACTTAATGAAATTTTAGACAACCCCCCCCCCCCCAAATTTCTCTCCTGAAATCATCAATCAAATGCCATAAAAGAAGATAGATTCATGAAATATAACCAAAATCGAGTAGAAAACACTTACCCCATTCCATGCGGTGAAACAATCGCCTCAATCCGAGCTCCATAGCTCAAAATATGCTGAAATGAACAAAACCCTCGATTTATAGCTTCTGCCTAGGCATTTTCACATCTGCGAAACAATAACTGCTTCTGCGGCGTCGCTTCTGCGACCAAAACTTCACTTTTGTGGAAACATCAAGGCATCCGACCATTCGCACCTGCGAAAAATGCACCTGCTTCTTCTATGTCACGAACCAATTCTATTCTAGGCCGTGATGGCGCCCAATACCGTTGCTAGGCAAGCTAGCAGTGAACAATCTAGTGATTTCCCATTTTTAATAAGTTTTTTTTTAAAGTAAATAACTTTCCTTAATTTAAAAGATTTAATAGATAACAGATTTAGGATAATTGAAACGAAAGGAGCTAATTGCATTCATAACCGTAGAAATAAAGCCAAAACAATAAGTCTACTATGGTGTGTGCCAAGACCTGGTGTCACAAGTGTATGAGCTACTAGTAGAATATACAAAAGATTTCTGCTCTACTGTCTGAAATGAGAAGACAGAACAATGACAAAAAAAGAAGAAGAAAGACTCCGGCTGTTGTAGAACGGCTCGGAAGGGCAGCTCAGTGTGCAGTCTCGTAATCGGTAGTCAAGGATACGTGCCAGACTGATATCCAAATGCACTTGCCTCAGATCTTGCACATTTAAGTGCAGAAGTATAGCGTGTGTACATAAACAACATGTACCCAGTCTAACCTTGAAGAAGTAGTGACGAGGGGTCAACTGCGACACTTACTATGGGCTAACAATAATATGTCAAAATTATAATTAAGCATGGATTACATGAGAAAGTACTGAAACTCCACAACAGGAAGCAATAATTAATCCTTTCATAAATATTAAGTCCCGAATTCATTTTTCCATCATTTAACAATTTACATCTCGAGCCAATTAAGCAATATCAAATATAATTGGATCCAAAGATTTATCACATGCAAATCATGCCGAGGTCGTACAGCCCGATCCAACATAATATTTAAACTGTGCATTGCCGAGGGTCGAACGACACGAACCATAGATGCATCTATCTGCTACCGAGGCGTTTGGCCCGCTCCACAAACAGGAAATACTCTAAAGAAACACAAATTCTAAATAATAGTCAAGTGAAATTTAACCTTTTAAAAATTCTTTTATAAATTTCCAATATGACTTAAGCAATTAAATTTACAAGTAAGGGTACAAACATCCCAAGTATAGCATGATATGGGTCCTAGACTGCCAGGACAATAGCATAATTAGTAGCTTTGTACAGACTCTCATCACCTCGTGCGTACGTAGCCCCCACATATAGAAAACACACGTTAATTAATTCACCTATGGGGTTAATTCCCTCTTACAAGATTAGAAAAGAGACTTACCTCGTCTCAAAGCCTACTTTCTGGTCCAAGATTGTGCTCAAACCCTCAATTCGGTGCCGAACAATCCAAAACTAGTCAAATGGTTTAATAATAAATCAATACATGTTCCCTAAAATTCACTCCAGGCCCGCGTACCCGGATTTCGAAATTTTTTGAAGAAATTTGTTACCCATAATCTCACGAACTCAAATATATGATTTTTACTAATTTCCAGAATACATTTCCTGGTTAAATCTCATTTTTGTCAAAAACCTAGGTTTTCACCTAAACCCCAAAATTTTTACTAATTTACACGTTATAATCTACCCATAAACTATGTATTTAACTAACATTTGATAGGAATTACTTACCTCAATTAGTTGATGAAAATCCCTCTCTAACCAGCTCCAAAATCTCCTCCACGAAGTGAGCAAAAAAGCCCAAGTCCCATATTTAAAACAACCTCACTGCCCAGCGAATCTCACACCTGCGAGGCCACTTCCGCACCCGCGGTTCCGCTTCTGCAAAGAAACTCTCGCAGGTGTTGTCCTCCCCCAGATGGCCAACGCTCGCATTTGCGGAGCTGGGGTCGCTCCTACGCGACCTCTCTTGCGACCTTCAACGCGCGCTTGCGGACACAACCGCTTCTACGGTTTCTCCCAATCACCTGCCGTCCATGGATAAATGCTCCCAGCCGCTTTTGCGGCACGAACCACACATTTGCGGGCTCGCACCTGTGGCCAAAAGCTAGCAGGTGCGGGCACACCAGAACTGGTGCACCAGCAGCCCCTTTTTGAGTTTTGACTCAATCTGAGCATTGTCCGAATGGCATCCAGGGCCCCCGAGGCCCCGTCCAAATATACCAATAAGTCTATATACATAATATGGACTTGCTCGAACTCTCGAAATGCTTAAAACAATAGCAAAACCAAGAATCACACCCCAAAACCAATCGAATCAATATATGAACTTCAAGTTCCTCAATTTACTCCCAACTCGCCGAAACGTACTTAAACTACTCGGAATGACACCAAATTTTGTGTGCAAGTCTTAAATGATATTACGGAACTATTACCGGTCTTGGAATTCTCTTTGGACCTCGATATCACCAAAATGTATTTCAAACCAAATTTAAAGAACTTCAAAGACCTTCGAAGAACCAACTTTCACTATTAGGCGCTGAAATGCTCTCGGATCATCCAAAACCTGATCCGAACATACGCCCAAGTCCAAAATTATCATATGAACCTATCACAACCGTCAAATCTCGATTCCGAGGTCGTTTACTCTAAAGGTTTACTAAAGTCAAACTTGGCCTTTTAAGGCCAACGTAAGGAACCAAGTGTTCTGATTTCAACCCGAACCCTTCCAAATCCCGAACTAACCATCCCCGCGAGTCATAAAACAGTAAAAGCACATACGGGGAGTCTTGTTTAGGGGAACGAGGTTCTAGAAAGCCAAAAGACCGGTCGAGTCGTTACATTCTCCACATCTTAAACAAGCATTCATCCTCGAACGAGTCTAGAATTATACTTGGAGGGCTGAATAAGTGTGGGTATCTGCTCCGCATGTCCTCCTCGGACTCCCAAGTTGCCTCCTCGACTGGCTGCCCCTCCACTGAACTTTTACCGTAGAAATCCTCTTGGACATCAACTGGCGAGCCTTTCTATCAACAATGGCAATTGGCTCCTCCTTATAACCCAGGCTCTCATCTAACTGATCGTGCTGAAGTCTAACATATGTGACATGTCGGCATGATACCTCCAGAGCATAGACACGTGGAAAACCGGATGAACTCCCAATAGACTGGAAGGAAAAGCAAGCTCATAAGCAACCTCCCCAACTCGTCTCAACACCTCAAATGGGCCTATAAACCTTGAGCTCAACTTGCCCTTCTTACTGAATCTCATATACCCCTTCATCGGCGAAACTTTCAAGAGAACCTTCTCGCCCACCATAAATGATAAATCACGTGTCTTCTGATCCGCGTAACTTTTCTGTCTGGACTGTGTTGTGCGAAGTAGCTCCTTAATCAAATTTACCTTTTTCCAAGGCGTGCTTCACCAAATCAGTACCATATAACTTAGCTTCGCCGTGCTTAAACCACCCGATGGGAGAAGGGCATCGCCGACCATATAAAGCCTCAAATGGAGCCATCTTGATGCTGGACTGATAACTATTATTTTAAGCAAACTCGGCCAAAGGTAAGAATCGATCCCACTGTCCTCCAAAGTCAATCACACATGCCCTGAGCATGTCATCCAAGATTTGAACTGTCCGCTTCGACTGCCCGTCGGTCTGTGGATGAAATGATGTGCTGAGCTCTACACGGGTCCCCAACTCACTGTGTACCGCTCTCCAGAAATGCGAAGTAAACTGAGGGCCTCTATCTTAAATGATGGAAACAGTCACACCATGCAACCGAACTATCTCTTGAATATAAATATGGGCCAACCTCTCTAAAGTATACGTAGTCGCAACTAGGATAGAGTGTACCGACTTGGTCAATTTGTCAACAATGACCCAAACTGCATCAAACTTCCACAAAGTTCGCGGCAACCCAACTACGAAGTCCATAGTAATGCGCTCCCACTTCCAGTCAAGTATAGTCATCTGCTGGAGTAGGACACCTGGCCTCTGGTGCTCATACTTAACCTGCTGGCAATTTAGGCATCTAACTGCATACTCAACTATGTCCTTCTTCATCCGTCGCCACCAATAATGCTGCCTTAGGTCGCTATACATCTTTGTAGCAACTGGATGAATGGAATATCGAGAATTGTGTGCCTCCTCTAGAATCCTTTCCCTTAACCCATCGACATTAGGAACACATAGACGACACTAGAGTTGTAGAACACCATCATCGCCGATAGTAACCTCCTTGGAACCACCCTATAGTACAGTCTCTCTAAGAACTATCAAGTGAGGATCATCAAACTGTTGGGCCCTAATCTGCTCCAATAGTGAAGATTGAGCAACGACACATGCAATAACTCGGCTGGGCTCTGAAATATCCAACTTCACAAGTCTGTTAGCCAAGGATTGAATGTACAAAGCTAGTGGGCTCTCCTCTGTTGAAATGAATGCCAAGCTGCCCATACTCTCTGCCTTTCTGCTTAAGGCATCCGCGACTACATTCGCCTTGCCTAGATGATAAAGGATGGTGATATCACAATCCTTCAGTAACTCAAGCCATCTGTGTTGCCATAAATTGAGATCCATCTGCCTGAACAAATGCTGCAAGCTGCGATGATTAGTGTAAACCTCACAAGACACTCCATAAAGATAATACTTCCATATCTTAAGAGCATGAACAATCGCAGCCAACTCCAAATCGGGCACATGATAATTCTTCTCATGGGGCTTCAGCTGACGTGAAGCCTATGCAATAACTCACCCCTCTTACATCAATACACAACCCAAGCCAACGCGTGAAGTGTCGCAATACACAGTATACATCCCCGAATTAGAAGGTAAGACTAGAACAGGCGTTGTAGTCAAAACTGTCTTGAGCTTCTGGAAGCTCGCCTCACAATCATCGGACCAACGGAACGGAGCACCCTTCTGGGTCAATTTAGTCAAATGTGATGCAATAGATGAGAAACCCTCCACAAACTGACGATAATAGCCTGCTAACCCCAAGAAGCTCCTGATCTTAGTCACCGTAGTAAGACGAGGCCAACTCTGAACTACCTCAATCTTCTTGGGATCCACCTTAATACCCTCGCCTGATATAACATGCCCGAAGAATGCTACAGAATCTAGCCAAAACTCACACTTGGAAAACTTAACATATAACTTCTATTCCTGCAAGATATGTAGCACCATTCTCAAGTGCTGCTCGTGCTCCTCCATGCTACGCGAGTAGATCAAAATATCATCAATGAAGACAATAGCAAACAAATCAATGTAAGGTCTGAACACCCTGTTCACCAAATCCATAAACGCTGCTGGGGCATTAGTCAAGCCAAAGGACATCACTAGGAACTCATAATGGCTATATCTAGTATGGAAAGCAGTCTTCGGAACATCCGAGTCCCAAATCTTCAACTGATGGTACCCCGATCTCAAATCGATCTTAGAGAACACCCTAGCACCCTGTAACTGGTCAAACAGATCATAAATACGCAGCAACGGATACTTGTTCTTAATGGTAACTTTGTTCAACTGGCGGAAATCAATGCACATCCGCATAGTCCCATCTTTCTTCTTCACAAATAACACTAGGGCACCCCAAGGTGATACACTTGGTCTGACGAACCCCTTTGCTAGCAACTCCTCAAGTTGTTCTTTCAACTCATTTAACTCTTTAGGATCCATACGGTACGGTGTAATAGAGATAGGCTGGGTTCTTGGAGCCAAATCAATGCAGAAATCGATATCACGATCTGGTGGCATGCCTGGAAGATCAGAAGGAAACACATCAGAGAACTCCCGGACTACTGGTACTGAATCAATCGCCAGAGGCTCTGCGGTAGTATCTCGAACATAGGCTAGATAAGCCAAATAACCCTTCTCGACCATGTGTCGAGCCTTAATAAAATAGATGGTCTGACTAGGCATGCTGATAAACGAACCCTTCCATTCCAGTCTAGGCAACGCTGGCATCGCCAAGGTAACAGTCTTTGCATGGCAATCAAGGATGGCGTGGTACAGAGATAACCAGTCCTTGCCCAAGATAACCTCAAAGTTCGTCATATCGAGCAACAAGAGATCCGCTGTAGTCTCATAACCATAGAATGTGATCACACAGGACCGATAGATCCGATCCAAAACAATATAATCACTCACATGAGTGGACACATAAACAAGAGTACCCAAGGAATCACGGGGATTATCCATGAAATGGGCAAACATAGATGACACATATGAATAGGTAGATCCTGGATCAAACAATACTGAAGCATCCCTATCGCAGACAGAAATAATATCTATGATCACGACATCTGAGGCCACTACATCTAGTCTGGTCGGAAAAGTGTAGAACCTAGCTGGAGCACCGGCTGGCTGGCCTCTGCCTGACTGAACAATAGCTGGCTGACCTTCCCCTGCCTTGATTCCACCTCTAGGACGACCCCTACCTGCCTGTCCTCTGTCCCTGGGCAGCCGGACAGCTGGTGCTGTAATTATAGGTTGATGACCTTGTTGTACTGCCTTGTCCCAAAACCTGGGGCAGAACCTCCGCACATGGATGGGATCCCCGCACTCGAAAAACCTCTCGATGCAATGATTTGTTGTCCTGAAGATTGACCTTGATGGCCTGCATACCCACTGGAACAACCTTGAATGGCTAATGGGCGATAAGAGCTTTCTGCATTTAAATAGGCACTGGAAGAACCCTGGTGTCCTGAGTACCCACTGGAAGAACCCCGAATAGCTTGTGGGCGGTAAGAACTCTCCTGTATGGCACTGAAATAGGGTCGCACTGGAGCAACTCGAGGAGGCGGCGGTGCTGGATATGTGTGCCTATTGGGCTGACTCCTCATGAATTGACCTCTTCCCCCGACCGGGGCACCTCTAAACTCTCCGGAATAATGGACCCTCTTGTCCCGCTGTATCTTCTCTCTACCCCTCTGATGGTAACCCTCAATCCTCCGAGCAATCTCCGCTACTAGCTAATAAGAAGTCCCCATCTCGACCTCCCGGGACATAGTAGCCTGAATACCTAAGTGAAGCCTTGCAACAAATCTCCGCACTCGCTCCGCTTCGGTAGGAAGGATCATAAGTGCATGGCGAGACAACTCAGAGAATCTCGCCTCATAATCGCTCACTGACATCTGACCCTGCTGGAGCTGCTCAAACTGGAACCGCAACTCTTCCCTATGAGAGGGTGGGATATACCTGTCCAAAAATAGATGTGTAAACTGCTCCCAAGTAATGTGAGGAGAACCTACTGGTCTGCCAAGAAGATAAGATTGCCACCACCTATGGGGCCCGCCCTCCAGATGGAAAGTAGTGAAATCTACCCCGTGGGACTCCAATATCCTCATGTTGTGCAATCTGTCCCTGTACCGATTAATGAAGTCATGGGGATCCTCATGTCGCTCACCTCCGAAGACAGGAGGGTATAGCCTAGTCCATCTGTCCAATAGCTTCTGCGGCTCACTGACAACAGTTGGTCTAGGCACAGGTGTCGCCGCTGCAACTGGCTGGGCACCTCCCACAGGTAATGCACCCAGGGTCTGATATAGGGCAGTCGCATGCCCTGGAGCCTAAGCAGTAGGGGTCTGTGCTCCCCCTCCCACCTGAGATGTGGCTGGGTCTGCTGGAAATAAACCAGCATGGGTCATAGTATCTATGAACCGTAGCATATTGGCCATGACCTCCTGAAAGCCTGGTGCTGACATGAAATCGACCGGGGTTGGCTCTGCTGCGGGCACCTCGCCCTGCTCCTCAACAACGAGATCCTCTACTGGATCCACTGGTGGTACAACTGCGGCAACTCTGGGACATCCTCGTCCCCTACATCGGGCGGGTGCACTCCCCCGGCCTCTACTTCGGCCTCTAGCAACAAGTGGAGCAGCCCCTCCTAGGTCAGAAACGTCTGTCGTGCACGTTCTCACCATCTGTGAGAGAAGAAGAGGAAGAAACTTAGTACAACATCAATTGCACGATAGGAGATGAATAAAGAGTAGTTTCCTAACATCCTATAGCCTCTCGAAGATAAGTATGGACATCTCCGCAAGACTCTATTAGGCCTGCCCATAACTTGTGAGACCTACGTGAACCTAGTGCTCTGATACCATGTTGTCACGGTCCAATTCTATTCCAGGTCGTGATGGCGCCCAACACCGTTGCTAGGCAAGCCAATAGTGAACAATCTAGTGATTTCCCATTTTTAATAAGTTTTTTTTTCAAGTAAATAACTTTCCTTAATTCAAAAGATTTAATAAATAACAGATTTAGGATAATTGAAATGAAAGCAGCTAACTGCAATCATAACCGTAGAAATAAAGCCAAAACCACAAGTCTACTGGTGGTGTGTGCCAAGACCTGGTGTCACAAGTGTATGGGCTACTAGTAGAATATACAAAAGATTTCTGCTTTACTATCTGAATGAGAAGACAGAACAATGACAAAAGAAAAAAATAAAGACTCCGGCTGCTGCAAAACGACTCGAAAGGGAAGCTCACCGTGTAGTCTCGTAATCGGGATCAAGCGTGCGCGCTAGATTGATACCCAGATGCATCTACCTCAGATCCTGCACATTTAAGTGCAGAAGTGTAGCGTGAGTACATAAACAACATGTACCTAGTAAGCATCCAGACTAACCTCGAAGAAGTAGTGACGAGGGGTCGACTACGACACTTACTATGGGCTAACAATAATATGTCAAAATTATAATTAAGCATGGATTACATGAAAAAATATTGAAACTCCACAACAGAAAGCAGTAATTAATCCTTTCATAAATATTAAGTCTCGAATTCATTTTTCCATCATTTAACAATTTACATCTCGAGCCAATGAAGCAATATCAAATATAATTGGATCCAAAGATTTATCACACGCAAATCATGCTGAGGTCGTACGGACTGATCCAACATAATATTTAAACTGTGCATTGTTGAGGGTCGAACGACACAAACCATAGATGCATCTATCTGCTACCGAGGCGTTTGGCCCGCTCAACAAACAGGAAATACTCTAAAGAAACACAAATTCTAAATAACAGTCAAGTGTTTCATTCACAACTTCAAGTAAGTGAAATTTAACCTTTTAAAAATTCTTTTATAAATTTCCAATATGACTTAAGCAATTAAATTAATAATTAAGGGTGCAAACATCCCAAGTATAGCATGATATAGGTCCTACACTACCCGGACAATAGCATAATTAGTAGCTACGTACGGACTCTCGTCACCTCGTGCGTACGTAGCTCCCACAAATAGAAAATGCACATTAATTAATTCACATATGGGCTTAATTCCCTCTTACAAGTTTAGAAAAGAGACTTATCTCGTCTCAAAGATTACTTTCAAGAACCATAGATGCATCTATCTGCTACCGAGGGTCGAACGACACGAACCATAGATGCATCTATCTGCTACCGAGGCGTTTGGCCCGCTCCACAAACAGGAAATACTCTAAAGAAACACAAATTCTAAATAATAGTCAAGTGAAATTTAACCTTTTAAAAATTCTTTTATAAATTTCCAATATGACTTAAGCAATTAAATTTACAAGTAAGGGTACAAACATCCCAAGTATAGCATGATATGGGTCCTAGACTGCCAGGACAATAGCATAATTAGTAGCTTTGTACAGACTCTCATCACCTCGTGCGTACGTAGCCCCCACATATAGAAAACACACGTTAATTAATTCACCTATGGGGTTAATTCCCTCTTACAAGATTAGAAAATAGACTTACCTCGTCTCAAAGCCTACTTTCCGGTCCAAGATTGTGCTCAAACCCTCAATTCGGTGCCGAACAATCCAAAACTAGTCAAATGGTTTAATAATAAATCAATACATGTTCCCTAAATTTCATCCCCGGGCCCACGTTCCCGGATTCCAAAAATTGTCAAAGAAAGTTGCTACCTATCATCTCACGAACTCAAATATATGATTTTTACTAAATTCCATAACAAATTTCGTGGTTAAATCTCATTTTTGTCAAAAACCTAGGTTTTCACCTAAACCCCAAGATTTCTACTAATTTATACGTTATAATCTACCCATAAACTATTTATTTAACTCACATTTGATAGGAATTACTTACCTCAATTAGTTGATAAAAATCCCTCTGTAACCAATTCCAAAATCTCCCCCAAGAAGTGTAAGAAGTGAGCAAAAATGCCTAAGTCCCATATTTAAAACAACTTCACTGCCTAGCGAATCTCGCACCTGCGAGGCCACTGCTGCACCTGAGGTGCCGCTACTGCGGGGAAAATCTCCCAGGTGCGATCCTCCCCTATCTGGCCAACGTTCGCATCTACGGAGTTGGGGCCTCTTCTGCGCGACCGTTCCTGCGACCTTCGACGCGTGCCTGCGGACACAACCGCTTCTGCGGTTTCCCCCAATCGCACATGCGCGTTCGCAGGTGCGCAACTCGCACGCACCTGCAGTCCATGGACAAATACTCATAGCCGCTTCTGAGGCACGAACCACACATCTGCGGGATCACACATGCGGCTAAAAGCTAGCAGGTGCGGGCACACCAGAACTGGTGCACCAGCAGCCCCCTTTTGAATCTTGACTCAATCCGCGCATCGTCCGAATGGTATCTGGGCCCCCGAGGCCCCGTCCAAATATACCAACAAGTCTATAAACATAATACAGACTTGCTCGAACTCTCGAAATGCGTAAAGTAATAAGAAAACCAATAATCACACTCCAAAACCAATCGATTCAATATATGAACTTCAAGTTCTTCAATTTACTCCCAACGCGCCGGAACATACTTAAACTACTCAGAATGACACTAAATTTGGCGTGCAAGTTTTAAATGACATTACAGAACTATTCTTGGTCTCGAAATTCTATTTGGACCTTTATTTTACCAAAACCTACTTCAAACCAAATTTGAAGAACTTCAAAGAACTAACTTTCACTATTAGGCGCCGAAATGCTCCCGGGTCATACAAAACCCAATCCGAACATACACCCAAGTCCGAAATTATCATACGAACCTATTGGAATCGTCAAATCTAGATTCCGAGGTCATTTACTCAAAACGTTGACCGAAGTAAAACTTGGCCTTTTAAGGCCAACTTAAGAAACCAAGTGTTCCGATTTCAACCCGAACCCTTCCAAATCCCGAACTAACCATCCCCGCGAGTCATAAAATAGTACAAGTACATACAGAGAGTATTATTTAGGAGAACTAGGTTCTAGAAAGCAAAATGACTGTGTCGGGTCGTTGCATGCTACTTCACATTTGCGATGCAAAACGCGCATCTGCGCACAAGTCTCGCTCCTACGCCTCAGCCATCGCTTCTGCGATAACGCAGATGCGGCCCAAAACCTCGCATCTGTGATGATCCCAAGCACATCCCTTTTCCGCTCATGCAACCACTAGTCTGCATTTACGGACACGCATATGTGCCCATACTTCTGCAGATGCGGAAATAGCAGCACCAGCTCCACTACAGCATGCAACATGAGGCAAAAATGAACCCAATCATGTCCGAAACTCACTCGAGCCCCTCGGAACGCTGTTCGAACATACCAAAATGTCCTGAAATATAATACGGACATACTCGAGGTCTCAAATCACGCATAACAGCATCAAAACTATGAATCGCACCTCAAATCGAACTTAATGAACTTTGAATCTTTCAACTTTCAAAACTAGTGCTGAAATATATCAAATCAACTCGGAATGAACTCAGATTTTGCACACAAGTCCCAAATGACACAATGAAGCTATTCAAATTTTCAGAATCATAATCCGAATCCGATATCATCAAAATCAACTCCCGATCCAACTTATGAACATTCCAAACCTTCAAATTATCAACTTTCGCCAACTAGTGCCGAAACCTTCTAGAAATATCCGAATGAAAATTCGGGTAGATGTCACAGTCCAAAATCACCATCCGGACCTAACGGAACCATTAAAACTCCGATCCGAGGTCAAATATTCAAAAGCCAAACTTTGTCAACTCTTCAAACTTAAAGTTTAAAACATGGAATTCATTCTTCCAAATCAATTCCGAATCACCTGAAAACCAAAACCGACTATTCACACAAGTCATAATACATCATACAGAGCTACTCAAGACTTTAAATAGGTGAACGGAATACAAATGCTCAAAACGACTAGCTAGGTTATTACATTGTGTCATATTTGCTAGCGTCTTCTTGAACCTAAATTTTTTTCACTCCTTCTCAACATAATTTTTCCCATGCATATGTCATTGGCCTGATGTTTTCAACATACTCAATGGCCAGACGGGCGGCACACATTGGCCAGCGCTGCCGGCCGGCAGCGAAAGCTACTTGATTCTCTCCCACGGATACAAGTACAAATTTTTTAAAGGATAGTAATAATATTAAAACGTGTATGTAATGAGTAGTGTAAAATATGAAGAAAAAAATTAAAAGCTGAATTGAAGAATGATTTTTCTATTTTATGAGTTGGTTATCGGACTTCACTGATTAGATTTCATCTGAACATGAAAAGTAAAATCAGTTAATTTAGTTAGTTATGCATTATAGATAATAATCTAATTACTTATGTTAGTTGTTGCAAATATGTTATATGCCCGTATCTTCTATCTTACAGTAGCTACAAGTGGCACTACTCTTTATAACAGTTACTCGCCTGTGGCATTTCTTGCAAGCATGGTACCCTAGGTCATAGTTAATTTTGCCTTTGAACTTACAGTATATATATCCTATACGTGAATTAGCAGGGGTATTTTGTTAGGTTGTAAACATATAAATATAGGATACATTGTGTTAGATTTTGGAAGGTAAATATACCTTTAAGTTGACAATTGAGCTGTCTATAATATCAGTGATTTTGACTTCTACTTGGCATTACGCTTATGTCTATCTTGTTAGCCTTCATATTGTCATTCTTGTATCGTAAAACTTCCTTTTGAAGGCTACATATACCTAACATATGGAGAGAATATAAGTTGAAAGAAAAAATCCATAATTTACCATTTGTTGAGATCTTTGGCCTTGTCAAATGTTGGGTAGATTAGCACACTACTAACAGGTGTCGTCGAAAGGACAAAATCCCTTATTTTAAAAAAATCAACGAATTTAGTGTTACCTTCAGGTTATCTAAGATATTATGGAAATACATAAGGTATGCGGTGTTATACCTTGGTAAGTAAAGCATTTAACATCACAGAAGGCTACTACGGGCATGGAATTTTCAATGCTCTCTAACTGTAATGATCCAACAAGTCGTTTTAAGAATTAGCATCTCGTTCGGTAGCTTAATTTCTTGAGAAAATTCGTATTGTGTATCATAACTTGCGTGTGTGGCCGGGTTCGGTTTTGGGATTGCGAAAGTTGGAATAGATACGTTGTGTCATTTGGGACTTGCATGCAAAATTTGACGTCATTCTGGGTTGATTTGATATGATTCGACGCGAGTTGTACAAGTTGAAAGTTCATAAAGTTTGACTTGAGGTGCGATTCGTAGTTTTAATATTGTTTGATGTGATTTGAGGTCTCGAGCAGGTCAGCGTTATGTTATGGAACTTGTTGGTATGTTTGGACGGGGTCCCGAGGGCCTCAGGTATATTTCGGATGGGCTACGGGCCATTTTCTCCTATTTTTAGACTGCTGATTTCTGTTATCTTTTGTTCTTCATCGTGTTCGCGCATGTTCTTTCACATTCGTGTACTGTTATGGTGGACTCAGGTATTTTGTATTTCGCGGTCACAAAGAGGTGACCTCATTCGCGAATCTTGAGGGACTTATGCTGTCGCGTTCGCGATCTGAGGTACGCGATCGCGTATATGGGAAGCTAGAATGGGTATCAAGCCTTTGTTGTCCGCGATCGCATGGGTGAAACTACATTCGCGTAGTGGCCTGGAGGCTGTGTATCGCGTTCACGACTTCTATTGCGCATTCGCGAAGAACGTTAGATAAGTTATTATTATTTTATCTCCGCAATCACGAATGATGTCCTGCGATCGTGATGTGTAAATCACTAGGTAGAACATAAAGTACTCCATTTCAAGGGCTTTTGATGTTTTATCACTTTTTGGGGTTAAAGAGCTTGGTTTTGGGCTATTTTGGAGGGCATTTTCATATTTTGAATTGGGGTAAGTGTTATTCACCTGGATTTGAATATATTTAAAGATTCCATCTTTGTTTTTATCATTAAATTAGTGATATGAGCTGGAAAAAATTGGGAATTTTCATAAAAACTTTCTAAAATGTAAAATGAAGATTTGAAGTCCGATTTGATGTCAGAATTGGATAATTTTGATGTGGTTGGTCTCGTATCGGAATGGGTTTTCAAATTTTGTGAGTTTTGTAGGATTTTGAGATGCGGGCTCGTATTGACGTTTTGGGTTGACTTTTTTAGTTTTCATTAAGATCGAAAATTTATTATCCGAAATTATTTCATATGGTTTTTATTTATGTTATTAAGTTATTTTGGCTAGGTTTGAGCCATCTGTAGATTTATTTTATGCGAGAACGTCATTTTTTAGTATTGATTTGGCTTTTTTGAGGTAAGTATCTTGCCTAACTTTGTGTGATGAAACTACCCCTTAGAATTTGGGATTAATTGTATCATTTATACTACGTGAAAGTCGTGTATGCAAGGTGACGAGAGGGTACACAGGTTGTATGTAGTATTTGACTGGTTTAGGCTACTTAGATTCTTTCCATGCTTTAATTGAAATTGTTGTTACATGATATCCTTTTGTTTTCAGGTTATTCTCATATATTTAGACGTAGTTGCTAGTTCGTGTCATCTCTCTCATTGTTAGCTTATTTCATACACTAGAATTCGAAGTTTTCCATTTCATGGAAATACCTTCATTATCGAGTTTATCCTTAACCAATTAATTGAAGTTGAGGTTATTGAAGGTCATTAATCTATTCTAATTGAAGTTGTGTTTAAAGGGATTGTTGTTCATTAATGAGTTATTTTTCTATACATTTTGTGGTTATTGAGATTCTATACACATTGTATGTGAGCCATGGTCAATTCGTTATGGAAATATTAATATTGTTGGTTCTTTTGGAAGGGTTGTGGAATATGGGCACTAGTGGCATGAGTTAATATGTCGTGCTGTGATGTTAGCATCTGTAAATTATTGTGTGGATTAGTTGTTGTTATGTGGAGCATAAGGGTGTCATCTCATTGTTGTTGTTATGCAGAGCATAAGGGTGGCATCTCCCTGTTGTTGATCGTGCAGAGTGATACGGGTGGCTATTGTATTATTGTCAAGGCAGGGCGATAAGGGTAGCTATTATGCAGAGTGATATAGGTGGCTATCGAAAAGATAAGGGAGGTAATGTTAGGGATGATGTGTGATAGTGTGGGGGTATTATGTTGATGATATTCGTGTGATGGTGTATTTTCCTTGTGTATGTCATACACCTTACGTGACTTGTTGTGTTGCTTCAATGATCTACTCGATGTCTTTGAAATTACTTGTTGACTTGGGTTGTAATAGTACACTCGCACAAGCATACACCATAGCATGCCACTTGTCCTAGTTTAGGAGTATAAAACTTGACATTTATTGATCATGCCCATGTATTCTTGTATTATTTGCTTTCATGTTGATATTGAGCCTGTGAGCATGCCGGGAGGATTGTGATATTGAGCCTCTGACCATGTCGGGAGGATTGTGATTGTGAGCCTGTGATCATGCCGGGCGGATTAAGATAATGGCACGTGAGTTGTCAGTGCGATTGTGATATAAAATGTGGGCACAAGGTGTCGTGAGCATATAATGGTGGGTTAGGATCCTTGACTTATGACTATGAGATGAGGTATCTCGGAGTAATTTCGATGCGAAACTAGTGCTAAAATGGCTTGACTTAATTGGTAGTTATTGTTTTCCTTATTTGGTTTCAATGGTACCTTCACGGTGTTCGTATTACTTTACTGTAATATCATGTGTTAATTCTTGGTGCCATTTTCTTATTCCTGCTTTCATTATTAGCATTATACTTATATACTGCACAAGTTATTTTGAGTAGTAGGTGTCTTGACTTATACCTTATCACTACTCCACCGTGGTTAGTCTTGATACTTACTGGGTATCGATCGTGGAGTACTCATACTATACTTTTGCACATTTTTATGCAGAGCTAGGTATTGGAGATATCGGACTTGGGAAGAGTTAGCTTATTGATCGCGAGGATTCAAGGTAGAGTTGCTTGGTCATCGCACTCCCTTGGAGTCCTTTGCTTTCATTGTACTGTCAACTTGTTATTTGAATAGTGTTGTATTTCGATCTTTATGATCTTTCCATGTATTCAGGTAGAGTTCGTGACTATGTATTACCTAGTCTTGGGAGGTTGTTATGATTATTGCCATGTAGGCTTAATTCACTTTTGTTTCGGTATTCATATTAAAGTCTGTTTTAAATTATTATTGTTAATGACTTAAATTGTTGTAATTAATCAACTTACCTAGTCTTAGAGATTAGGTGCCATCACGACACTTGTGGTGGGATTCTGGGTCGTGACACTAACAATTTCCCCTTAATTTTAGCTAAGTCTTCCCACAAAGTCAAACTTTTGTGATCATACCTACATATTTAAAATTGAGTATCATAAAAATTACATTCTACTTATATTGCAGGTACTAAAGTTTAAATTATGAGTGGCGAGTAACTGGTGGTATCTTGCCTTTCGTTCGTAACTATTACTTCTTGCCTTCTGCTTCGTCCTTTTCCATTTAGTGCTTTCATTTTTATTACAATACAAACCACATATAAAAAATATGAAATATTAAATATCAAATCATTGCAGCTGCAAAATATTCAATAGATATATGTAGGTATTTACAAATAAAGTCTTATTAGTGAACTGTTCCAATTCGTCCAAAGAAATAAAATCATTGAAGAATTATTGAGACATAAATTCAGTGTTGCATTGTATTACTTCTGTGTTGCTATTAAATGCTACTTCGAGGTCCTTGTGCACAAATAAGAAGTTTGATTTTGTGAAAAAAATTGTTTCATACTTGAACATCGTTGTTGAAAAGAGTAGTTTGTATTTTTGTTTCCTGTGTCAAGACGGACAAGCAATAGAGTCACCAAAGGAGGCAGCGTACTGAGCGGTGAATATAAGAAACTATTAAAATAAAGTTACCTCTTCATCAACGAATATTAGCTGCCAACGTAAACCTTTGTCGTTCTAATTTTTGTATTCATTTATTAAGCCTCGTCGAATGACTAAAACTTTAATTACCCATTCTGTAGCATATTTCTTCAACTTGCTAATAGATATGCATAGCTTTCCTAGCTCTTCTTTGTATCCCATTGTAAATTATCTTGTAGTAGCTAGGAGAATAGGTGCAAACATAATATATAGTTGTAGTGTAGCGATGTTTTGTTAGTTTGAATGCCTTTGTGGATTATTAAAGAACTTCGTTCGTTACCTTAAACCTTACGCATAAAGTAAAATAAGCAATAAAGTAAACATAAAACCTTTCACATGGAAAATCACCCAGCTCAAAAGGTGCAAAAATCACGACCTACCATGTACGATTTTAACTTCAACTTCACTAGAACAATGAGCCAAATGTATCGATTACAAATCTATAACTCAATACTCTCCAGTTCTCCTACTTCAACCATTTGATTTACAAGTTACTCTAACATGCAAAATCAAATAATCACTCCAACTCAGTGATTGTATATAATACTTTGATTACAACTCGACTTTCTAAAACACATTTACTAGACTGACTAAAGAAGAACACAACACTGGTACTCGACTTGCGTCTGAAAATGTAGTTCTTTAGTTGATATGTAAAAAGATAATCACAACAGTCCAAAAAGATAATATATTAATTCCCTGGACTCCAAGATATTTTAGGAGTCTTATGCGTAGTCAGCGTCTCGTTTGATGGGACGCCTACTACTCCAAGGACTCCACAAGTCTTGGGACTCTTGTCTCTCACTTATGCAAACATATGTTCTTGGACAACAACCCTTATCATCTTTAGCAATCCTCTTCCAACAAACTCGGATTGGGGTAACTTTGAGATAAAGTTATTGTCTTGCAAAAACGTGCAATCATCAACCTTGAGGAGATGATTCTTAGAGCAGTTAAGCAGCTACGTTGGGGACCTAGTATTTAAAGAATTTCATCTAAATAAACTTTGTTAATCATTAAAATCTCAAAACTCAACAAATTCTGCCTTTTCGAGGATGACAAACTTTGTGCACATTAAAAATAGGTAACACCATCACCTCATATCACCACACTATGACCGGAACCAGAACAGGTACAACAAGCACACAATAGGCACATCAACACCAACACCCCTAACTCTATCTTTCCCCTTTTGGCATCATCAAAAAAATCAAAAAGATGTTAGACAAACTGAGCATAGATAATGTAAGATTCATGGCCATTTAGGCGACAACACAACCACACGAATTATCAAAGCAAATACACTAAGATGATGATATAACCATGTGCGAAGCATTATAACATTATAAGAGATTGCAATTAGTAGTGCCACATTAAGCCCACGACTTTGACTCAAAACATTAGAGCAAAATAAATTAAACATCCTACAACCTACTCAGAGCTAGAACAAAAGAAACAAGAACTAAAGTACTATTGGGATAATAAAATACGCGGAAGACAGGGGTGAAGGACCAGGGTCATAGGGTGAGAGGAAGATGGGGTCATGGATTTCACAAGGGTGGTAATTTGTTGGGCATGAACCTCTCTATCCCTTATGAGCTCCTCCCTAAGCTGCCTGGTTTCTTTTCCCAACTCATTATTGTCTTCACTAAGCTTGCCATTCTCCTCAAGAGATAACTCCAACCTCTTAGTGAGCTCTGCTGCCCTGCTGCTACTAGGTAGAATAGCAAAACTTGTTGGTCCCCTCACCTTGATCTCTTCATAACCACACTGCTTTAGGGTAACAACATCCAAAACATCATTGTGGTTTCCAAACATAAACGCGGGCAAGGCAATATTGAGCTTGTCAAACAACTCAGTTAATATGAAGCCATAAGGCATAGCATGCTTAGGCTTGGAAGTATCTACAGCCCTTGCCATGTGCTGAATCATCAAGCTAGGGAGATTGATAGCTCTATCAGTGTCAAGGAGTTCCATCACAACCATTATCCAGTAGGGTAACCTCGTGCCACCTCTTAGATCTCTGCAATATGCAGGAGTTCACAAACTGAAATAGTAGCTTGTGAAAGGGAGTCATATCTGTCTTGTACACCTTCTAGAGAGTATCTAACTCAAACTTCTGAGAGAACATTTTTGTGAGCACAATTCCTATTTTCACATCATTGTCTATGACTGGCCATTATATATTCAAGTAGTTGTCAAAACCTATGGAGGGAATATTCAGAAGCATCCCAAGCTTTTTAATATCAAACTCCATCTCAAACCTCCTTACAAAACTCTTGACCACTTTACCATCAAATTGGAAGTTTGCATAGAACTCTACCACAGCAGGCACACACAGAGGAGGGAATGCCTTAACAAACATGTCCCTCCATCCATGTAACTCAAGTTTTTCAACTAATCGAGCCATCCCTTTCTCACCAGTGTTTGTAAGAATTTTCCCATTCAGCACTTTTCTATTCTTGAACTCAGTGAGCTTTAATCATAGTAGCATATCCTTCTTTTTCTTTCCTTTACTGGCCTTCTTAGTTGTGGTAGCTGCCATAGTGGGTTTAACAACCTTCCTCTTTTGCGTTGATACCTTTTCTTGCAAAGTAGAATCAGACTCACCTTCTTCATCCAACTCAACCATAAGTTCAACAACTGGAACTTGCTTCCTTGGCTTCTTGGCACCTCTGAACTCCTTAATGATTTGTTCATCAACAATCGTTCTTTTACTCCTTATGAGATGAGTCCTAGAAAGAGGAGCCACTTCTTTTCTTGCAGGGATAGCTGAGTTTGTTGGGGCCTTCTTACTCTTCTTCTCTACCGTAGACAAGGGTAAATTATCCTTATCATTGCTGACTTCCTCATCTCCAGTGAAAGGAGTTAACAAAGGCCTAATTTCTTCAGCCCTGTACTCTCTACTTGCTTCTTCTGATGGGGCTATGACAGTATTCCCAATAACTATAAAGCCTTTAGATTCTCCACTTGCATTCTCTTCCTTACTCTCTTGTTCAGTACTCTCACTTTTACTTCCCTTTTCTTCCTCCTCACCCCCACTCTCAGAATCACCTTCTTCCTCACTATATTTTTCTTCCTCTCCGAAATCCCCCACTTGTTCATCTAACTTATCTTCTGCCTCACTCTCCTTTTCCTCACCAGATTCCCCCTCATTCTCACTCTTTTTCTCATCAGTATCATGAGCCATGTCCTGAGCCTGATCCTCATCATGACTAGCCACCACTTCCCCTTCTTCTTCACCTCCATCCTTATCCTCATCCTCATCCTCATTCCAGCTGAAAGAGAGACCATCAGAAGCCTCCTTATTCACTGGTTCTTTATCACCTTCCCCTGTAACCATAGGCATAACATCAGTGGTATCTACCCTTTTCTCCTAAGTTGCAATGGCTGGTTCTATAGTAGGTTCCTCACTCGTGGTTTATCACTTGTAGGTGGAACAATATCTAAGGGTGCAACATCAATGGCAGAAACCAAAACATCTAACTTTGATGGAGGTAAATTTACCTGGTCTGTATTAGTTGACACTGGTTCCCCCTGAGCCACAACTTTCTTAACCACTGTGTCCACCTTAGCAGCAACATCAATCACCACCTTGTCACTCTTAAGATATTTTCTTGATGTATCCATGATCTTAGTAGACTTAGAGGTATTTTTTGAAGCAGACACAAGTGCATGGGAAGATGGTTTTGGAAGTGAATGTCTAATAGAGGTGTGAATGGTGGGTGTAACATGAACATGGGACGATGGTGCGGGTACGTAGAGGTTATAGGTGGAGAAGGAACAATTGTGAGTACAGGTTCACTTGATGATTTTGCACTTTTCATTGATTTGGACTTTATGTTCTTGGGTTTGGCCTCAACCTTGGATGATGATTTTTCTTTAGAGGGAGTTTGGATGGAATTAGGCATGGTGATGAGAGAATGGAATTGATGATGGAACGAGAGAAATATTTCTTGATTCTTGCTTAGGGTTTGAGAGAAACAGTGATCTTTGAGAAATGGATCAAAAGGGGGCTTTTAAAGAGGTAACTCCTGATTTGATTGGAGGAAAGAGAGTAACCGAATATGAGTTCTAACGAGACTCTAATAACAATTACTTTTGACTGTTAGAATTTTAGGAGTAGTTAGACTCTAATTGCTTTTGGATTCCCCCTTAATCTTTGATTAGATGACAACTAGGAGTGATGCTAGCAGGATTATAGTGTCTGAGTATAGTAGTAATTTCAGATATTAAGTCCTAATCAATTAAGACAAGATGGCACGTACCTGAGTCAAAGAACCAACTCCTTACTCATTTCAGCACTATAGGTTAGTATCATAAGACATAGTTATTAGCTAGACTTTTCTGGGCGAGTGTGTGTGCTCAAAACAAGCATGAGACTGAATCAAACAAATTGTACTCGACAATCGACATCTAATTATACATTTTCTAGCAAATCATTGGAGTTCAAGCTAGTTGAAAGTATTAATTAGACCCAGTTCCAGTCTATTCTTTTAAAAGTGATTCCTACTCAGAGCTTTAGTAAAAATATCAGCAAGTTGATCTTCAGTTTTAGAGAAGTTAATTGAGATATTCCCCTTTTAAACATTGTCTCTGAGAAAGTGATTTCTAATGTCAATGTGCTTGGTTCTCTTGTGTTGACATGGATTTTAGCAATGTTTATGGCACTAGCATTATCACAGAATATAGGAACACAATCAACAAAAATACCATAATACCTTAGTTGTTGTGTTATCCATAGCAACTGAGCACAACAAGATGTTGCTGCCACGTATTTTGCTTCTGTTGTAGATAAAGCCACAGAGTTCTGCTTATTTGTTCCCCAAGCCACTAGGTAAGATCCAAGAAAGTGTGTTGTTCCTGAAGTTCTTTTCTTGTAAACATGAAAATATGCACAATCAGCATCAGCATAACCAACTAGATCAAAGCTATACCCTCTAGGATACCACAGACACATATGAGGAGTCCCTTTAAGATATTTGAGTATCCTCTTGACCGCCTTTAGATGAGACTCTTTAAGATTTGTGTAACGACGCAATCGATCGTTTAGTGTAATTTCACCCCATCACTCCTTTTATTGCTTCACACTTATATGTTTATGTGTTTATGACTTGTGAGGTTGATTAGTTTCGTTCCGGAAAGCCTTCGGGTTGATTTGGACCCTTGATTCTAGACTTAGAAACTTTAATTTGAAAATCTTGACCAAACTTTGACTTTTGTGAAAATGACACTAGAACTCTGTTATGCCTTCGATAGCTTCATATTGTGATTTTGGACTTGGGCGTATGCCCGGAATTGATTTTGGAAGTCCGTAGGTTAATTTGTGTTGATTTGCCGAAATCTGGAAATTTTAAGTTGAAAAGTTTGACCATAGGTTTACAATTAGCTATTGAGCTCGAAATTTAATTTTGGGACTTAGAATAAGTCCGTTTTTGGCATTTAGGACTTGTTTGTAAATTTGGTGTGGTTCGGCGTTGATTTGATAAGATTCAGACGCTTAGTTGAAGTTTTAGAAGTTTTTGAAAATCTCTTTGATAATCATGCATTTTAGAGTTCAATTCATAGTTTTAAATATTTGTTTTTGTGGTTTGATCGCACGAGAGAGTTTGTATAATATTTTTAGACTTGTGTGGATGTTTGGTTTGGAGCCCCGAGGGCTCGGGTGAGTTTCGGGCGCTTAACGGAGTGTTGTTAGAATTGAAAGTTTGCTGATTTTTCTGCAGGCCTCTAATCTCGCATTTGCGAGATTTTGGTTCGCAATTGTGAAAACATGACAAGTCTACTGGGTTCGCATTTGCGAACCTAGTGTTCGCATTTGTGATGTATGCTGGGATGGGCTAGGATGGCAATTGCGATAATTTTGTAGCAATTGCGAGGGCAACAGTGGTCGCAAATGCGATCCAACCTTCGCATTTGCTAAGAGTCCCTCAAGTCTTTAGTGTCGCAAATGCGAAACCATGTCGCAATTACGACATCTGAAACTGATCAAATAGTTGGGAGATAGGGTTTTTGAGTTCATTCTCTCATTTTTGAACCCAAGACTCGGTAGGAGACGATTTGGAGAGGGGCTTTTTCGACACCAAACCTTGGGTAAGTGATTCTAATCTATTTCTAATCATATTCCATCAACATATCTCAAATTTTAACATCAAAATCATGTGAATCAAAGTAGAAAATTTTGAAACTTTGTCAAGTTCTTGAAAAATAAGAAATTGAGTTTTTTGAGAGTCAATTTGGATTCGAATTTTGAAACTTATCACATATAGAAACTTATGGGATCATGGGTAGACGGAATCTACCATTAGACCCGGGTATTGACCTGGCAAGCCTCAGGTTGACTTTGGTTGACCTTTTGGGAAAAGTGTAAAAATCTTAATTTTATCTATTGCAATTGAATTCCCTAGCATTGTTTGATAATACTAAGTCGATTTTGATTAGATTTAAGCCGTGTGGGGGAAGATATTAAGGGAAACACTCTTTCCGAGTGTTGAATTGGCCTATTTGAGGTAAGTGTCTTGCCTAACTTCGTGTGGGGGAACAACCCCTTAGTATTAGTATTTCTTGATTCAATTGTGCTAAGTGAAATCCCTGTACGCAATGTGATGAGCAGGTACATAGGTTGTACGTAGTATTTGACCGATTTAGGCTACTTAGATTATTTTCATACTTTAATTGAAATGCCTTATTGTGCTCAAAATTCTCATAGTCAAATCATCCTTAATTGTGTTAGATTATCCTTAAACGCCTTAGTTGACTTGTTTAGTATTTGTTCTACATCCTACTTGCAAAATTGCTCCTATGCTTTAGTTGAACTTGTTGCCCCTTTATTGTTACATGTTATCTCTTCATTGTTAATTATATAGTTGAATTAACTCTTCATGTTGTCCCATTTACTTGTTGACTCCCATTATTTATGATTGATTGTTGAAGATTATTTCCTCTATTGTGAGTGAGTCTTATCTAATATCGTGGTTATACATTATTTTCTCATTGTTGAGTTATTTGGTGTTGAATTTGTGAAAGTCGTTAATATGTTGAGGCAATTTTGGTTATTGTTGAAATATCTATCTTATTGAGAATTTTCCATGCATTATTGTTGTTGGTATTCTTGTATACGTTGTGGTGGAGCAATGGGCTATTGTTGTGGAAATATTGATATTGTTGTTGTTGGCAAGTTGTGATATGTGGGCACTTGTGGTGCGAGTTGTTAGTTTGATATGATATTTATGCGCATGCGGCGATATAAGACTTGGGTTGATGTGCATGCGACGGTATAAGGTGGGACTTATGTGCGTGATTGCTTTTCGGTGAACTACGTGAAGCCACGCGGCGTCATAAGGTGTGCTAAAGTGCGTGTAGCTATTTCGGGAAAACTATTTCAAAACCTATTTTCAATTGTAGGGCTCACGCGGTTGTATAAGGAAAGATTGTGATTTAAACTTTAGAAAAATGAATACGAGGCGGTACCTCAGTTGTGATTCTTGATTATACGAGGCGATACCTCGATTTTGATTTCATTATAAACGAGGTGGTACCTCGATGTGATTCTTGTTGTTATTTAACGATGCAAAGTGTTTTGGTGGGAAAATAGATCTGTTGTTCATTCCGTGGTGTTATATCAGTTGTTGTCCGTACATGATCATTGTAGTTCTTTAGTTGCTTCTTTTATGTTATTTCTACTGTTGATTTTTCCCGATTTTAGATCATGCTATCATCTTGTTCCGTATTAGTTGCTTTCTTACTTCCCATTTTATATCCGTATTTCATTTTGTACTGTCTATTTCATATCCTAGTAGGTGTCTTGACCTGGCCTAGTCACTACTCTACGGAGGTTAGGCTTGATACTTATCGGGTACCGTTGTGGTGTACTCATACTATGCTACTGCACATCTTTTAGTGCAGATCCAAGTACGTCTTCTAGTGCCGGTAGATAGAGATTTTCCTGCTAGCTGCATTTACCAGAGACTTCAAGGTATGCCTGAGCGACGTCCGCAAGCCTCGGAGTTCATTTCCCTTATTCTTAGTTACTGTTGTATTTTCCCGCAAACAGTGATGTAGCAGATATTTTAGTTACTCCATAGTGCTTATGACTCTGTTCCACAGTTTTTGGGAATCGTATGGTTGAGATTTAGTTTTTGGTAGTTATATGAGTTTATCAAACTGGGTTGATTATTTTGTTATTTACATTTGCTTAATTGCTATCAAATATAAGGCTTACCTAGTCGTAGAGACTAGGTGCCATTATGACTTCCTATGGAGGGAAATTGGGTCGTGACAAGTTGGTATCAGAGCTCTAGTACATAGGTGTTATGAGTCATAAGTAGGTTTAATACTTATCTTCGAGAGGCTATAGAACTATTAGGAAAACTTCACTTCTTTGATTCCTTATCGTATGAATTGGTTGAGTTCAAACCTAAATCTTTGACTTTCTATTCTCTCACAGATGGTGAGGACACACACCGTAGGATCCGACAATCAGACACCCGTGCCCCATGCTAGAGCCGCGAGAGGTCGGGGCCGGGGCAAAGGCCAAGGGCGGGCACGAGGTGTAGCTAGAGCACCTGCTCGAACAGTGACATATGAGCCACCTGTAGCTCCGGTTGGGGGTCAAACACCCGAGGCACCTATTGCTACCCCAACACTTTAAGAGACCATTGCATAGTTCCTGAGCATGTCCAGTACCTTAGCTCAGACGGGGGTTGATTCCACCTGCACTAGCCACATCTCAGGCTGGGGGAGGAGAACAGACTCCCGCGGCCCGTACCCCAGAGCAGCGGGTCCATGTTGATCATATCCTAGAGGTTATACCGGTACAGCCTGTTGCTCCAGTTCAGCCTGTGGTTAGGGCAGTAGTATCTGAGGAGGAGCAGCTCAGGCTCGAGAGGCTCAAGAAGTACCACCTTCCTACTTTCAGTGGTTTGGCTCCATAGGATTCACATGGTTTACTTGAGGAGTATCACCGTATTCTCCGCACTATGGGCATTGTGGAGACGAGTGAGTTTTCTTTTACTACATCCCAGCTGAAGGGAGCGGCATATCAGTGGTGGCGGGCGAACAAGGTGGGTATCCCAGTCGAGGCAGTATCACTTACATGGGATTGGTTTTCAGAGTTTTTTTGAGAGAGTTTATTCCTCAGACCCTTCGGGATGGTTGGCGTGCAGAGTTTGAGTGGCTGCGCCAGGGTACGATGTCAGTATCAGAGTATGCTGTCCAATTCAGTGATTTATCCAGACATGCACCAGCCTTGGTTGTTACGGTCAGATAGCACGTCCGTCGATTCATCGAGGGGCTCAACCAGAGTATTAGATTCAGCATGGATAGGGATTTGGAGCCATACACTCCGTATCAATAGATGGTTGAGATTGCATGGAGGTTGGCGGGTATGCGAGACCGCGATAGAGAGGATAGGGAGGCCAAGAGGCCTCATGGCACAAGGGGATTTAGTAGTGGTAATGCTACAGTTTGAGCCTGTCATGGTAGGGGCTATGTGAGCTACCCAGTTCATTTAGCACTTCTAGATTCTAGTGGTGCTTTGGTTGTATGGAGGTCCCGGGTTGCACACTTTGCTCAGCTACTTTCTAGTGCATCTCATGCACGGAGTGCCTTCAGCGGTCTGTCCAACCGACTAGGCCCGAGTCAATCCCAGCCTCCAACCCACTAAGAGTTTTGTTTGACTGTGGTGATACCTGCCACATGGTCAGAGACTGCCCCAGACTCAGTAGGGGTGCACCTTCCCAGACTATTCAGTCTTCACGGATTCAGTCAGGTCTGCAGAATTCTCAGGCCATGATTGTTGCCCCAGTTGCCGCTCCACCTACTCAGCCAACTAGGGGTGGGGGATATGCGGGTAGAGGTCTAGCGGGGGAGGTCAGGCCAGATTTTATGCTCATCCTAGTAGGACAAAGGCAGTTGCTTCAGATTCAGTTATTACAGGTATGGTTCCAGTTCGCGATAGAGATGCATCGGTCTTATTTGATCCGGGATCCACTTATTCATGTATCATCTTACTTTGCTACGTATTTGGATATATCGCGTGATTCCTTGAGTTCTCTTGTTTATGTGTCTACACCTATGGGAGATTCTATTATTGTGGACCGTGTATATCGGTCGTGTCTAGTTGTTATTGGTGGTTTTGAGACCAGAGTTGATATGTTGTTACTTAGTATGGTAGGCTTTAATTTTATCTTGAGCATGGACTGGTTATCGCCCTATCATGCTATTTTTAATTGTCACGCCAAGACTGTGATGCTGGCTATGCCAAGTTTACCACGGTTAGAGTGGAGGGGTGCATTAGATTACGTTCCAAGCGGGGTTATATCATTTCTAAAGGGTCAGTGGATGGTTGAGAATGGGTGTAATGCTTATCTAGCCTTTGTGCAGAATGTCAGTGCTGACACTCCTACCATTGAGTCAGTTCCGGTAGTGAGAAACTTTCTAGATGTATTCCCAACAGATCGTCTGGGCATGCTGCCCAACAGGGATATCGATTTCGGTATTGACTTGTTGCCGGGCACTCAGCCCATTTTTATTCCACCATACACTACTGAAAAATTGGTCTACGGTAACGCTTGAAAAAACGTTCCCACATGTTGTTAAACCGTTGCCATAGAGATATTGGAACGGTTTACCGCCCGTTACATCAACCCGCGTGCCCATAGGTCTATAGGAACAGTTCTTGCAACGGTTTGCATCGTCGTGACTATAGATACATCTATCACAACAGTTTTCCCTTTCTCTGTTGGAACGATTATTTTTTTCAATTGGAACGGTTTAAAACCGTTACTTTATTGTTTATACAACAGTTCTTAACCGTTACCATATTATTTAATGCAACACTTATGTAAGCTATTGTTACGGTTATGTATGGATATAACATCGGGTTCTTTAAGCTATCGTAACGGTTATATTTGTATTTGGAACAGTTTATATATCATTTTGAAACAGTTTATAGGATCTATTGCAACGGTTTACATTATCTAATGGAACGTCATTTGTGTCCTACTACAACAGTTCTGGTAGGCTATTGTATCAGTTCAATTAAAACCAAAATATAGCACATGTAATAAATAAATATTTATATATATAATAAATTATAATAACACTAAAATTTAAATACATCATAAAATGAAACTATTAATAATATAAAATTATCCATCAAGCAAATAATATCCATAAAGCAAATGTTCTACCCCAAGTGCATAAGTTTAGTACATTTCAAGAGAGTAAGTTTCAAAAATGTTGATAACAAAAGATTCCTAGAACATTCATCTATAACAATTCAAAATTCATCTCAAGTAAGGTCTAGTTCTTCAGTGCCTTCATTATCTATTTTTTGATCTACTCCACCTACAAAAGAGGATAAATAAAGTTATTACCCTTCAAGAGAATCCGGTCTAAGAATACTCATAGCACAAATTACCATGAAAAAAGAAAAGAACATAAAAACTCCAGAACCAACAATAGTAGTTGTATAACAAAAAGAAACTACAACAAGAAGTTCAAGTCTTCCAAGTTGGCCATGTTTGACCATAACAAATGGTGAAGAAACATCAGCAACTGGTTCAGATAGTGATGAAAACAAGAACAATGAAATTGAAGATCAAGTTGAGTATGAAATGGATGAGAAGAAAAATAACCTCATGACAGAATCAACAATATTTGAGAATCTTGTTGTGATTCTTTTGGTTATCACAACAGCAGCAGTGTGAGACGACCTATGTTGACGAGTTGGATGACTATGCCTCAACTCATTTTAATGAACGTATCGACATCATGCAACTAACAGTAGGGGAGAGGTTCACTTGGTTTCAACGACCAAGTCAATTGAATTTTTGTAGAAATTCAAATAGCTAATATATAAAGCCCAAGGACCATGTTAGGCTGTGTTCCCACATCACATTTGAATCTTGTCCTCTTACCACGACTATCCCACCACATTAGATTTTTTTGCTTTCTGTCCTTTCAATAATTGAATCAAGAAAACAAAAACCATGGCCATTGATAAGATCTCTGAAGCTCCAAGTTTAGCCACAAGTCCAAGAATCTCTTTTTCCCATAATCTTTGCCACAAAGATATTGCTGCTACTACTACTGCCAATAATGATTTTAATTCTGACTTCGATTTATGTATTAGCAATAGCACAGATACAGAAACTTTGAATACTTGGAATCAACAAAAGTAGCAGATCATATATGACATAGATCTTACAGTATATCCTTCTCATTTTTCATATAAAAGGTTTCACATAGAAAGAATTGAATCCCGAAAAAAATTCCATCATTTAGTACTACTAGGTGTGCACGTTGAGTAGAAAGTTCTTTAAAGGGACATTTATCACAGTTGACCATAGATGCAGCTTTAAACAACATTGATATATCCTAATGAAAACAAAAATAATCATGTTAGCTGGAATCCCAGGAAGGCCACACATTTAACAACCGTGTTAGCTGGAATTTCTCCTCCTTTACCAAAAGAAACCACTGAAATATCTAAGACTCACATACAGAGTTGGGTAAGAAGGAAACCATAGAAAATCCTTTAGGAAAATTCCATAGACTGCAAAGACGTAGCCAAAAGAAGCAGGAGATAACTAAGCCGGCCATCAATTTTCAACAAATGACCAAGAATCTAAAGAAGACAGTATATAGCATAAAAATCAACCAACACAAAAAAGGAGAACTAAATCAGAAGGTTCTACTAGAAAAACTATCACAACTTCTCATATTCTCTTGTCTTTAAATTTTGGTACCCAAATGATTAATATTGCTTCTGCAGGGCAATCTTATTCCTCAAGAAAATATAGAACTCTATAAAAAGGTAAACCTCATTCGACAAGAGAATACAAAATTGAAGAAAAAGGTATTAATTTAGAGAGTATTGCCTCCAATTGCAGTTTGACCATGTACCTTAAAATTTTGATTTTATCCCACAAGCATAGATATCCTCTCTTTTTTATGGGTAGCATAGATATCCCTCACCTTAATCTAAAAGGGAAGTTACCTATTCCAAATTTCTAAGCAAGGATGCAGAAGTGAACCAAATGGGGTGTCCAGGCCACACATGTAATCAGCAATGGATATGATGTACATGCACCAATCCATCTCCAGCTAAACCCTGAGGATACAAAAGCAAGAACATGTGACATGGCAACAGTAAAGGGGAACAAAGCATCTGAAGCCGAAAATATTAAATAAAATAAGAACTAAGACAGAAACAGAACACTCCAAACAGTTAATTTTATTCATACTTGAATGAACCCTTGTTTACAGAAGTTTCCCCGCTGACAATGATGTTTTTATCTTTTAGCAATTCACCAATCTCAAAATTTACACGAAAGTACGTCAAATAAGGCAAAAACTTATATAGGTGCAATTCTTGTATAAGACTCTAATAATAATAAGAAACCACATGATCTGCTCCAGTGAGAAGGAATTCCAAGAGAGTTCCAGTTGGCAACAAATATCTATGTTATGGAACTTGCAACAAATAAGTTAAAAAGAAAGAGAATGGAAAAACTACTTCCTTGTAGATTTGCCCCAATATTATAGGATAATCATTTTTAAAAATATTGCTATCCCCTTTAATAAAAAATAGTTAAGTGTGGGCAAGAGAATGACTTATAACAAACTTTCTTGGTCTTTGAGCTCTGATTTTGTTGGTAATTATAATACAACCGACATTTCTTTACTGCTTTCATATTTTTTGTCAAGATTCAGGGTGTTTCCCTTCCATAAAAGCTATAAATATTCTTTTGCACTACTTTATTCTTGATAAAAATGAAAAGAACTAACTACATAAATATATTGGTCAGTGTTTGAAGAAGACTAGTTGGTGTAAGCCTATGAATTTTTCTGTGAAAAAAAGTTGGATTACCATGATTCCTTGAAGTTCCTCAAAGTTCGATTGTAAAACAGGTAAAGCCTCCATTACTGTGAGCTTTTAAGAATCTCTACTCTTCTATACTAATCTACTACTATAAGTTAAAAGCAGAGATGGTTGTATTTATACTTTATGTAGTTATGTGTCTGATTATACAATATTTCCTGCTTTCTGTTTTCCTAGTATCAAATATTGGAACAATTAACTCTAAATACAGAATTTACTCTACCAGCACACCGGGATAATGATATAAATGTGAATCCTCTGAACCCTGTTAAATTCGAAAGTCAGACAAAATATACTAATTCATCACACACCTTTTTATGTCAGCCAATTCAGACTAAGAAGAGCAGTAATTTTAACTCCAGACATGACTCTACAGTAGAATAAACTTTGAAAGAGCAGAAACTAACAATAAGCTTAGACATGTTTCTACCATCTCCATTAGAATCTACCTATAGAGAAAAGTAGTAATAGTATATAGCAGAAGACTAATCTTGACTAATCTTCTCTGCATAAGAGGCTAGATATTGTAGAGTTGTTCACATATCACTTATCATTGACAACTTGTGGTATCAATAAGAAAGGAAACTTCAGAATTCGAAATCAAATAATGCCCATATTACATTTCTGATGTAACATCACATAATCTCTTTCTGATGGTGACAAAAGAAGATAGATGAAGAAACTTGAAAGTTGCAGAAATCTTAATTATGATTAAAAATGTCCAAATTAAATACTTGTACTAATTTTTTATAGGACAAATCACAGTATCTTTATAACTCACATTTTGTCAACTTTCAAGAAAGCTAAACTCCATATAGATAACACAACCCCTCTTTACTAGTAATTAACATCACTCCAAAATTTCACATTTGAGTTGCAAGACCTCAAATTAAATAAATTGAGACAAAAGAAGTGATTTTCGACAATTATAGAGCTCAACTTCATTTTCTATGAAACACTAAAAATGGAAAACAGAAGGCCCAGCGGCGCACAGGCAGTGAGGAAAACAGAAGGCATGACTGAGATCTTAAAGAAAATATACAAAAATAGTAGAATAAAGTTGGAATCGTGATGAAAAATGTAGCTTATCGGTGCCGCCGATGGTGGGTTGTCTTCCTCGTAATCTCCGGCGAACTGATGAAGGTTTTTTGGGAGAGAGATATTGAAACTTTTTGTGATAAGGCGTTTGTCTTCCTCGTAATCTCCGGTGTGTGTATTATTATTAGGTTTTATTATTTTATTAAATATTAAATATAAAATATAATAGAAGCGGGTCTCATTTAGCGGGCCGTCCAAAATTTGGGGGAAATTATAGAGGGAATTCATAACTGTTGCCTTACATTAAAATTTCAAATAACCGTTACCATAGATAGACTTATTGCCACGGTTGTCTAAAAACGTTGCTATAGAAAATCTACTGTAACGGTTTTTAGACTAATGCAACGGTTTAGGTGCTAAACTGTGCCGATAGTACCAATTACCTTACGCAACGGTTGAAACCGTTGCAGCAGACCATCTATAGCAAATGTTACAGATCCGTGGCAATAAAAAGAGTTTCTATAGCTCCAATTTCTAGTACTGATATCGTATGGCCCCAGCAGAGCTGAAGGAGTTAAAGGAGCAGTTACAAGAGTTGCTTGATAAATGATTCATTCAGCCTAGTGTGTCACCGTGGGGGTGCTCCTGTCTTGTTTGTGATGAAGAAAGATGGATATATGCGAATGTGTATTGATTATCGTCAGTTGAACAAGGTTATAACGAAGAACATGTATCCATTGCCACACATTGATGGCATATTTGATCAGCTATAGGGTGACAAGGTGTTCTCCAAGATTGATTTGCGGTCAGGTTATCATTAGTTGAAGATTCAGATCCGGATATTCTGAAGACTACCTTTAGGACTCCGTATGATCACTACGAGATCCTCGTGATGTCATTTGGGCTGACCAACGCCCCAACATCATTTATGTACCTGATGAACAGTGTATTCCAGCCTTATTTTGATTCATTCGTCATTGTGTTTATTGACGACATCTTGGTATTCGGGATGATCATGAGCAATATTTGAAGATCGTGCTCTAGACCTTGAGGGAGAAGAAGTTATATGCAAAGTTTTCAAAGTGTGAATTCTAACTCGATTTAGTGGCATTTTGGGTCATGTGGTGTCGAGTGAGAGGATCAATGTAGATTCGAAGAAGTTGAGGCGGTGTAGAGTTTGCCCAGACCGTCTTCAACTACTGAGATCTCGAGTTTCCTTGGGTTGGCCATATATTATCTTCATTTCGTGGAGGGCTTCTCGTCTATTGCTGCACCTATGACTAGATTGACCTAGAAGGATGCTCCTTTCAGATGGACCAAGGAGTGTGAGGCGAGCTTTCAAAATCTCAAGGTTGCTTTGACTACAACCCCAGTATTGGTGTTGCCTATGGGCTCGGGGTCTTATACTGTGTATTATGTTGAGTGACGTGTTGGCCTTGGCACGGTGTTGATGCAAGATGGTAGGGTGATTGCATACGCGTCTTGACAGCTGAAGACTTATGAGAAGAATTATTCAGTCCACGATTTGGAGTTGGCAGCCATTGTTCATGCATTGAAGATCTGGCAACATTATTTGCATGGTGTTCCTTGTGAGGTCTTTACTGACCACCAGAGTCTATAGCATATGTTCAAACAGAAGGATCTTAACTTGTGACATCGGAGGTGGTTAGAGTTACTTAAGGACTATGATATCACCATTTTATATCATCCGGGGAAGGCCAATGTGGTGGTCGATGCCTTGAGTCAAAAGGCGGAGAGCTTGGATAGTTTAGCATATCTACCGGTAGCAGAGAGAACATTAGCATTGGAGGTTCAGGCCTTAGCCAACCAGTTTGTTTGATTGGACGTTTCGGAGCTGAGTCGAGTTTTGGCTTGTGTGATTTCTCGATCTTCCCTATATGATCGTATCAAAGAGCGTCAATATGATGACCCTCATCTGCTGTCATCAAGGACACAGTTCACCACGGAGATTCTAAGGAGGTCACTATCGGGGATGACAGTGTGCTACAGATACAGGGCATGCTATGTGTGTCCAATGTCGATGGGCTGCGTGAGTTGATTCTTCGGAAGGCTCACAGTTTATGGTACTCCATTCCTCCGAGTGCTGCTAAAACGTATCAGGACTTGAGGCACCATTATTGATGGAGGAGGATGAAGAAAGACATAGTGGAGTTTGTTGCTTGGTGCCTAATTGTCCGTAGGTGAAGTATAAGCATCAACGACCAGTTGGATTGCTTTAGAGGCTTGAGATTCCAGAGTAGAAATGGGAGCATATTACTATGAATTTTGTTGTTGGGTTCCCGCGGACTCAGAGGAGGTTCGATGAAGTATGGGTGATTGTGGATAGGTTGACCAAGTCGGATCATTTTATTCCAGTGGTGACTACTTACTCTTCAGAGCAGCTGGCTCAGGTTTATATTCGTGAGATCGTCAGACTTCATGGCGTGCCGATATCCATCATGTCTAATCGAGGTACGTAGTTTACATCACGGTTCTGGAGGCCCGTACAACATGAGGTAGGCACACAGGTGGAGTTGAGTACTTCATTTCACCCTTAGACGGACGGACAGTCTGAGCTCACTATTCAGATATTGGAGGATATGCTCCTTGCGTGTGTGATGGAGTTTGGGGGTTCGTAGGATCAGTTCTTGCCGCTTGCAGAGTTTGCCTCCAACAATAGCTACCAGTTGAGCATCCAGATGGCTCCGTATGAGGCCTTGTATGGGAGGGGTGCCAATCTCCGGTGGGTTGGTTTGAGCCGGGCGAGGCTAGGCTATTGGGTACAGACTTGGTTCAGGATGCTTTGGAAAAGGTTAAATTGATTCAACATCGGTTTCACATAGCCCAATCTAGATAGAAGGGTTATGCAGATCAGAGAGTTCACGATATTGCATTCATGGTTGGGGAGCGGGTTGCTCCGATTTTTGCCCATGAAGGGTGTTATGAGGTTCGGGAAGATGGGCAAGCTGAGCACTAGGTATATCAGACCTTTTGAGATTCTTGATAGGATTGGAGAGGTGGCCTACAAGCTTGCACTGTCACCTAGTCTAGCTGCAGTTCATCCAGTATTCTATGCTCCGGAAGTATCACGGTCATCCGTCTCATGTGTTAGACTTCAGCTCAGTCCAGTTTTACAAGGATTTGTCTTATGTTGAGGAGCCGGTGGCTATCTTGGACCGGCAGATCCGGAAGTTGACGTCAAAGTATATTGCTTCAGTGAAGGTTCAATGGAGGGGTCATCGGGTCGAGGAGGCGACCTGGTAGACCGAGCACGACATGTGGAGTCGTTATATTCATTTATTCACCACTTCAGGTATGTCCTTATGCACGTTCGAGGACGAACGTTTGTTTTAAGAGGGGGAGAATGTAACGACCCGATTGGTCGTTTTGTGTAATTGAGCCCCTTTACCCTTTTTATTGCTTCCACCTGTATGTTTATGTCTTTATGACTTGCGGGGTTGATTAGTTTCATTCCGGGAAGCCTTCGGGTAGATTTTTGGACCCTTTATTCTAGACTTAGAAGCTTTAATTTGAAAATGTTCACCAAAATTTGACTTTGGTGAAAATGACCCGGAACTGTGTTTTTATGACTTTGATAGCTTCATATCGTGATTTCAGACTTGGGCGTATGCCCATAATTGATATTGGAATTTGTGTTGATTTGTCAAAATTTGGCAATTTTAAGTTGAAAAGTTTGACCATAGGTTGACTTTTAGCTATTGAGCTCAAAATTTAAATTTGGGACTTGAAATAGGTCCGTTATGGCATTCAGGAATTGTTTGCAAATTTGGCGTTGTTTGGAATTGATTTGATTAGATTCAAACTCTTAGTTGAAGTTTTAGAAGTTCTTGAAACTCTCTTTGAAAATCATGCATTTTAGAGTTCATTTCGTAGTTTTGGATGTTATTTTTGTGTTTTGATTGCGCGAGCGAGTTTGTATGATATTTTTAGACTTGTGTAGTTTTTTGATTTGGAGCCCCGAGGAATCAGGTGAGTTTCAGACGCTTAGTGGAGTGTTGTTAGAATTGAAAGTTTGCTGGTTTTTATGCAGGCCTTTGATCTCGCATTTGCGAGATTTTGGTTCGCAATTGCGAAAACAGACCAAGTCTGCTGGGTTCGCATTTGCGAACCCAGTGTTCGCATTTGTGAAGTATGTTGGGATGGAATAGGATGACAATTGCGTGATTTTGTCGCAATTGCAAGGGCAACAATGGTCGAAAATGCGATCTAACCTTCGCATTTGCAAAAAGTCCCTAAAGCCTTCAGTGCCACAATTGCGACATCTGCAACTGATCAACTAGTTGGGAGACAGGAATTTTGAGTTCATTCTCTCATTTTTGAACACTAGACTCGGTAGGAGGCGATTTGGAGAGGGGATTTTCACCAACAAACCCTAGTAAGTGATTCTAATCTATTTCTAATCAAATTCCATCAATATTTCTTAGATTTTAACATCAAAACATGTGAATCAAAGTAGAAATTTATGAAACTTTGTCAAGTTCTTGATAAGTAAGTAATTGAGTTTTGAGAGTCGATTTGGTTTTGAAACTAATCACATATATGAACTCGTGGGGTCATGGATAGATGAAATCTATCATTAGACCCGGTTTTTGATCGGGCGAACCCCGAGTTGACTTTTGTTGACTTTTTGGGAAAGTGTAAAAATCATAACTTTATCTATTGCAATTGAATTCCCTAGCATTGTTTGATAATACTAAGTCGATTTTGATTAGATTTAAGCCATGTGGGGGCAGATATTAAGGGAAACACTCTTTCCGAGTGTTGAATTGGCCTATTTGAGGTAAGTGTCTTGCCTAACTTCGTGTGGGGGAACAACCCCTTAGTATTAGTATTGCTTGATTCAATTGTGCTAAGTGAAATCCCTGTACGCAATGTGATGAGTAGGTACACAGGTTGTACGTAGTATTTGACCGATTTAGGCTACTTAGATTATTTTCATACTTTAATTGAAATGCCTTATTGTGCTCAAAATTCTCATAGTCAAATCATCCTTAATTGTGTTAGATTATCCTTAAACGCCTTAGTTGACTTGTTTAGTATTTGTTCTACATCCTACTTGCAAAATTGCTCCTATGCTTTAGTTGAACTTGTTGCCCTTTTATTGTTGCATGTTATCTCTTCATTGTAAATTATATAGTTGAATTAACTGTTCATGTTACCCCCTTTACTTGTTGACTCCCATTATTTATGATTGATTATTGAAGATTATTTCCTCCATTGTGAGCTAGTCTTATCTAATATCGTGGTTATGCATTATTTTCTCATTGTTGAGTTATTTGGTGTTGAATTTGTGAAAGTCGTTAATATGTTGAGGCAATGTTGGTTATTGTTGGAATATCTATCTTATTGAGAATTTTCCATGCATTATTGTTGTTGGTATTCTTGTATACGTTGTGGTGGAGCAATGGGCTATTGTTGTGGAAACATTGACATTGTTGTTGTTGGCAAGTTGTGATATATGGGAACTTGTTGTGTGAGTTGTTAGTTTGATATGATATTGATGCGCATGCGAAGATATAAGGTTTGGGTTGATGTGCATGCGACAGTATAAGGTGGGGCTTATGTGCATGATTGCTTGTAGGTGAACTACGTAAAGCCACGCGACGCCATAAGGTGGGCTAAAGTGCGTGTAGCTATTTCGAAAAAACTATTTTTAAAACCTATTTTGTAATTGTAAGGCTCACGCTGCGGTATAAGGAAAGTTTGTGATTGAAAATTTAGATAAGTGAATACGAGCCGGTACTTCGGTTGTGATTCTTGATTATACGAGGTAGTACTTCGGTTTTGATTTCATTATACACGAGGCGGTACCTCGATGTGATTCTTGCTGTTATTTCACGATGCAAAGTGTTTTGGTGGGAAAGTATATCTATTGTTCATTCCTTAGTGTTATATCAGTTGTTGTCCGTACATGATCATTGTAGTCCTTTAGTTGCTTCTTTTATGCTATTTCTACTGTTGACTTTCTGGTATTAGATCATGCTATCAGCTTGTTCCATATTGGTTGATTTCTAACTTTCCCTTTTATATCTGTATTTCATTTTATACTGTCTATTTCATATCCTATTAGGTGTACCTCGTCACTATTCTACTAAGGTTAGGCTTGATACTTGTTGGGTACCGTTGTGGTGTACTCATACTATGCTTCTGCACATCGTTTTGTGCATATCCAGGTACGTCTGCTCGTGTCGATAGATAGAGATTTTCCTGCTAGCTGCATTTACTGGAGACTTCAAGGTATTCCTGCTTGTCGTCCGCAGGCCTCGGAGTCCCCTTCCCTTATTCTCAATTACTATTGTATTTTCTTGCAAACAATGATGTATCATATGTTTTAGTTATCCGATAATGCTTATGACTCTGTTCCACAGTTCTTGGGAATCGTATGGTTGAGATTTTGATTTTGGTAGTTTTATGAGTTTATCAAACTGGGTTGATTATTTTGTTATTTATATTTCCTTAATTGTTGTCAAATATTATGCTTACATAGTAATAGAGACTAGGTGCTATCACGACTTCCTATGGAGGAAAAATGGGGTCGTGAAAATTTGCTTAAAATCTTGCACACAATCTTACACTAAATACAATATAAGGCCTGCTTGTTTTGAGATACAACAGTTGTTGCACCCTATTTTGCACGAATCAAAATAAGATTTAACTTGCGGTTCCCTATTGATGATAAAAGAGAGTTATCGCCTAATATTTAAAGGTATACTAGGGTACCTATCTAATTACTAAGGTCATTTCTTCATTAGTATGCTAACCAATGAGATTTTGGGTAAGAGTTCTTGTTCTTCTAAAGGGAAGGTTTTAGGAACCCCTTAAAATCTACTTGAGGTAGATATATAGGACTTAGAATAGATTTAAAGGATTTGTTATCTATACTCTGCTTAACTTGGGGGGGGGGGGGTACAACTTACTACATATATCTAATTTAGAACTCAATACTTAAAAAAAGGGTGTGTAGTTTTTTTAAAGGATATAGGTTTAGAAAAGAATATAATGTTTGTATATACATATGATTGAAAGAGTTTGAGATATTGTACATAATGTTTTAAAACATATGAGATGGGGTTAAGTTGTAAACATTTTGTATTTAAACGAATATGGCTATTTGTGTGTAAGTATTGCAAAGAAATGGGTTTAAGATATAACTTGGTTTTTCAAATTTCAATTCTTAGGCTTTGAAGAAATCGTTAAAAGCCTTTGGCTGGGCGGCAACACTTGTTTAATTATGTTTTATAGAAAAGCTCGATTTTAAACTAATTCAGATTCCGTGTATGTTTTTGAAAGAGAAGACTGTTACTTGCTAAAGCTGTTTCGATTCCAAAAGACTTCATTAAATTATTAGTAGTGATTAATAGTATAAACAGTGTGTAATTAACGAATTAAAACTATCTATTACTAAGTCTAACACTTCTTTTAATCCTATGTTTTAAGGCTTGCTTAGATTTTCTACATGATTCAAAGAGATAACATAAAACATTTAATTAGATATGATGAGTGGCATATACATGTGAGCAATAAGGATAGCAACAACAACAACAACCCAGTAAAATCCCATTAATGGGGTATGGGGAGGGTAGTGTGTACGCAGACCTTACCCCTACCCCGAGGGAGTAGAGAAGCTATTTTCGAAAGACCCTCGGCTAAAAAAACAAAAAGACAAATTGCAAAATGTAATAAAGCAGTAAAGGGAAAAGAAGGACTCTGGTTTGGGCATGAAAAGAGCCAGGCCCAGCAAACAACAGGAACAGACAACAACAGACTTCAAACTTTCAAGTGCACGGGTACGAGACTTGGGCCTGAGTTCTTAGAGAACTCGGTAGGCCCAATTATGATACAAGTTCAAGAAAGATAAAAAGTCATTACACGTGTTACTCTATGCACATAACTATACATAAAAATAAACTAATAAGGCCCAAAATAATTTATAACAATCAATAGTAATAATCCAGAGTATGAAAATTATACCAATGTGGGGTCACATGCAAAGTGATTCACATTGAAAACCTTTCGTTGTCATTAAACACTAAACCCAAAGGAAATAATGAATATCAATATATTAGGGGCTAATGGTAGAATTCCATTCTAGACCAAAGCACTCTTTGGATCCATGACACTTAAATATTTTCAAGGGTCTCAAGGCCCAGGGTAGTGCTTGTGTGAGGGAGAGTAACCCAACCAGGAACTAAACTCTACTCCCAAATACCCCTAACCACTCACATTCATTATTCCCTACATGTTTAAGTGCAAATGAGGCACTTCAATGTAAATCCCAATACCACAGCCATACCATACCACAAAGTATATATACATTTCCTATAGTAGTTAATATAGAACACTGTAAGATCATAAGATAGCCAATTGTCATAGTGTAATCATAATCTAACAAAAGTACATGATTCCGTGTGAATGATATGTTAGGCATGCTCAAAAGAAATCAACTTCAGACACACATAGAGGGAAAGGCATTATCAGATTACTGTTGGGAACCCAAATACTTAGGTCATATATCTTAAGGATAGAAGGAGTATATAGTTCAAGTCCGTAACAGTCCATGAGCACAGATACATTTCCCTTAATAACCTTCAATTTATTCAAAGATTTGTTATGAGTAAGTCTTAACTTCTAGTATGCATATAGGTTAGCAATTTCAATTGAAACTCTTAAAGAGTATTAACAAAGATATAGACTAACAGTTTCAGTTAAACTTCTAAGGAGTATTAGGAGAAAGCAGGTTAACAACTACTGTTAGAACATCACTATAGGTTAACCACTATACCTGATACTTTCTAAAGAGTGCTAACATAGATACATGTTAACAACTTCAATTGGAGATACATATCAATAACTTCAATTAGGAGGTCCATGTTACTGACTTCAATTAGAACCTCCAAAGAGTATTAACAAAGAAACAAACCAGCAACCGTATTTAAAACTTCTACAGGTACTAACAGAGAAACAAACTTTAATTAGAACTTCTAAAAGGGTATTAACAGAGTCACAGATTCACAACTTCAATAAGCACTTCTAAGAGTATTCACAGAATCTCAGGCTATTTGTCCTGCTTTACTCTAAAGCCTATGGCATGATTACTTCTTTCTAAGAGCTTTTAACTTCACACTAATCTCATTGAGAACAAAGCATGGTGTTATATTCAAGCAATAACAACAGGAGATTGACCTAAAGTTCATAAGTTAGGTCTAGTTCATTCATGTAAGCTTGGTGAAATTCTAAGGACAACATAGACATATACATGGTTATGGAAGGCAAGCAGAAGTATTGAAAAATCAAGATGTGTGCATGATCACAAGAATATACACGGGACATTTAGCAGGGGTCATATTACTTCAAAATGAAAGTGTTATCATCATCAAGCTAACAATGTCACTATATGAACTCTGGGAAAGGGATATGGGTATCATCACATTGGGGAAACCTGTTAAACATGTCAAGTATGGGGTTTCAGGTACAGTGGAACTTAGTTTCGGCACTTTAGCTCAACAAATAGAATATTAGAACATATACAAACCTCATGGCTTAAGTCAAGTATATGGTAGCCTTCAAGATAAACACAAAAGATGATGCATGAATATAGTCAGCTCAAAACATGCTTACATAGTGTGATTCAAATAGCAATGAATCTAATCAGATGATTAATAACCTTCTAAGAGTTAATAAAATTACAGAGACATGCCAGAAAGAAAAGATAGGTTCAATGTCATGAACTGATGTTACAAAACTAGGATGACAGTCTTACTTTATCACTAGCAAATGCATATTTTCATTTAAGTTTGGTTCATTAGGTGGATCACTATAGAATGCAAATAGTAGCCAGGGCAGACTTGTATAATAGTCATGATAATACTAACAGAACATCAGGGAAATCCAAAAGAAACCAAATATCATGATAGTTTGAGAAATATTAGGCTAATTTCAAAATCTAACAACAGAGATTAGGTCATCAAATGTCATTGGGGTCAATGCATAATTTTATTTTCACTAACTTATGGAAGTTAATAAACTCATAATCTATTTAACAGCCATTAGTAAACACATAAAATAATCAAACACAAACACATTACTAACACAACATCATTCGGCAAGAGGTAATAAGACAATTCATACATAGTAATCTAAACGAAGAAAGAAGAATATGGTTCAGGTTTTACTGACCTCCTTTGGGGCAACAAACCAAACGAGTATTCAAATTATCCATTTAGAAAGCCAACAGCTCAAGCTTTCAATCAGTAAACAAACTCAGAACTGGAAAGAAAGAGAAAAGCAGAGATTAAGTAAAATTTGAACTTCAATCAAAAATTCCTAAATAATACTATACGATATTAATTTCTTAGAAGTTAGATGTGGTTGGTGTGTTCTCGGTGAGAGCATTTAAGGCCGCTATTTATAGTGGCCATTGAGCCTTAGGGTTTTTGCAGATTCAAGATTTGTGATTGATTTGGTTCTGTGAGTTGAGAGAATAGAGAGAGGAAAGGGAAAGGGGAGCGGTTGTTCAAAGTTAGAATAATTAGGGTTAGGGAATATGGGTGTCCGTCTCTAGGTTAATCTTTAGGAGATTAGATCTGGGACGTTGAGAGATCAACGATCCTGATATTTTAGGATTAAATCTTTTTCATGGAGAAATTTGGTGTCCGTTGGATCCCTGTGATCCAACGGTTAAGATTGCATTTTAAATTAAGAGGAAATGTAGAAAACAAAACGTGGGTTGTTGATCATAGAAACGGATGACCCAGATAAGTTATGTTTGTTTTGTGAGTGTAAGAGATGTGTGACGTGGCAAGCTTTGATTGGTTTAAAAGAGGTGGCAAGGATTTCCAACAGGAATTGAAGTGGTTGTTTAGACTGGGTATTTCGGATTGGGCTCTTCTATTTGGGCCAAAATTGATTTAAAAGATGGCCAATCCATGTTTAATTAAGAATTACAATTATAGCCTTTTAACCTTTTAACCCCCATTGAAATTAAATTAAATAAACTCAATTATTTTCAACAAAATATAGTAAAATTATAATTATCAAATATACTACTAATTATTGACCCAGACCCCACGGTGTGGGATAAGATTGGGTATGTTGTTGTTGTACTACTAATTATTGTAATTAAGTATTTATAAAATATCCTATTTTCTAAATTATAACCCTAATCCCGAATTATTAGCACCATAATCTAATTAATTAGAAATTAAGAAGTAATTCATTAAATTAATTATAAAGCATATGTGACGTATATACAAATTATTTTATTAATCTAAAAATAGTAAGCATGGTATATTAACTTATAATTATAACATTGAATAATCAATTTCAAAATTACTAATACTAAATTAATTTTGTAAAAATGAGTATTATTGATTGAAAATTATTTCAAAACATTCATTGTAAATAATTAAGGGCCCATTTGGATTGGCTTAAAAAAGTGACTTTTAAGTTAAGTGCTTAAAAGCACTTTATAAGTGCTCGAACTTGTTTTATAAATAAGCATTTACGTGTTTGGATAAAAGTACTGAAACTTAAAACTAGATGATGAAGTGTTTGGAAAACAAGTGCTGGTAAGCACTTTTTCTTGTTAAAAGGACTGAAATATCCTTAAAGTTGTTAATATTATAAAAAAGATGATGACTATAATATTATATTTTCCGTTCATAGCTTCAAATTCAGGGGTAACACGTAAATTTATTGAATGATTTGATTTTAGAATATAGTTACACCAATTAAAAAAATGAAGGATTCAACGACCGAAAATATTAAATGTTATGGAACAAAAAAAGAAGCCAAAAGAATAATATTTACAAAATATTGGAATGTATCAAACATTATTTAAAAAACTATTGTTTGTTTCACGTTAAGAACTTCAAGAAATTGACAAATATTGGAGAATGGAGAAAACAAATTTGTATGTTGTAGGGTTTTTACTTAGGGGTAATTTTGGGATTAAGAAATATTATAAGGGATAAGAATGTAATATCCTTGGTCAAAGAAATATTGCTTTTAAACCAATTTAGAAAAAGTTGGATTTTCTAACTTATTGATTTTGGCTTTTCTTAAGCAGATTTTAACTTTTTTAAGCCCATTTTTTGGTTGCCAAACACTTTCACAAGTTAAAAATTGCTTAAAAGCTGGGCAAAGTATAAATAAATAAATTTAAAAAGGGAGGGTCAACATTGGCCGTCAACAACTGCTCTTCTTTGACCAGAGACGAAGAAAGAGTTCCCGGGCAAAGAAATTTAACCAAGCCAATTTTGTCCCGACATTAGGCATATAATGCAGGAATGGTATATGGATTAAGAGAGATTATGAGTTTTAGGATTAGGCAGATTCCGGGAGAAATTTTTAGGGAGTCGGGGCCGAATTATGGCTTTGAATTGCTGGCATACCTCTGGCTCAACGAGGATCAGGCCTTATGTAGTTCTAGAGTGAAGATTTGGGGAAGCAATGCTCGTAGGAGTTGCCCCAATATCGTATTATGACGATACTGCGAGACGGAAGATTCAGTACTCATTATAGCTTCGAGTTGCGGCTTGATTTGAAAGATTTGAAGAATTGGAGTTCTATTGATCGTTTAGAGTTTGAGCTTGGATCCTTGACCCGGTTATGAGTTTGTTTTTCCTCATAGTGATGTAGCTTGTTTTGGTACTTTGAAGGAGTTCCACGTGGCAATATTTGTTCCTGCAAAAATGAAATACACACATACCCATAGATTGTAATGCAGAATATGTTAAGATGTGATGTGAATGATGCATGGATGACGATGCCTGGCTGCTGGCTAGCCATTAATACTTGAATCTGACTTGATTGTTAGCCAGACTGTGTACCGTTCTGCAGTTTTCGGAGAATTAAGTCTCCTCGTGTTGGGAGTAGTTGACTTGTAATGTAGAATGCATCTCTACTTCTTGGGAGAGGTTGCATTGAAATGGAAAGTATCTCCGCTTGATGGGAGTGATGGATTTGTAGAGTGCATCTCCGCTTATTGGGAGAGGTTGCACTGAAATGTAATGTATCTCTGCGTGATGGGAGTGATCATACTGAAATGTAAAGCATCTCCGCACGATGGGAGTTTCTGACTTAAAAATGTAGTCATGCATGTAAGCTGCATGAGCGAAACGTTAAAACATTCCAGATAACAATAAATAAAAAGAGCATGCCAAGAGACACTCTTGGCTGTAAGGCTAAGTTGTGGTCGTTGATTGGAAAAACTTTGGCAACTAGGTCTGCAACTATCTATTCTGATCTCCGATGTGGCAGAGTGGCTGTGAGGATCGCTCCCGTTGGAGAAACGAATAGTTTGCTATATACAGGGCTTTGGTTGGCGAAGCCAAACCTCGATTTGTACAGTGCGCTCCGATCGATTGAGCTGACAATTTGCTATATACAGAGCTCCAATTGATGAAGCCAACATCTCGATTTTGAACAAGGTGCTCCAGTTGACTGAGCTGGGGATTTGTTATATACAATATGCTTCGGTTGACATGGCTAGGAGCTCGCTATATACAATATGATTTGTTCAGTTGAGTATATGATTTGCTACATACAATATGCCTCGTTTGCATCAGCGACCTAGTTCCGAAATACCTGCAAAGGATCCGAGAGTTAGTTTTAGTTATATAAGGAATATTTGAATAAGGAAAAAGAGATGATAGTTATGAGAGAGTGGAAGATCTGTCATTTCCCCAGTGTGTTCTGATGCTTCTTTATGTCCTATTGGACCTGCATTTAAGGAAAAACTTTTAGTAGGGGGGGGGTGTTGGTTTGTGTCGACCGTAGTCATGGCTTTGCCCCCGGTCTTGATGAGGTTACGCCATGAAGTTCGGTAGGTTGAGCGAATTATGATATCTTTAGAAAAAAATTTGAAAATTATTTGTTTTATGGAAAATATCATCGTTCCGGATTATGACATGTTTCGAAAGTTCCTCTAAAGCTAGCGTTGTGTCTTGAAGACTTTGTCCTGTTGATGTTGATCCTCCAAGATGGTTCTGATGATGTGGCTTCTTGGTGCTACGACTGCGTCTTAATCTAAATTAATGTGTTACAAAGGTTTTCCTAGGGTTATGACCGAACCCTTTTAGGTTGCCTACGTATCCGAAACGGAATCAGGTTTGAACGTAGTTCATGGGTAATGATAAATAAAAATATGATGAAGATGAGCGAGCTTGAATCAAGCAGCCTATGTAACCAAATGGAATAAACCTAGGATGTAGTTCAATTACAACATATGCGAAATGATGAGATTTAAAATGAAGTGGTCGATTCTGTCTCAAAGAACCTACATATCCAAATGGAATCAGGCTAGGATGTAGTTCAATTACAAAAGATGACTGCATCCGATGAGGATTGCCTACGTATTCATTCTAAAGGAAATTAAGTCGTGGCGTAGTTCCGAGCACATACAAAATGATATTTGGATTTTCTATTACAAAATGAAGTGGAGAGAGAAAACATGAATCCTACGTGGGTTGCCTACGTATCCCTCGGTGGGATGTCAGGTCGAGCGTAGTTATGTTATAGCCTAATCCTAACTCTATTGTCTTTAAACATAGTATCTCTTGATTGCGTCTGAGTTGATAGTGGACCACGTAAGGACCTCGCCAATTCGGTGTGAACTTTCCTTTGGCTTCTTCTTGATGAGGGAATAGTTTCTTCAGAACCAATTGCGTTGTTATGAACTGCCGAGCCTTCACCCTTTTGTTAAATGCACTGGCCATCCTATTTTGATATAGCTGACCATGGCATACCACATCTATTATTTTCTCATCAATGAGAATGATTTTCTCCTGCCTGACTCGTATCCATTCTGCATCATCTAACTTGGCTTCTAGAATGACTCTTAAAGATGGTATCTCGACCTGTGCGGGTATCACAACTTTGGTGCCATATACAAACATGTATGGAGTTGCCCCAGAGGAGGTTCTTGTGGTAGTCCGATAACCCAATAAGGCGAAGGATAACTTCTCGTACCATTGCCTATGAGTGTCCACTATCTTTCGCAGAATCCTTTTGATGTTTTTGTTGGCTGCTTCAACTGCTCCATTCATTTACGGTTTGTAAGCTGTAGAGTTGTGAGGGACAATTATGAACTTCTCCCAAATTTCCCTCATGAGATCATTGTTAAGATTAGCTGCATTGTCAGTGATGATTGACTCAGGTATCCCAATTCGGCAGACTGTGTTGTTACGAATGAAATCTGCCACTACTTTCTTTGTGAAGACCTTGTATGTAGATGCTTCGACCTATTTGGTAAAGTAGTCAATGTCTAACAAGATGAAACAATGCACATTTGATGCAGCGGGCTCTATAGGTCCAATCACGTCCATGCCCCAAGCGGCAAACGGCCAACACGAACCCATTACATTCAATTCATTAGGCGGAAACCGGATGAAATCCTCGTGGATCTAGCACTGGTGACACTTCTGCACATAGCAGATACCATCGTTTTCCACGGTCATCAAAAAGTATCCATCTCTTAAAATCTTTTTGTCTAAGGTGGATCCATTCATGTGGGGTCTGTACGATCATGCATGTACTTATTCTAACAATCTGGTTGCTTCGGTGGCATCAACATATCTTAACATGCCAAATCTGAGGTCCTCCTATACAGGACTTCCTCGTTGACAAAAAAGTGATTTGCGAGCCTTCTGACTGCTCATTTATGACTATTAGTAGGCATTCTTTTGATACTCTCTTGTTTTGAGGAACCTTTTGACGTCGTAGTACCATAGTTTACCATCTGGCTCTTTGTCTACCTGAAAACAGTACACATGTTGATCCCTGATCTTTATCTCGATAAGGTCGATATAATTCTTATTTGGATGTTGAATCATGGATGATAAGGTTGCAAGAGCGTCAACAAACTCATTCTGGATCCTGGGAAATTGCCTGAATTCGATTTTTGTGAACTTCTTGCATAGCTCCTTTACACAGTGCAGGTATGGAAGGATCTTGACGTTCTTGGTAGTCCATTCTCCTTGAACTTGGTGTATCAATAGATCAGAATCCCCTATGACCAAAAGCTCCTTGATGTTCATGTCGACCGCCATCCTGATCCCGAGGATGCATGCTTCGTACTCGGCCATATTATTGGTGCAAGGGAACCTTATCTTTGCTGATGCTGGGTAGTGCTGTTCTGATTCCGAAATTAGGACTGCCCCAATTCCTACTCCTATGAAATTTGCCGCTCCGTCGAAAAACATCCTCCACCCTAGGTATGACTCTACGATATCTTCTCCGGCAAACAACACCTCCTCATCTGGGAAGTACGTACTGAGCAGCTGATAATCCCTGTCCACTGGATTCTCTGCGAGGTGATCGGCTAAATCTTGTCGTTTGATGGCCTTCTACAATATGTACACAATGTCAAATTCGCTGACAAGAATCTGCCATTTTACTTGTTTTCCTGTAAGCAATGGCTTCTGAAAGATATACTTGAGCGGGTCGGGCCGGGATATTAAATGCATGGTGTATGCTGACATGTAATCCCTCAATTTCTGGGCAATCCAAGTCAAGGCACAACAAGTGAGCTCTATCAAAGTGTATTTGGCCTCACATGGTCCGAATTTCTTGCTTAAGTAATAGATGGCCTGCTCCTTTCTCCCGGTCTCATCGTGTTGTCCCAACATGCATCCAAATGTATTATCCAAAACTGACAGGTATAACAACAATGGCTTACCGGGCTCGGGAGGAACTAACACTGGTGGATTTGACAAATACTCCTTAATTCGGTTAAAGGCTTTTTAACACTCTTCTGTCCATTTTGTAGCGGCACCCTTCTTTAGCAGCTTGAAGATAGGTCCACAAATTATCGTAGACTGGTCTATGAAATGGCTGATGTAATTCAGCCTACCCAGGAAACTCACTACTTCCTTCTTGCTCTTGGGTGGTGGCAACTCTAGAATGGATTTGATCTTTGAAGGATTCAGTTCTATCCCTTTTCTGCTTACAATGATGTCACAGCCCCAATTTCCCTCCATAGGATGTCGTGATGGCCCCTAGTCTTTAAGACTAGGTAAGCCTAACACTTAATAAATTAATGGCAGAATTCAACCAACGACGATTAAATATGAAACATAAATTACTATATAAGGCCAACAATCCCAACATGATAGATAAAATCCCAAAATCGGTAGTACAAGTCATAAGCTCAACTGAGTTCACTAGAAAGTCTCTAAGTACATTTGTTCCGGAATAGAAATAAACTGTACAAAAATAACTTCTGAAGCTGACTCCGAGGCCTGCGAAAGCGGCTACATGTATACCTTGAAGTTTCCATAGCAATATCAGATCCGTTTTCTAACGATCGATAGATTCCGAAGTACCTGGATATGCACATAAATGTACAAAAGTGTAGTATGAATACACTACGGTCGCTACCCAGTAAGTATCAAGACTAACCTCGGTGAAGTAGTGACGAGGTACAAGTCAAGACACTCACTAGACAAAATAACCTGTGCAGTATAGAAGTATAGAGCTAATAATGGAAAGCAAGAATTAGTAAATGGCAAAAAAAGATATCATATAACAACAATTTCAACTAAGAGTAACACAACAATAAAGGAATCACATAATGAAAAAGTGGTAACAACTTCAATTAAAGCATATAAGAGCAAACTCGAGAAGTAGAGAATGTGACATGTAATGAGAACTTCAAATAAAGCATGTGATAGTAGACAGGACGAATAAAAGGTATAATATGTGCTAACAATTCCAAATAAGTACATGAAATAAGCCTAAGAGTCTAAACCGGTCAATTTTCTCATTTAAGCCCGAGTACGTACTTGTCACCTCGCGTACACGACTTTCACATGACACAAATAGCACAAACGACTCAAATTCTAAGGGGTAGTCCCCCCACATGAAGTTAGGCAAGATACATACCTCAAAGAAGCTAAACCGATACTCTAAAATGACCTTCTCGTGTGAAACAATCTTTGGACGGCTCAAATATAGCCAAAGTAACTTAATATCACAAAATAAAAACCATAGGAAACAATTCCGGATAATAAAGCTTCAATCTTTAATGTCAACTCAAAAAGTCAACCCTGGGCTCACACCTCGAAACCCGATAAAATACACAAAATCTGAACACCCATTCTGATACGAGTCCAATCATATCAAAATTATCCAATTCGGACATCAAATCGGCCTTCAAATCCTCATTTTTACATTTTTGAAAGTTTATACAAAAATTCTCATTTTTCTCCCATTCAAATAACTAATTGAATTTTAAAAACAAATATGGAATCAGAAAATATAATAAAATACGGATGAAGAACACTTATCCCAATCCAGCACGTGAAGAACCCCTAAAACATGGCTCAAATCCGAGGTTTACAACTCAAGATATGATAAAAATGGCCAAACCCTCGAATTATAAACTTTCTGCCCAGCACTTCCGTTTTTGCGGATAAGGAAGCGCATCTGCGCTCTTGTATCTACGAAAAACTACCCGCATCTGCAACGATAGCCTGCCACCCCAAACTTTGCATTTGCACAAAGAAGGTCGCATCTGCGACACCGCATGAGCGAGATAAAAACCGTAGAAGCAGACAGTCACCTTGAGCCACAAACTCGCATCTGCGATAGACCCAATGCAGATGCGACCACGCACCTGCGTTCACCAACCCGCAGAAGTGGAACTCCTGACCATGCAAGAACTCGCAGAAGCGGCCAAAATGACGCAAAAGCGTGTCCGCACCTGCGCTCCAAAATGCACAGATGCGAGACATCAGAACCTGACTTGCCCAAAACATAGGAACAAATCTGAAACTCGTCCGAAACACACCTGGGGCCCCCAGGACCCCGTCCGAACATATCAAAAAGTTACATAATACAAGGTGGACCTAATCGAGACCTCAAATCACATTAAACAACATAAAAATTACGAATCACACCTCAAATCGAACTTAATTAACTTTCAACTTCTACAACTTGTGCCGAATCGTATCAAATCAATCTGGAATAACCTCAAATTTGCATGCAAGTCCCAAATGACATAATGGAGCTATTCCAACTCTGGGAATCACAATCCGAGCCCGATATCCATAAAGTCAACTCCCGGTAAAATCTCTCAACCTTCCAAAACTTTAATTTTTCCAATATTTGCCAAAATGCATCAAATCAACCTACGGACCTCCAAATCCAATTCTGGGAATACACCTAAGTCCAAAATTTCAATACAGAGCTATTGGAACTATCCAAACACCATTACAGAGTGTCTACACAAAAGTCAAACTCCGGTCAACTCTTACCGCTTAAGCTTCTAAAACAATAATCATCCTTCCAAATCAATCCTGAATCATCCGAAAACTAAACCCAGTCACACACGCAAGTCATAATACATAATACGATGCTGCTCAAGAACTTAAGACATCGAACGAGACGCTAATCCTCAAAACCACCGGTCGAATTGTTACATTCTCCCCCATCTTAACAAACGTTCATCCTCGAACGTGCCAAGGACCATTCCGAAGTCATCAAGTCATTGAATGAACTCACCATACATATACTCGAGGGTGATCCCACGTCCCCCAATCCACATAGGCCTGACAACACCATCTTAACTGAAAATTATTCCTCCCACCAACACTAATAAGACTTAGAGCCAATTAGTTTTCACCATCCGATCATTTCCAAAGACCCGATTCCCACATCAACACATAGTATCAACCACAACCAGCTGTAACAACTCATCGCAAGCTATAATCCAGTAAGCACAACACGAATATGACTGAGTATGCAAAGAGAAACACATGAGAGAATTACCAAACAAACCCGACAGACACAACTCCCTATCAGTACAATACTATGAATCAATTCCACAAGGGAGTATCAAAACATATGAACTAATTTTAAGGATCTCATCCTAATATAACTCCACCGTAGCACACAACCCGGTCCAAACATATCAAACCGCATGAAAATGCGAGGATCCCATCCTCAGCTCTGAATCACAAGTAGAATACACATCATACCAACCGAAACTTTCCACTAATTCAATTCCGCAAAACAAATCACAACACGTAACGAACTCCCGACACCAGTGGAGCCTCTAAATCACAAATCATAACCAAACTATCCAGAAATCACATGAAAACCTACTGTAATGAGTAACAGAAAGTCAGTTCATGTCTCGTAGCTCTCAATAGTGAAACAAACAAAATGATAGACACGGCCTACCACTATAGAATTTTTGATACCCATTTACCCTAATATTTTTATAAATATCATATACACTTTCAAAATATCATTTATGGATCATCACCAATTTACAAGAGTCATATAAGTACTTTCTGTAATTTTTCATAATTTTTAAGGCTTTAAGATTGATTTTCTTGCATTTAAATTATTTAAATATTTATTATGACTTAATCATCCAAATTTATTGTCTACACCTACATATATGCTTTATAACATTTTACTTCATTTTATATGAGCACAACTCAGGGCTCATTTAAGGCTCGTGTGAACTTTAACGCACTAGGATTTGGGTCTTTTGGTTGTTCTCTTTGCTACTCATATTCGAGTTGTTGCTGACACTTAGTTTTCTCTTCTATTTTTTTGTTGAATCCGCAAACTGGTAAGTGTCTTCCCCTTTTAAATCTATCCTCTTTGATTGTTTCTAGTGCTTTGCATACCTATGAGTGTTATGACTATCCTTAGCATGTTGTCACATGCTTAATGATTTGTAACTATTGGGCTATGAAAATGGGCATACTTTCCTGTTTTGGAAAATGTTTGGATCTGGGCCTGCTATTCTAGTGAAAGAGTCCATTGAAGGCCCAGGCAGCACTGGGTTCGCCCTTCTTGAGTCTGCTTTATTTGTTGTCCTGTAATCATCTCAATTATGTAATATTTGAGTCTGTTTCTTCTTTTATCTTTGGTCATGTAATAATTTATAAACAAACGATGGGGGAGATTAGTGAAAAGGGGTAGGGGTATTCTGATTCTCGCATGAACGGGTAGAAAACTTTCCTATACGATTTAACTACTTTGTTTGCTATTCATTTGACGTGCTCCTATTCTACACACTGAGAGAAATCATGCCTATAGGGATCATATACACTTCACTTGTACACCGTTCAAGCATGTTAGTCCAAGTATTTGCCATACTTGTTTCTATGTTTACTACTGTGCACACTTACACAACATGCCTATAGGATGTAATAACATATGCTTTGTTAATCTAGATACGATGCCTATAGGACCTACAATGCATTTAATCTGCCTATGCGTTAGTCTAAAGCTGCAGTACTGCTTGTACGATACTAGAAATGAGAATCACATAGAAACCATGTCTATAGGACTTAACGAATCCAATGCATCTTAATTCAAAAACTGCCTACTGCCTAATCTACCACATGAATTTGCTATTTATTTGTGGAGGTTAACTTGAGACTTTTATTTACTTTATCTGAAGTCCTATATGTTTTGAGTGTGCACTAGTTTTATCATTTTTGAGCATCCTACGTAGAGTCTAGAATCACCTAATAGTAGGTCCTAAGCCTCCTGGACCATAGGCATGGGACGGGTAGTGCACGCATAGGACACGACCTAGAATTGAATTAGAGTGACTTTAGGTAAACAACTTTAACATAGTAATAGGGTATTAAGAGATGATAGTATGTGCCTGCTGAATATTATGAGCAACCCCTAACCTAAGGGAGTTGTGAAGTATTATTTATGTTGCACGGGGTGATTCTTTAGGCTAAAAGACTTAGGACCCCCTTTTTATTCTAGGTGTTTAACAAATATAGACTAATCAAGTTGTACTGTATAACCTCTAAAGACTTGTACTGAGTAAATATATAGTTTAACCGTTGACCGATTTTCCTTACACTTATTCACAATAGAAATTTAAATTCGTTGTCTTCCCTCGCTGATATGATCACATAGGACAGTTATAATTTATAATCTACATAATGCTAACTTCGGTCGGGACCCACAATTGTGGACCTCGAAGAGTGCCTAACACCTTATCTTCAAGGAAATTTGAGCCCTTACCCGATCTTTGGTGACACGGACTAGTTAAAACAGAGTTATTTGGAAATAGGTGGCCTAACGCACCTTAAAGTCATTAGGTGGCGACTCTTCTCTTTTAATACCCATTTAAAAGAGTTGTCATACGTTGAAGCCCGCTTTTGCGACAAAATAGGGTGCGACAGCATGGCGACTCTGCTGGGGATTTACACTTATGCTCTTACCATAACGAAGTTGACTTATGTGGATTATTTGATGATATGTACATCCCTTCCCTTATTTTCCTTTATTTGTTTAAATTGCTATGCCATGCACATCCTATCCCATATTTTCTTTTGTTTGTCTAAATTGCTATGACATGAACATCCCCTCCCTGTTTTCCCTTTATTGCTATGACATGTACGTCCTCTCTCCGTTTCCTTCATCTTGTTTAAGACTGTTATATCATGTCTATCCCATCCATATTTCCCTATTTGTTTCATTACGTTCTTACACCTTTTCATGAGTTAAACTAACTTCCCTCTTTTGTCTTTCCTTTTTTCTTTTCTTTCTCTTATTCATCTTTATTATTTACTGTTTTTACGCACTTTCATCATGTAAAAATTTGGCAACGTGTTACTATTTTTTCATAAAGCATTCTTCTCATCATACTCCATTCGTGCTTATTATCAACATAGAGGCGCTTGATGAATGTCCCCGCTTTCTTGAAAAACCCTTTTTAAACCAGAAAGGCTTATTTACGTTAGACTAATCAACCAGCGCTGCAATCGATGGTCTCGTGCCTTTCCCTCTAAAGTTGTCCACTTGAGAGCACCAGTCTAGACCTCTCTAGAAAAATGATATTCCGATTTGAAATGTACATGCATCATGTTAAACCTAGTACGGATTGATACGTCATTGACGTAGCAACCCGTTTAGATGAACCTTGTCCAAAGTCCAACGGGATTTCATAATCCCAAAGGAGACCATCATATTATGTGCATTGCTTGGAGAAAATATGCCAACATGCCGATCATTAGTGCGTAAATAGTCAAATCTGGAGGGGGAGGGGGAAGGGCTAACTTTTATTTATTTGTAGAAAATGAAGCACGAAATCCCCAGGTACGGTATGGTCTAGAATATCCGGCCTATGCTAATTCACTGGTGGAATGACCTTGCGCCCTGTGATAGAAATCATGCGAGAAGGGTATTGGATAACCTTCCATCTTTGCTGAGCATTCAACCAAACATTGAACTGATCGAGACTGCTACCATGTTCTAGGATGAGAAGAGAGCCGTTTTTTGATTTGTCAATATATAAATGACTCATTTCCTAGAAGAAATAAGGGGTTTCGCCAAGTTACCATGGGATAGTGCAGGACTATTGGTGCCGGAGAATCACACTCCACGCGATATTTTTGAAAATGTTGAGTTTTAAGAAGAATGATGAGCTGGTATGTCTGAAGAAATCATACATCCCCTTTGAATGTATATATAAGCGTTATGGGCATAGAAAATCATATTGCCTTCATCATAAGGAGCTAGCCATTACCTCTTTGGGAGAGGTGCAGCGTTGGGTTTATGTTTTCATAGTCTATTTCTTGGGTCTGTTGATCTTTCCGATGCAAGGGGGAAGAATTCATACTCACTTAGCCATGGTCGCCAGGACATTTATGGATGGTATCCAGGGGCAAAATTACACTATCATCCCGATGATCTTAGCAGAGATTTACCGTGCTCTGGATCGGTTCAAGCATGGGTCCGAACACTTTGAGGGTTGTAATCTCTTGCTACAAGTTTTGCTGTTGTAACACTTTCAGAGGGGTGATTATCGCCAAGAGCTTCTAAGAAGGCCACTGAGTGACTACATAGCCAGTCATTATCCAAAGAAGATAACATTCATTCCAGACAGGTTTACAAAGCCTGGAAATACTATAAGCTGGGTGTGTTTCTTCAGCAATCTGACAGACGAGCAAGTGCATTGGATGTTTGAGTGGTTTCCTAGTAGTGAGTACATTACTTGATCCAAAGGAACTACTCACTTACTACTAATCGGTTTGGGAGTCATCTACCCTTACGCTCCTATAAGGGTGATAAGGCAAGCTGGAAGGAAACAAGTCATACCTCGGGTTTCCAACATGGTTCAATATAAGGAAGATTTTCAAAGGGGATGTCATCCTATTCAAATTCGAAGCGCAACACATGTGGAACCAAAAGATCATCGTGGAAGGAGAGACTATTGAACCAGACAGGTATCATCCCGGTCATATGTACTACTATATCTCATGGTTGGAGGATGACATAGCTAGGGACGTCAAACTGGGAGTCAATCTGAAAGATAGGATCATAGATGAGGTGGCTGAAGCACAAGTGAAGTATAAAAGGCTATGCAAAAGGGTGTTCGAGTCCGAAGCTAAGCATCTGGAACAACAAAAAGTGAACATAGAGGCGATAAGGGAATGGAAGGAGATTGCCAATAATTCGACAAAGAGGTTAGAATATCTAGAGCAAGGATTGATGGAGCTGGAAGGGAAGATGAGAAAAAGGCTTTGGGATTGTCAAGGTATAGATGATGATGAAGGAGGGAAGCTGGCAAAGGCTTACTTGCCACTCGATATCCGCAATCAAGGAAATGTGATTGATGGGGTCAAGAGAGCCAAACATGGAGAAGGTCCTTCAGGGACCAAGTAGAATAAGAGATAATGTCCTTTACTGCCTTTTAGATTAGATTAGATTTCGATGTAATAAGGCTTAATGTCATTAGTGACTTTATTATTATTGTCGATTTAGTGAAAGATTGATTTGGCTTATATTCACACAAATGGAAATGAGGCAAATGTTGGCATGAATTTTCTCCAAGTCTATGTGTCACTAAGGCCTACCTCAGGCATAATGAGGTCCCCAAAATTAGGACGTGAATTATTGCATGACCTTATATGATACATGCCTAAATAGTGCAAACACTCTTTTACTTCGTCTTACTAACTTGGTTACCTTTTGCTTTTTTATTCTTTTGATTATTCCCATTCCCAAAGGTTGGTTTTTGCATACTGGCATCACCAGCATACCAAAACAGACCAAGAGGTCCTCCACCTCTTCCTCTACATAGCAAGCCATAATATAAAGGCAAAGGCAAAGAGGATATGGATGATTTAAGTGGTATTCAAAAAGATAATGCTACTATGGCAGAGAATATTGAAACCTCAGACGCGAGAAGTACGCTGGGACAGAATGAGTTGGTCTTACGTTTGGAGCAGAAAATCCTGGAGTTACAAGGTGAGCTTGAGTAGGTCCGAAATCTGGCAAACCTTTCCCTTATTCTAAATGTTCCCGACATCAACATGCTAAACATAACCACTCAGAACCAAACACCGCCACAAAACACACAAAACCAGAATCCACCACCCATAGCTCTGAATCCTCCCGAACCGTACCGGTATCATAATCCCGCACCTCCCCAAAACCTTAACCCACCACTATTGCAAACCACTCAAGAACACCGCCATTACCCGACCCAATACCCGCAAACCACTACTTATCACACTCCTTAAAATGCACCACAACCTACCCCGATCCCCCTCACCCAAACCTCAATTAATGATCACCCATATACCCAAGTTCGAGGAACCCATCAAGGCAACTCGATATATGTGGAAACCTTACCCCATACCCCACGACAAACCCTATACATACTCGAGCCAACCGTGAAGGACCTACTCATTTAAAACATAGCAGAATATCTCAAGAAACTAACATGAAGAGTCTAGAGTGTTTAAGGTGGGAAAGGTGTTGAAGGTTTAAACTACGAAGATTTGTGTATCTAGCCAGATGTAGAACTGCTGGAGGGTTACAAACCTCCCAAGTTTGAGATGTTTGATGGCACTGGTGATCGAAATGTGCATATGAGAACGTATTATGACAAGCTTGTAGGAGTGGGTAAGAATGAACAAATCTACATGAAACTGTTCATGCAAAGTCTTATTGGAGACGTATTATCTTGGTATATCAGTCAGAATCTCAAGAAGTGGGCAAATTGGGTAAGCATGGCATTGAGTTTCATGGACAGATTCAGGTTTAATACAGAGAGTGCGCCTGACATTTTCTACATTCAAAACCTCAAGAAAAAGCCAACAGAAGCCTTTCGCGAGTATGCTACTCATTGGAGATCAGAGGGCACTAAGGTGAGGCCGCCACTTGAAGAAGAACAAATGAACAAGTTCTTTGTTAGAGCTGAAGATCTGCAGTACTATGAAATATTGATGGTTATCGAGAATCACAAGTTCTCAAACATCATCAAGTTAGGAGAAAGGATAGAAAAAGGAATCAAGAGTGGGATAGTGACCAATTTCGAGTCACTTTAAGCCACAAACAAAGCCTTGCAATCAGGAGGCATCTCGAAGAAGAAGGAAGTGGGTGTCATGATGGTAGCCCAGGGCCCTAAGTCTCCCCTTACATACCAAATACCTCCACTCACATATCAACCCTCACCTCCAAAATACCAATACCTTGCCACCACCTACCATACATATAACACCCAACCTGTATATTACTATTCACCTCCATTTGCCTGCCAAAACTACCCAAAGCCACGACCAAACTTTAACCGCAGAGCTCCCATATAATACACCCCAAATATGAACCCATAGTCTAACTGTATTAGAGACTAAAGGCTGCTGGTTACGTCACCCCTATTCCTGCTGTTGTTGTTGAGAACCCTTACCAGTAGATCAACCCCAACAAAACTTGTGCTTATCACTCAAGCATGAAGGGTCATACCATTGAAGAATACCGCATGTTAAAGGACAAGATTCAGACATTGATTGACACCAAGGTTATACAAGCAAAGGAAGCTACGCCAAATGTTCATAATAACCCTCTCCCAGATCATAGGGAGAGGGAGTGAACATTAATAGAAACTGATGAGGAATGGGATCAGGAAGGATACATTGGACTTATTCGAGAGGGGGATGCTCCTAAAACATCTTATGTCACCCTCTCGCCGATTGTGGTGCAAACCCAGGAACCGTTTTAGGTCGAGGTAGCTACGTCTTTCATCGTGATGGTAGCTCCCACACTATCTTATAAGTCTGATGCCGTCCTATGGGATTATGTTTCAGAGTAAATAAGAAAAAGAAAAGCCAAGATAGATGAGACAGGTGCTGCACAAGGTATGACTAGAATCTTTGAGGAACAAGAAAAGATGTTGCATCTAATCCACCTGTCATTGAGACGAGCACTGATGATCTTTGACGGAAGGTACGGGTGAGAGAATACTGTGTTATTGATCACCTGAACAAGACTCCTACTCAGATATCCATTTTGTCGCTGTTGCAAAATTTAGACGCGCACAGGAATGCCTTGATGAAAGTGTTAAGAGAAGCTTATATGCCCGGTATCAATAGCGGGGTGATGGATAACATGGTCATACATGTACTGGAGAGTCATAAAAGTACTTTCCACGAAGACGAGTTACCTCCAAAAGGGTTGAGTCACAACAAAGCATTGCACATCACTGTGCAATTTGAAGAAAAGTTCATTGCCAAGGTCTGATAGATGGAGGTTCGAGCCTGAACATATGCTCACTGACCACTCTAAAAAGATTAGATAAAGGCATGCATGAGATACGGATGGGAAGAATGAATGTGAAAGAGTTCGATGGATCATAGAGAGCCACTATCGGAGAAATCAACCTTGATCTACACATGTGACCGACCTAGTATGATGTTGAATTCCAAATGCTAGACATATCCGCCACCTACAACCTGTTGATGGGATGACCATGGATACATGTAGCTGGGGAAGTCACTTCTACCCTGCACCAGGTGGTGAAGTTCAAGTGGAATTATTAGGAGGTGATCATTCATGGAGATGGAAGCAACCCTATTTACACTAACCAGACTGTGTTAGTCATTGAAAACAAGAGGAAATTGGGAAGAGAAACATACCACCGCATTGAGAGAGTAAACGCAATTGAGAAGAATCGATGGTGGAGAAATAAGATAGAAAGCATATTGATGTGGTTGAACCAGGCAAGGGTCTTGGCCGAAGGCATCAGGGGATCACTGAACCCTTACGACCACAGTATCATGGTATGACCTTTGGGATCGGGTATGAATATACAGTGCAAAAATACCAGGATTGGACACCGCCGTGGTGCACTGATTACTATCCGATGGAACAACCCATACCACTATTGCACCAGACAATCCGCTAGACTGATGTGATTTCAGGATCCGAGGAAGACGCGATTTTGGCCGGTATGAGGAACCTGTTTCTGAATGAGGAGGACATGGTCTATAGTGCAATTTTAAAGGAGGATGAGGAGGAAGACCTTACTATTCAGACAGTGGAAGAAGGAGATATTCTCAAGAACTGGACCGATGCACCGTCCCGGGATGGCCGAGTACTTGGGTAGCCTGGAAAAATTAGCATGACTTATTCTTAAATTGTTTTTGAGCATTTAAGACATTTTCAGTGTTTTGTTTTGAAATAATTACTCGAACCATCGAGTCGTACTTGTTGATAATTTTATGTGTTATTACTGCATTATTGCTTTTCGTTTATTTATTATTATCTTTCCATATTCTTTTCCGCATAATTATTACATATCATGATGAACCTACGACTATGACATGTAATGAGACAACGCAACATTAGGAAAGTGATTCGGAAGATTTGAAAGATGACATAATACCTGAAGAAATTGTCAAAGAAGTAGAGAATATTGAGAACAAACCAAAGTCCACCTTGGAGGAAACTGAGGCAATTAACTTAGGGTATTATGAAACAGTCAAAGAAACTCTCATAAGAATTCATCTATCACCGTCAGAGAAGGAAAAATACATCAGGTTTCTAAAGGAATATGAGGATATTTTCGCATGGTCCTACGATGACATGACTGGGTTAAGCACATCCATAGTAGCTCACAAGCTCCCTAACAACCCCATGTGTCCGCCGGTAAAGTAGAAGATCAGAAAATATAAGCCAGATATGAGTCTGAAAATAAAAGAGGAGGTTACCAGGCAGATCAAAACCTAGGTCCTTCGAGTGGTTGAATACCCAACCATGTTAGCCAACATTGTGCCGGTTCCAAAGAAAGATGGAAAAATCAGAGTGTGTGTTGACTACCAAGATCTGACAGAGCAAGTCCTAAGGATGATTTCCCGTTTTCCAACATACACATACTAGTCGACAATTGTGCCAAGCATGAACTCCAATCTTTTGTGGATTGCTTCGAAGGATACCACAAGATTTGGATGGATGAGGAGGATGCCGAAAAGACAACCTTTATCACGTCATTGGGGGTTTATTGTTACAAAATGATGCCATTTGGTTTGAAGAATAATGGAGCCACCTACATGAGAGCTACGATGACCCTTTTCCACGATATGATACACAAAGAAATAGAAGTGTATGTGGATGATGTTATCATCAAATCTAATAAAGGTTCAGATCACATAGCAGGCGTGAGGAAGTTTTTCGACTGACTTCAAAAGTACAATTTGAAGCTAAATCCTACAAAATATGCTTTCGGAGTCCCTACTGGGAAGTTGCTGGGTTTCATTGTCAGTCACCGCAGTATTGAGCTAGACCCGTCAAAAATCAAAGCTATTCAAGATTTTCCACCGCCAATGAACAAGAAAGATGTGATGAGTTTCCTGGGATGCCTCAATTATATCAGCCATTTTATAGTACAATAAATTATGATATGTGAGCCGATCTTGAAGATGCTGAGGAAAGATGCTGCGACAAACTAGACCAAAGAATGCCAAAAGGAGTACTTAACTAAACCGCTTGTGTTGGTCCCGCCAGAACCTGGAAGACCTTTGTTGTTGTATCTGTCCATGTTAGATGGAGCCTTTGGCTGCGTTCTAGGGAAACATGATGAAACCAGGAGGAAAGAGCAGGAGATATATTATCTGAGCAAAAAGTTCACACCTTACAAGGCCCGGTATTATTTATTAGAGCGCACCTGCTGTGCTTTGACATGGATAGCCTAGAAGTTGAGACATTATTTCTATGCGTACACTACATATCTCATATCAAGGATGTATCCAATGAAGTACATCTTTCAGAAACCCATGCCTACAGGTAAGTTAGCAAAGTGGAAGATATTGCTAAGTGAGTTCGACATCATTTATATGACCCAGAAGACACTCAAGGGGCAAACATTGGCCTATCACTTTGAAGAGAACCCCATCAAAGGAGAATACGAACGATTGAAGACGTATTTTCCTGACGAGGAAGTGTTGTTTATAGGTGAAGATATTAACAAAATGTATGACGGTTGGAGGATCTTTTTCGATGCAGCAGAAAACTTCAAGGGAGTGGGCATTGGGGCTGTCTTAGTATCAGAAAACGTCTAACATTATCTAGTATCCGCAAAGCTCAAGTTCCCATGCACTAAAAATATGGAAGAATACGAGGCTTGCATCTTAGGACTCAGACTGGTCATCGACCTGAATGTTCAGGATTTGGTGGTAATCGCAGATTCAAACCTTTTGGTACATAGGTATTAGGAGAATGGGCCACCAAGAACACTAAAATATTGCCTTACTTGCATTGTGTACAAGAGTTTGTCAAGAGGTTCACAAAAATAGAATTCAAGAATGTTCCAAGGATCCAGAATTCACAGATGCACTAGCTACCTTGTCTTCCATGATACAACATCCGTACAAGAATTTCATTGATCCAATCCCAATAAAGATTTGTAAGCAACTAGCTTATTGTGCTCATATTGAAGTAGAGTTGGACGGAAAACCCTAGTTGCACGATATCAAGGAATATTTGGAGAAAGGAGAATACCCAAAAAATGCCACGCACACCCAAAAGCGCACACTTAGAAGATTGGCCAACCATTTCTTTTAGGGCGGAAGAATTCTGTAAAGAAGGACTCTTGACTTGGGATTGCTGCGATGCGTCGATGCCAAGGAGGAATCTAGATTGCTTGAAGAAATACATGCCGGAACATGCATACTTCACATGAACGGGTTCGTCCGGGCCAAGAAAATATTGAGAGCAAGGTATTTCTGGATGACCATGGAAACATATTACCCTGGCATTTCTCTTCTTGGGGAATGGATGTCGTCGGACTAATTGATCCCACTGTTTCAAACAGACACAAGTTCATTTTGGTGGCTATAGATTACTTCACAAAATAGGTTGAAAACACTTCCTATAAGGCTGTGACTAAGAAGGTCATAGTAGATTTTGTCCGGGATCGTATTGTTTGTCGATTTGGAGTACCTGAGTCAATCATTACTGACAATGCCGTCAATCTCAACAGTGATCTGATGAAAGCTATGTGCGAAACATTCAAGATCAAGCATTAAAATTCTATAACATACATGCCACAGATGAATAGAGCCGTAGAAACCGCCAACAAGAACATCAAGATGATATTGAGGAAAGTGGTGGACAACTACAAGCAATGGCACGAGAAGCTACCATTTCTTTTTCTCGGGTATCGCACCACAGTTCATACATCAACTGGGGCAACCCCATATCTACTGGTCTATGGTACTGAAGCAGTTATTCCCGCCAAAGTAGAGATTCCTTCCTTAAGAATCATACAAGAGGCCGAGCTTAGCAACGTGGAATGAATACAGAGTCGGTATGAACAACTGGCTCTCATTGATGGCAAGAGGATGAAGGCAGTGTGTCACAGTCAACTCTACCAAAATAGAATGACAAGGGCTTTCAACAAAAAGGATAGATCGAGGCAATTCACACTAAGGCAATTGGTGCTGAAACGGATCTTCCCGCATCAGGATAAAGCAAAAGGGAAATTCTCACCTAACTGGCAATGCCCTTACATGGTTCACCGAGTACTGATAGGATGAGCGCTTATACTTGCAGAGATGGATGGAGAAATATGGCCAAGACCCATCAATTCAGATGCAGTCAAGGGATATTATGTTTAAGATTACGTTTGCACTTTCTATTTGATGTATCCTGAACTACGCTTGACCTGATTCCTGTTTAAAAGGGGATACGTAGGCAACCTTGTGGGTTCGGTCACATCATAATAAAAACTTCATTTCCCCCTATGGTCAAAAACTGGGAAAGATTGCGAGTTCGTCAATCTTTTTATGTCAAGGATAATCAAGAAGTGTATCGCTAGAAGTATGCATTTAAACTATGGAAGAATTTTGAGGAGGGTCCTCAAAATTACAAGTTGAGGAGGTTGCAATGTCTCAAAGTGCGTCAAGGTCTTCGATTCAAAAATTATTTGTATCACATATTTTGAACAAACTACATTTTCATACAAACAATTTATCACAAATGCATATTTTTTGATTTTATATTTTATTTTTTCTGTAGTAGCCAGACGTTACCCAGGGTGACTCAAACAAGGCCTCAAGACAAGGAGAAAAATGATGAAATATAGGCACAAACCAACTTTTTCCCCAAAACTCATAATTTTTCTTTGGATGCATCCATAATGGACATAGCAAGCACATCTGCCAATATATACATACATCAAGATCACTATTTTCACACCGACATAGGTCGCCAAGCACAGACACATCAAGCTAAGGACCACCTTTCCCTCTCACATTTAATCGATGCTCTTTCTGCATAGGGCTAAACACTACCATCATTAATGCATAAGGCTAAGCACTGCCCTCACCATTGCATAAGGCTAAGCATCGCCTTCCCTTGCATGAGGCTAAGCACTGTTTCCTTACATTGCATGAGGCTAAGCATTGCCTCAATTATTGCATAAAGCTGAACGCTGACTTCCCTTGCATGAGACTAAGCACAATATCCTTTACTTACATGAGGATAAGCACTACCTCCACCATTTCATAAGGCTAAGCACCGCCTTCCCTTACATGAGACTAAGCGTTGTCTCCATTACATTGCATGAGGATAAGCATTGCCTTCATCATTGCATAAGGATAAACGTTGCTTTTCCATGCATGAGACTAAGCATTGTCTCCATTCTTTGCATGAGGCTAAGTACTGACACTATTATTATATAAGGATAAGCACTACCTTCCCTTGCATGAGACTAAGCATTGTCTCCATTCTTTGCATGAGGCTAAGCACTACCTCTATTATTCCATAAGGCTAAGCACTGCCCTCATCACACACAAGGCTAAGCATTGTCTTGTCTCGTCCTCACATACTACTAAGCATCAACTATTTCCTTTATCAAACGATTGATATTTATGCATCTTTGCATTTCATGGGTTGAAATATCACCACATTGTCCGATGATGTCATAGTCTGAGTGCATTATCCTCATAGATCGAAGACATCGTGCCATGGCCGGAGGATCTCTTGAAATTGCATATCATTATTCAAAGGTGTTATAGTCCAGAGGCACCTTACTCATAACCCTAGGACACCATTTTATGGCCTGCAAATCCATTATCATACGCTTCATGGCCTAGGACGTCATGGTCTAAGGACATCATCTTGATCGTCCAAAAACAACTCTCATGGTCCGAATGGAATCTGCATCATGTTTAAATTTTGGAAACAACCCTGTATATTAACGTGCATCATGTTTTAAGTTTTGCAAATAACTCGGGAGGTAACCATTCTACAAATAGGAGAAATTCTATCTCCGGATTCCGTTCACGACATTCACATCCTTCGATCATCTCAAACGTAACCGATGATCAACAATTGATTACCTTTTATCCCGTAACCGCTAAAATATTTGCCTTATACATCTGTAACGTTCAAATTCGCATTCATAACTCCACGTGAAATTATCCTTTACTCACGACACTATCGTACCCAAAAGATCCTTTTCGAAACACACGACCATTCTTATAATAACTGCAGTAGTTTCGTTCGTCATTGGATCAAGAACTACATACGACCCGATTCACGTAACACGAGGGATATGTAAGAAACTCTAGGACCAGGTATCGACCCCCATTTTTGTTTTCAAAAAACGCATCATCCCCACTCATTTCGGACAAAATTGGTCAACATTTTCTTTACTCGACAACTCTTTCATCATTCCCGGGTAAAGAGGGGCAGTTGTTGATACCCAAATTTTCCCTCATATTTTTATAAATATCATATACAGTTTCAAAATATCATTTTTGCATCATCCCCTATTTACAAGAGTCATATAAGTTCTTTCTGTAATTTTTTTATAATTTTTAAGGCTTTAAAATTGATTTCCTTGCATTTAAATAATTCAAATATTTATTATGACTTAATCATCTAAATTTATTGTTTACACCTACAATATGTTTTATAATATTTTACTTCATTTTATATGATTACATTTGCATTTTTGAATTATTTACGTATTTTTTACAATAATAGCCTATACTTTATAATTAATTGCATTTATCATTTTTGTTCAGGGTCAAAATAATTTTTTATTTTTTATAATATTCAACAATTATTTGAAAATATTAAGTTTCATAAATAGTATTTTTATATTTATCTAGCTATTTTTTAAATTTCTTTCCCTTTAATTTCTTTTACTTAAAATCTGGCCCAAAACAAGCCAAATTTTGGAACCAATCCACCAGCCCACACCCTAAGCTAGCCCAAACCATAGCCTAATCTTCTCTGGCCCAAATCAAATGTCCCCATTAACCCAACCCGGATGCGACCCGTTCATTTGATTCGTCCCGTTTCTCCTCTAATCCTGGCCGTTGATATCAAATAATAACCGACCCACAACCATTCCCCCATTTTTAACTACACTCACCCAAACCCTTGCGCCCATTCTTCTGAGACAGCCACCCCTTAATCCTCTCATTCTCTACCCTTTCTCTGAGAAACCTTAGTCGCCTTCTTTCAAACCCCAACCCTAATCCGATATCTCATGGAAAATATTCCATATCCCCTTTACCTTATTTTCTCATACGATGGTTCTTGCCATTTCCTCAATGTTAGAGAATTTGGTACTCAATTATTTATGGAAGCTGAATAATTGGGTGTTCATTCAACTTCATATTTCTTACCTGATACACTTACTACCAGGTCATATGGGTCGTTTCAGTGAGATTTTTTACTATTTTTTGTTCTCCGTCTTGAACTAGGGTTCGCCTGTTTCACCTAAATTGACAGTGAATCAATTTCACATTCTATTCTTTCCCTTTTTATGTTTACTTGATTGTTTTTCCTTGTTTATGTGTTTAATATTTCTACTATATAAACCCCATTCCCCGTTCCCTTTTGAGATCTCAATGATTCATTACTTAACTACTGTTACCACTACTGTTTTCTCAAGTCTCATTCTTCTATACTTTCTGCACTCTTAGCTTTTGGTCGGTTGAAAGCCAAGGTCACCGAAACCCTCTCTATCGACCTCCCTAGGGTGAGCACTGCTCGGAGCTCATTTGTGGTTCCTATGAACTCTGCCGCACTAAGATTTGGGTCTTTTGGTTCTTCTCTTTGCTGCTGATATTCGAGTTCTTGCTGACACTTAGTTTTCTCTTCTATTTGTTTGTTGAATCCGCAGACTGGTAAGTGTCTCCCTCTTTTCAACTCTATCCTCTTTGATTGTTTCTAGTGCTTCGCATACCCATGTTGTTTGAACCAATATGACTCCAATATTATGTTATTATCATTGGCAATTTTACTTGCTTTGTAGCTATTCTGCAATTCTGAGTCTTCGAGTGTCACAACCTGCCTAGATTTTTAAAACATTAGTATGTTCAACTTGAATGACTGTGTATCTTTAAGTTTACTTTGTTGTTCTGCTGTTTATTGAGAGTTTTTCTCATGCCTTGTTATAGTTCTTGCACTGAAATTCCTAGGGAATCATCTCTTACTCAGTATTTTCTTAGTGAATTTTTACTGATAATTCCTTTATTTGAACTTTGTTCTTACCTGCTTACACGAACCATATATGTTGTCACAATGCTTTAACCAAACCTGTTGTTTTATCTTTGGTGTTTGGTCAATCCTGCATTCTTTAGTATTGTTTATGCTTTTTGTTGAATCCTAGTACATTTAGATCGTATGATCATGCGTAGTCGACTGGCTTAAGTTCTGAGTCTGCATGCTCTATTAAGATAATATGCCTTCCTGACATGATACCTTTGGACTTTGAGATCTTTGTGTTATACTCATCATGATTAGGCTTTTTATCGATTGCTTGCTTGTCTGTTTGTCATGTATAATTATCATCTCCTGACTATGACCCTGTCTGACCCCTTATAACTTAGACCCCTAAGTTTTTAAAATCATTTTATGGCTAATGCTCTATTTTGAATTCATTCTGGAAAGCCTAGCATGTTCACCTCATATGTGTTTAATATGTTTACCCTGTTAATCCAAAGTGGCATGTCTCCTTAACTCTCCTAGTTTTATGACTATCCTTACCATGATGTCACATGCTTAATGATTTAACCTATGTTGCATTTACCATGTTGCAAATTTAGTCTATTGACTCTCCTAGTTCCATGTTCTTTGTTTAATCAATATTGTCACTCTTGCTTCGAAAATGCCAATGTGTTTACAGATCCTGGTAAGTGTCATACAACCCTATCTCTATGAGGTATTTCTTTTGAACTGTTTGGTTGATTTCCATGTGTGGTCCATTAATTTATTTGGTAAATTGGTCAATATTGTAACTATTGGGTTGGATATGAGTCCATGCATGGCTTTGGGATGTGCACATGGGCATACTTTCCTATTTTGGGAAATGTTTGGATCTTGGCCTAGTATTCGAGTGAAAGAGTCTATTGAAGGCCCAGGCAATGCTGGGTTAGCTCTTCTTGAGTTTGCTCTATTTGTTGGTTCTGTAATCATCTCGATTATGTAATATTTGAGTATGTTTCTTCTTTTATCTTTGGTCATGTAATAATTCGTAAACAAATGATGGGGGAGATTAGGGAAAAGGGGTTGGGGTATTCTGACTCTCACATGAACGGGTAGAAAACTTGCCTATAGGATTTAACTGCTTTGTTTGCTATTCATTTGACATGCTCCTATTCTACACACTCATAGAAATCATGCCTATAAGGATCATGTACACTTCACTTGTACGCCGTTCAATCATATTAGTCCAAGTATTTGCCAAACTTGTTTCTATGTTTACTACTTTGCACACTTAGACAACATGCCTATAGGATGTAATAACATATGTTTTGTTAATCTAGATAACATGCCTATAGGACTCCAACTATCAATCGGTCAATCGCTTCTATTTCTTTAGTACACTGCTCATCTAGATATTATGACTATAAGATCTTAATCAACTAATCAATTACTTTTGTTGCTTCATTGTGTTGCCACACTTAGATGACATGCCTATAGGGATAAAGTATTATTAAATCAATTTCAATTGTCAACTGTTAGAAATCCTGCCCACTGGATACTGTTATTCGTCTTAGACAGTATGTTTATAAGAATCAGCACTGTTAATCCTAAGTTTTCAAGCGGTATACCATCTCATCATGCATACAATTAGAGATCATTCCTACAGGACATGCAATGCCTTTAATCTGCCTATGCGTTAGTCTAAAGCTACAGTACAGCTTGTACGATACTGGAAATCAGAATTACATAGAAACCATGTCTATAGGACTTAATGAATCAACGCGTCTTAATTCTAAAATTACCTTCTGCCTAATATGCCGCGTGCATTTACTGTTTATGTGTAGAGGTTAACTTGAGCCTTTTATTGCCTTTATGTGAAGTCCTATGTGTGTTGAGTGTCCGCTAGTTTTATAATTTTTGGGCATCCAAAGTAGAGTGTAGAACCACCTAATAGTAGGTCCAAAGCCTCCTGGACCATAGGCATGGGACGGGTAGTGCATGCATAGGACACGACCTAGAATTGAATTAGAGCGCCTTTAGGTGAACAACTTTAACATAGTAATTGGGTAGCAGGAGGTGATAGTCTGTGCCCGCTAAATAATATGAGCAACTCCTACCCTAAGGGAGTTGCGGAGTATTATTTATGTTGCACGGGGTGATCCTTTAGGCTAAAAAACTTATGACCCCCCCTTTCTATATATAGTTATCAAATATAGACTAATCAAGTTGTACTGTATAACCTCTAAAGACTTGTACTGATTATCTATATAGTTTAACCGTTGTCCTATTTTTCTTACACTTGCTCACAATAGAAGCTTTCAATTCTTTGTCTTCCCTCGCTTATATTTGAAGCAAGATAAGAGGACTCACCTTGATAAGCAGAAACAAATCAAAAAAAGAATGGTGCTCCTCTATAACAATCGAAACCATACATGTAACGACACCATCTGGTGTAGTGACCTCAACCCTACCATGGAATATATTTGAACGGGGCGGGCCTCGCCCTCTAGGGCGCCCTCTACCCACCTATCCTCCACCCCCAACTTGTTGTGCAGGTGGAGTAGCAACTGGAATGGGGCTCGTAGCCTGAGCGCTCTGATGAAATCTGCCCCTCCCGAGACTGGGATAATCTCTCATGATATGCCTAGTATCACCACACTCATAACAATCCCTCTGCGGGCGTGGCTGATCGTGCTGAGTCCGTGCCAGATATATGAAATAACCATTGTAGGAACCCCGTGGCGGTGGTGCACTAAAAGATGACTTCCCCATATGAGTACCCTAACTAAGTGGAGCACCACGAGTAGTCTGAAGTGCATACTGGACTTACTGACTGCCCGAGCCTCATCCATGATGGGTCATAGCTGAAGAGTAGAATCCACTGAACTCTCCAGAACCTCGAGACCTCTTGGTCTCCTTATTCTCCCTCTCCTCACCCCAAATGCGCTCTAACATCCTGGCAATCTCCACCACCTGCTGAAATGGAGTATTAGTCTGCAACTCCCAAGCCATGCAGAATCTAAGATCATAACTACTCGCTCTCTGACTGTATGAACCAAAGTAGGTGCATGACGGGATAACTCATTGAACCTGATGGCATACTCTGACACCGTCATGGTGCCCTGACGTAACTACTCAAACTCTGTATGCCACGCATCCCAAAGGGTCTGGGGAACAAACTCTCTCAAAAACATATCTCTGAAAATTGAGCCCAAGTGGGTGGTGCTACATCGGCTGGTCTACCCTCCTCATAAACCTTCCGCCACTGATATGCCGCCCCCGACAGCTAAAATAAAGTAAAAGCAACTGCGCTCACCTCCACAATACCCATGGTGCAGAGAATACATCGACACTTCTCTAGAAATCCCTGAGCATCCTCTGTAGTTGTGCCACTGAAAGTAGGTGGACTGCATCTCTTGAAACTCTCAAGCCTCTTATGCTCCTCCTTTGATGCCCATGGCCTGACCTCAGGATGAACCGGAATAACAGACTATATCGATACCATACTTGAAAACTGACCAATATGAGCCCGCTGCTCTGGTGCATGGGCGGTAGGAGTCTGAGCTTCTCCCCCAATCTGCGAAGTAGCTGGTGAAACAGAGATCAATCCTTCCTGAGCTAAAGTACCAACCATGCTCAGGAACTGCGCTAAAGTCTCCTAAAGTCTGGGGGTAACAAGAGGCGCCTCCGGTGCCTGTCCCCCAACTGGAGCTATTGGCGGCTCCTCAACTGCTGCTCTGACAGGTTCTCTAGTTGTGGCACATGCCCCTCCTCAGCCTATACCTCGGCCCCGGCCTCTCGTGGCTCTCCAAGGGGCACGAGTGTCTGTTCAGCTGGTCCGGTAGCGCGTGTCCTCACTATCTGTGAGAGAATAGAGATACAAAGGCTCAAATCTCAAAATCAACAAATATGCACGATATGAATGTAATAAGTGAAATTTTATTAATAGTTCTATAGCCTCTCGAAGATAAGTACATACGTCTCCATATAGATTCGTAAGACTCTACTAAACCCGCTTATGACTCGTAGAACCTATGAACCTAGAGCTCCGATACGAACTTGTCACGATCCCAATTTTCCTCCATAGGATGTCGTGATGGCACCTAGTCTTTAAGACAAGGTAAGCCTAACACTTACTGAATTAATGGCAAAATTCAACCAATAACGATTAAATATGAAATGAAAATTTCTATACAAGGCCAACAATCACAACATGATAGACAACATCCCAAAACTGGTAGTACAAGTCATAAAACTCTACTGAGTCCAGTATAAAGTCTCTAAGTACAACTTTTCCAGAATAGAACTAAACTGTACAAAAATAACTTCTGAAGGTGACTCTGAGGCCTGCGAACGCGACGATAGGTATACCTTGAAGTCTCTATAGCAATATCAGATACGCTATCAAATGATCAACAAACTCCAAAGTACCTAGATCTGCACAAAAATATGCAGAAGTGTAGTATGAGTACACCACAGTCGGTACCCAGTAAGTATCAAGACTAACCTTTATAGAGTGGTGGCGAGATAAAAGTCAAGACACTCACTAGACAAAACAACCTGTGCAGTATAGAAGTATAGAGCCAACATTAGAAAGCAGGAATTAGTAAATGGCAACAAAAATCAACATATGATATAAACAGTAAGACAATAGGAACACCATAAAAGTACCGTTAAAACAAAATAAGTAGCACAATGACAACCAATAAATCAAGTCGTTCAAACACAAGTTTCGCAACGAAATCACTCCGTGATACTTCATCTCATAGTCACAAGTCACGGGTCTCAACCCACTCTCATATACTCACGGAACCTCGTGCCCATATCTCAAATCACAACCGTACGGACAACTCAAGTGCCAATATATCAATCCACCCGACATGATCACATGCTCACATTCACAATTCGCCCGGCGTGGTCACAGGCTCACAATCACAATCTGCCTGGCATAGTCACAGGATCACAATCCCAACCCGCCCGGCATGATCACAGGCTCAATAACAACATGAAAATGGATAATACAAGATACATGGGAATGATCAATAAATGTCAAGTTTCGTACTCCTGAGCTAGTATAAGTGGCATGCTATGGTGTATGCTTGTGCGAGTGTACTACTGCAGCCTAAGTCAATAAGTAATATCAAAGACATCGAGTATCTCATCGAAGCAACACAACAAATTACGTAAGGTGTATGACATACACAAGGAAAATCACACAATCACACAAAAATCACCAAGACAATGTTCCCAAGACATCACACATCATCCCTGACATTGCCACCCTTATCTCTCCGATAGCCACCTGTATCGCTCCGTATAATAGTAACCCTTTTCACTTCGCCCAGACAATAACATTTTCCACCCTTATCTCTCTATAGCCACCTGTATCACTCCA